>NC_051321.1:40149916-40452947 GCF_015220235.1 Choloepus didactylus
TGTACCAAGAACTTAGATGACATTGTGTTAGGGGGACTGCTCCCATGGTGTAGCACAGGCTGTGGTTGCTGCCCAGATCTACCCTTCAGGACCAAGATACACAGCCTCCCACCTGCTGGGGGGGTTGCCTGCTGTTGCCCCGTAGCTGAGATCCTCTCCAGGAATTGCCTTTTTGAAAGACTGCTGCTCCCTTCCCTGGAAACAGCCTGCATCTGATGACAGGTCAATGTGGGAGCACAAGCAGTACGCACCTTGCTCATTTCATCTTTGAAAGGGCATCCCAGCTCTAGAGTTCCCTGTGGGACTGGCTGAGATCTCTGATGCAACTGCATAACTGTAACTGTAACTTCTCTCTCTGCCCAGTCCTACACCCCTCACTCCTTTATAGGTGTCATTCCCAAGACCATTCCCTAATAAGGCCCCTGCATGTAAATCTTTGTCTCAAAATATTTTCCCAGGGAACTTGACAACACACACACACACTCAAACACACCCCTTTGCCTTCTTTGGGCATAGAATTTTGTCTCTTGTTATCAGATGGAAACTGCTCCATCAACTTCTTCATAGCAAAATGCCTAGAGGGCTTCTTCTAGCAACATAAGAAGACAGCCAAAGAAATCTGTTAGTTTCCTACGGCTGCTTTAACAAATTACCATAAACCTAGTGGCTTGAAAAAAAAAACAAAACACATTTATTCTCTGATATTTGGGAAGGTCAGAAGTCCAAAGTCAGTTTCAATGGCTGGAATCAAGGTGTCGGCTGGGACATGCTCCCTCCAGAGGCTGAAGGAACAATTCATTTCCTTGCCATTGCCAGCTTCTAGAGCTGCGTTCCTTGTATTTCTTGGCTAGTGGACCTTCCTTCTTCTTCAGAGTCAACAGGGTAGCATACTGCTTCAGTGATCACATTGCCGTCTTCTGTGTCAAGTCTCCTTCTGCCTCCCTCTCATAAGGACACTTGTGATTGCTTTCAGAGCCCACCTGGATAATCCAGGATAATCTCTCTATCTCAAGGTCCTTAATTTAATCACATCTGCAGTGACTCTTTTGCCACATAAGACAATATTCACAGGTCTCAGGATGTAAATATCTTTGGGGTGGGGGGCAAGATGGCAGGGTGGTAAGGTGTGGAATTTAGTTTCTCCTCTAGGGAAGCTGGTATATAGCCAGGAACTGGCTGAAACAGCTGTTTGAGGACTTCTGTGACCAGACACACACTATACACCAGTCTGGAATGGGTAGAATGGCTGAGATTGCAACAAAGAACTAAATGGAAATGTCCTTATATAGACTGTGGTGGTGAATGCATAACTAAGTGATTATACTAGGAACCAGTGATTGTTTAATTAGGAAGGATTGTATGGTGTATGAATAAAACTGTTTAAAAAATAAACAAAGGGATGTAAGTACTGGAGAAAATGTGGAGAGAAGGATGTACCTATTCACTGTTGGTGGAGAAGTAGAATGGTGCAGCCCATCTGGAGGGCAGTGTGGTGGTTTCACAGAAAGCTACCCATGGGGTTGCCAGACGGTCCTGCAACCCTGTTACTGGGTATATACTTGGAAGAACTGAGAGCAGAGACATGAATGGACATTTGCATACCAGTATTTATGGTGGCAGTATTCATGATTTGCAATGGGTGGAGGTGGCCTAAGGGTACATCAACTGATGAATAGAATGGTGAACTGTGGTAGAAGCATACAATGGAATATTGAGTGGCTGCAAGAAGGAATGAAGTTGTGAGGCATGAAACTAGGCTAATGGACCTTGAGGACAGTATGTGGAGTGAAACAAGCAGAAATGAAAAGACAAACATTATAATATCTCACTAATATGGACTAACTGTAATGTACAGACTCTGAGAATTGAATCTGAGAGCATAGGTTATCAGGGGAAGGCTTATTATAAAGGTTCCTAGATTGTAAGCTCTTACAGCAGTCACATCTATTCCTGAGTTGTAATAGTTATTTCTAAATTCTGAGATGCTGAGCTCTTTGTGTATAACCCTGGTTGGTCCCTGGAAATTTGGGTATCTGTGTGACACCTGAAACTCAGAGCCAGAGTATGGCAGCTATGAATGTCAGCATTACCCCATAGAGCAAATCTTAAAGAAGCTGAAAAAGAGATCAGACTTTAATTAGAGATATGAACGAAATGGGCTTGGTTCATCAGACTAAGGTAAATCAGACTAAAGCATAAAGGATAATATTGACTGTATTTTAAAACTTCAATTTCTGTGTGAGACCAAAGGAAGAGATGTTTATTTGGTGCAAAATCCTATATTTCCTATAGCACTTATATAATTTAACTTGTATGGTCAGTTTATTCAAACACCATAATTACATGGAATGTTGAATAGGGAATGAGATCTGGTTGGTTTGTATAGGTTAGTGTGAAGTCCCAATAGATCCCAGAGTAATTTGGGCAAAGAAGAAAATGTATTTGCAAATCCCCCTTGAGGAACTGGGGAAAAATGGAAATGTTAAAATTCCCCACCTGGGGAATTCCTGATATTCTCACAAGCATTGGGGACTACCAATTTAGAAGGCCAAGCCCTTAATCTTGGGTCTTGCTCTGATGAAGCTTGTTACTGCAAAGAAGAGGCTAAGCCTACTTATAATTTTGCCTCAGGGTCTCCCCCAAAGAACCTCGTTTGTTGCTCAGATGTGGCCTCTGTCTCTAAGCTAACTCAGCAGGTGAACTCACTGCCCTCTCCACTACGTGGGGCATGACTCCCAGGGATATAAATTTCCCTGGCATTGTGAACATGACTCCTGGGCATGAGCCTGGACCTGGCACTGTGGGACTGAGAAAGACTTCTTAATCAAAAGGGGGGAAGAGAAATAAACAAAATAAAGTTTCAGTGGCTGAGAGATTTCAAATGTAGTCAAGAGGCCATTCTGGAGGTTTCTCTTATGCATTATATAGATATCCCTTTTTAGTTTTTAGTGTATTAGAACAGCTAGAAGGAAATACTTGGAACTGTTGAACTGCAATCAAGTAGCCTTGATTCTTGAAGATGATTGTATAACTATATAGCTTATATAGTGTGACCATGTGATTGTGAAAACCTTGTGACTGACACTCCCTTTATCCAGTGTATGGACAGCTGAGTAGAAAAATAGGGACAAAAAGTGAATGAATAAAAGGGGGATATGAGGTATGGGATGTTTTGGGTGTTCTGTTTTACTTTTATTTTTCTTCCTATTTTTATCTTTTTTTTTTTTGAGTAATGAAAACGTTCAAAAATTGATTGTGGTGATGAATGCACAACTATATGATGATAATGTGAACAATTGATTGTAAACTTTGGATGATTGTATGGTATGTGAATATATCTCAATAAAATTGCATAAAAAATAAGCCCATGATGGCAAGCAGTTCTGAGGAAAAGAAAAAAAAAAAAAATATATATATATATATATATGTATATATATGTATGTATCTTTGGGGGTCATTATCCAGCCTACCACAGAATCATACATCAAGCTCTGGGGGATGTATATTCTGATTCCCATCCACAGTTTGTCTTTACCCCAAAATGTGGTAGCTCCTAGATCTCTCTTCCTTTTTGCCATCTACTTAACTGTCCCAAGAAGCCTGGTCTCAGCTGGAATACCTACTTCTTGATTCAGCCTTTATTTCAAAACATTAATAATTCCTGCATCTTACCTGCTACTGCCACAGCTCATTCTCTCTGTCTCATCTCTGTTTCTTGTTTTCTATTCCCCCCACCCTCACCCTCCACTTCCAACCAAATGCCGTCACTGCAGTCATCCTGGCGGCTGTATTGTCTGCTGGAATAGCATTCTGTAGCATGCTCTGTCACCTTGGGGAAGAGAGAGAGGAATAGAATGGTGGTTTAAACCTCATTGGCAGAAAGAGTCACATTCTATTTGGAGTGAGAGCTGAAAATATATCTCCTATTTGTGCAACACCATGCCACTTCCTGTGTTCCTTCTGTAAAGCATCCTCTGTCAGTAGTAACTTGGGATGAACTGCATGATCCTTTGAATGGGAATGTGAGTGGCTGATCTTCACTCACTCATTGATGGGTAATAAGACTGATCTCACATTCCGTTGGTTCCAAGAAACCCTCGCAATCTCATTTCTTCCCCTGTCCCAATGCTTTTAGCATATTGTTTCTCCTTCTCTACGGGTGGTATAGCTTGACCTATATATTTGTCTCCCCCCCTAGACTACTAGCTCCTTTTTTATCTTTCTATCCCAATCTACCAATTATCTGGGGCCAGCCTGGGAAAACCTGGCCCCTGCAGAAGATCCCTTGCTCCTGAAGTCTGTGAACTTGCGTAGGGTCCCAGCTGCCCTGGCTGTCTCACAGGCACAAAGACAGGCACCAACACCAAAGGACATTTTGGGATCAAATGCAACTTGTGACTGCCATCTGTAAGCATGACAGCCAAGCATGTGATCCTGGGGAAAGCCCTTCACAGGAGTCTTTCCCAGTGTCATTTATTATTAGCCCAGTTGAAAAACTGCAGCTCTTTTTCCAGGGGCAGGAATCAAACAATAATCAAAAAGAATAAGGAATAATTGTTACCTTTCACCCTTTAGTACATGGACTCCTGGAAATTAGACACTGCAACTCTCTGACAACTAGCTCTCCCATGCCTGGCCCACAGAATGTGCACAAATGTATCGAATTGTATTGAAGGCGATTCAGAGGGAAAAGACTTGAGTTTTGGTTACAAATCTTTTATAAATGTTTCTGTATTTTAATTTTTTAAATTAAGAAACATTTCAGACATATAGAAAGGTGCAAAAAATAAAACAGACAATGAAAATGTCCACCATCCAGATTAAACAGCTGTTAACATCTTCCCATATTTATCTTGGACCACTTAACAAAAGAAAGACAAAAAGATACAGCTCCTGGGCCTCCACTCCCATCCCTTTCCCTTCTTCCCTCCACAGAGGTACCACTGCCTGAAGTAGGTGTGTGTTATTCCTTTGCATGATTCTGTACTTTTATAAAATATGTGTTTACTCCAAACCACATTTGCTATTGCTTTATGTGCATTAGAATTTACATAAATGCTATCATATTGTATATATTATTCTGCTTTTCTTAACAGTGTATTTTAGAGACTTATTCATGCTGTATGGATACAACGTAGACGTGTTTCATTTCTTTTAACTGCATACCACAGTTTATCCATTTCCTTTCTGCTTTTTTTTGTTGTTGCAATGAACATGCTTGTGCATGTATCTTTGTGCAAATATATAGTTTCTTTTGAAGTGGAATTGCTAAGTAGTAGGGAATGCACTTCTTCAGTTTACTCAGTATTGACAAATGGCCCTCCCAAGTGGTTATGCCAATTCACACGCCCACAGACTATAAATTACCATTTTCCTGCGTCCTAACCATTACTTGTGAGGCTTTAAAATTTTTCCAGTCTGATAGGCTGAAAATGGCATTTTATTGTTTTAATTTACGTTTACCTGATTACCTGTGAGCTTAAGCATTTTTTATATGTTTACTAACCCATTTTGATTTTGTGTGTGTATTTGTGAAAAGTTGGTTCTAAACCTTAGCCCCTTTGAAAAAACTAGTTTTTATCCTTTTCTTATAAATTTGTAACTGTTCTGTGTTTGTTCTGGAGTTATTATTTGAGTTGCAAATATCTTCTAAACTGTACCTTGCCTTTTTATCTTGTTTATGTTATCTTCTGCTATAAATAACTTTTTAGTTCTAACATAGTCAAATTCATAAATATTTTAAGTTTTGTAAGTTTTTGTCCTTTATTTAATAAATCTGTTCCTAACCCTATATCCAAGATATTCTCCCATATTGTTTTCTAAATTTCTTAAGTTTTGCTATTCACATTTAAATCTTTGTCCATCTGGAATTTATTTTTGCTTATATGGTAAAGAAGGGATCTAATTTTATCTTTTTTACAAAAAGAAAGCTAATTGTTTTAGCACCTCCTAAGGATAGTCCAGCCTTCTCCCAGTGTTTGAAATGCCATTTCTGTTAAATACAAGTTATCACATGTGAAGGTTAATTCTATGTGTCACCTTTGCCAGGTTACAGTGTCCAGTTGTTTGGTAAAACACTGGTCTAGTTGTTACTCTGCAGGTATTTTTAAGTGAGTTAGTTCTTAAGTTCCCTATACCATTCAGTTGGTCAATTTGTCTATCCTTGCACCAATAATGGAATTTTTAGCTAAATAGCAAGTCTTAATAGCTGGTAGGGTGATTCCCTTCACCCTTTGGCTTCAAATTTGTTAGGGCTTTCATTATTCCTAACTCCGCCAGTATTTTAGGATCAGCTAGTCAATTCCTATGAAAATCACTTTTAGGATTGATATAGGAAATGCACCTAAATAGATTAATTTGTAAAGATTTTTGCCATTTGAACAATATTGAGTCTTCCCAACCATAAACAGAGAATCTCACTCTATTAAGGTCTTCTATGTATATCTCATTTAATAGATTTATAATTTTCACTGTAAAGATTTTGCACATCTTTTATTATGAGGCATTTACAGTATTTTCTGCAACTGTAAATAGTATGTTTTTTAAAAAAATTATATTTTCTAGCTATTTGTTGCAGGTGTTCAGAAACTATCTCTAAAAATCAGTTTTAAATTAAGCAACTTGTTGAATTTCCTTATTTCTCCTAATAGGTGGCTATTACTTCTCTTGGATTTTTTAAAATAGATAATCATAGCACCCATAAATAACCAGAATTTTATTTTTTGTTTTGGGTCTGTATTCATTTTATTTCTGTACCAGTGTTGAATAGGGTCTTTTGATGGTTGACATCCTTGCCTTGTTCCTGACCTCCAGTGGAATTATTTTTAGAAATTCACCACCATGTATAACTTTTAGTGCAGATTTCTGGTTATCTACGTTTAGTAGGTTAAGGAAATTTCCTTTTATTTCTAATATACTAAGAGATTTTGGTCACCAATGGGCATTGAATTTTTTCAAATACAGTTTCTGCATTTTTTTTTTTAGGTGATCATATGTTTTTTTCCTTCTTTATTATGTTAGTGTAATAAATTACACCAATAGTTTTTCTGGTATTAAACTTGCACTTCTTGACTAACCCAACTTGATCATATTGTATTATTTTTAGACACTGCTAGATTCAGTTTGGAATTTTTAGCTAAATAGCAAGTCTTAATAGCTGGTATTTGATTTCAAAATTTACGTCTGTGTTCATAAAAGAAATTAGCCTACAGTTTTCCTTTCATGTGTTGTTGTTTTCCAATTCTTGTTATTAAGGTTATATTAATCTCATAAATGAGTTGGAAAGCTTTCTCTCCTGTTCTATTTTCTGAAACAGACTGCAGAAAATAGGAATTAATTTTTTCTTGAAAGTTTGGAAAAACTCACCTGTAAAACTGTCTAAGGTATCAACTAATTTTGTGGGTAGATTTTTAATTACTGATTAAATATTTAAAAGACCATAAGTCTATTCAGCTTTTCAATTTCTTTTTGAGTTATACTTTCTGAAAATGTTTTCATTTCATCTGAATTTTCAATGTTATTAACATAAAGTTAGATGTAGTAGTCTCATGACCATGTAAATTGATACTGTATCTATCCTACTTCTTCATTTTCTTTCCCATTATTGTTCATTTGTACCTTCTTTCTTTTTCTCCTGATCTTTTGCCTTTGTTGTCCTCTCAGTGGTTTTATTGTTTCTATTTCATTAACAGGTATTTATTTTTTTCCTTTGTCTTTATGAGTTTATCCTGTTGTTTTGTTTAACTTCATGAATTAGATTTGTAGCGCATTAATTTTCAAACTTTTTCTTTTATGAGTGTGTATGCATATTTGAATTTTCTTTCTAAGTACTGCTTTAGCTACATGTCACAATTTTGATTTGTAATTTCTTATTTTCATTCAAGTGTAGATATTTTTAAATCTCCATTATGATTTGTACCTTGACCCATTAATTATATAGAAGTGTTTTTAAATCTCTAAAATATATATCCTTTTTTGTAGTTATATTTTTGTAATTTATTTCCAGTTTAATAGCATTTTGAAAGGGAATGTGGTCTGTATGATATTGATTCATTTGTTATTTTTAGAGACTTGCTTTGTGGTCAAGTATGTGGTCATTCTAAAAGAAGTTCAATGTGTATTCTCTAATTGTTAGGTGCAGGAAATGTTATGTTCATGCTATTAAAAGTATTGTTTAAATCTTTTATGTGTTTCCTAATTATTTTGTTTACATGAGCTATTTAATGTTGAGTCTTGTGTTACAATATCCCACTGTGATTATGGATTTCTTGGTTTTACTTTGAGTTTCTGTTCACTTGTGGTTCTCATATTTTGAGACTATATTCTTAAAAGTCTATATTCTCAGAATTTGTATATTTTTCTGATGAACGGTTTCTGGCCTATGGGTATGAAATCCTTCCTTTGTTTCTACCTCGTCTTCCTCTTAGAACTAAATTGGGTGAAGGAGAACTCTGCCATCGTGGCTTATACCCCATTTATACTGCTCTTGGATTGAGGTTTCTCACCCCATATTTGAAAAGTAGATTTTGCCAACTTTGAGTTTTGCAGTCACAAGGTACTCTTCATATGTCCATTGTGCATGTTCTCACTCCATGTCCACAGCTTTGGGGAGCATTTTCCCTTGCCATTTCTCAAATTTGCTAAAGTTGGAGATTTAACTTTGTCATTCCTCCTGTTGCTTTGGATTCTTTCCAGGAAATACCAATTTGTGCTGCCATCTTCAGACTGGAAATTTGACATAATGAAGCTTAAAGTGGATCAATGTCTTTGTCCTCCTCCTCAACAATATATTAGCACATAGTAATTCTTATCTGCCCTTCTTGTACTACTTGCTCCTGTCTAGTATTTTAGCTGCACATTGTTTATATAATTCCAAAGCTAATTATTTATTAATTATTTTATGATCAATGCTTGTTGAGATTTGCCTGTATATTTACCATGCTCTCTGCTCATCTTTGCTTCTTGCTTCCCATGTCTTCTCCCAGAGAAGTAGCTCTTTTGGAATTCTTTCAGCAGAGGCTATGAATAGTAAACTATTTCAATCTTTGATTGCCTGATGATATCTTTATTTTGCTCACACTCTTGAATTTTAGTTTAGCTAGGAATGGAATTCTAGGGTGACAGTTATTTTCCCTCAGCACTTTGAAGTCTTGTCTCATTTGTTATTGGTTTCTATTGTTGCTATTAAGAATTCATCTAGAAGTTTAGTGTTTCCTAACTTTTTTGATTTCACATACTTATAAGCAAAACCAACTTTGAGTCCACACCTCCAGAATGTGTATATATTTATTTATAAATTTTACATGTATTAATGTGCCAATATATTATGCATATAACATATATAGACTGGGAACATAGAAAACTATGTATATGAAACAAGAATTTTTGAGTCCACACCTCCAGAATGTGTATATATTTATTTATAAATTTTACATGTATTAATGTGCCAATATATTATGCATATAACATATATAGACTGGGAACATAGAAAACTATGTATATGAAACAAGAATTTTAAAATTAGGTTAATTTTATTCAATATAATATAAAAAGTACTTTTCTTTTACTAAATTGTTAATAATATAATTATGCTTCATTGGTTTTAGAATATCCTGACTTGACACTTTATTTAACATTGCTTTAATATAAAGCAATAGGGGATTCCGGTTTTGAGTATAGCTTATTTTGATACTTGGTTTCAAAGGCTATAAAGCTAACTACAACAATAACAATGACAAAAATAGATAAATCACAAAGATACAAGAATACAAATGAGATAACAGTAGCTGTGCTAAACCATTTATTCATTTTTTTTAACCCCATATAGCAGTTACACAAAAGTTTTCATCTAAATTCATTTAGTACATTTCTGTTTCTCCTGATGTCAATCAATTGTTCTTAAAACTATTTTGGAATCTGTTGCATTTTTACATATTTAACAAATGTGTTCAACCCACTAAAACTCTTCATTTGACAGAATTGTAAACTAATAATTTCTGTTCCCAAGTTTTTGCTTTTAGGGATTTGTTCTGTTTTGTAAGTGTGCAGAATGAGATGTTTTCCTTTCACAGGTGGCAACTTACATTGTTTTGGTGACAAAAAATCCATAATTGTAGATGATGGCTTGACATCCCTAACAGCTGGAACCTCTTATGTTAGCCCTCTATATCACTTTAGGCAAACCACGTCCATTTTCTGCACCATGTTTTCCACATTTGTGAAACAAGAGGGCTGGTGGATGAGCTCTGAATGCCCTGCCCGCCCTCAGGTGCTGCTATTCCTAATCCACATGGGTGGAGCTGAGCAGAAAATTCAGGCCGTTGGATAGATCCAGTTGCCAGAAGCATTGTACATCTACATACAACACAGCCATGAAGAAATGAGAATGCTCTCTATGTGCTGATATGGATAGATTTCCAAACATTATTTTTTCAAAAGAGCAAAGCAGACAATAATATATAGAATGGGACCCTTTTGTATAAATTTTTAAAAAATGAATAGATAGCTAGTATGATAGCTGCTAATATAAACAATTTTGGGGTGAAGCGAATTAGTGGTTAACGGTTGTTATCTGTGGGAAGAGAGACAAGGGACCAAAAGCTTTCTTTCATTCTCATTCATCTTTCTTTTGCACCTCGTTGAAGTCCTTGAATAGGGTAATCTAGCACATATTATATATATTTCAAATATCAACAGGAGTTTTCTGAATCAGGAGACTGTAAACCATTATTTTTTTGGTTTGTTTTCTTCTTTATACGTTTCTGTTTAAAAACGTTTAAAGAAAAAATGTAGAAAAATAAGGATCTTGTAGTGTACCTAATATGACAGGAATTCACAGGCAGAGAGACAATCAATTAATTAAAAGGAGAAGCTTTCTGGAGAAAGTGGCACTGGGCCTCATTCTTGAAGGATAAGTGGACTTTCATCCATTGATAGAGAAGAAGGAGTTAATTTCACACCCCTCCCCTCTTTCCCTGGTGCAACATGGAAGATGGATGGTTAGGAATGAAGAGTCTATACAACCAGGATACTCAGGAAGTCTGTCTGCCTGGAAATAAATGTTTCATTCAATGCAGTAAACAATATAGTAGTGATTAATCCAGTTAATATAGAAGCCAGATCAATATAGAAATGGTTAAGCCATGTTAAGGGAGAAGATCCAAGTTAAACGAAAGAACTTCCAAATGCACAAAGTTGTCCTACAATGTTAATCAGCCCAGCACAGGAGTGTATACACACCTGGGAGAAATTCAAGCAGAAGCTGAAGAGTGCCTAACTAGGTAGGTAGTTGGATTAGACTAATTCAAGTCTTCCTGTGAAGTCCAGCCCAGGTGTACAGAAGAAGGCTTTGGTAGGGGACAGAAGTAACAGAGTTGTACATGACAGCATCAATCTGGTGACACAAAATCACCCCCCAGAGATTTGCTGAATATAAAAACAAATTCTACTTGCTTAGAGCTCTGGAGGATGGTAGAACTTGGAGAAGGATTCCACAAATGCTGAATTGAAGAGACAAATATCAGATAGGAAACTTTCATCCCAAACTGGTCAGTCTTCTCCTTTCCCCCTCACTTGGTCCTGCATTGGCATTCTCCAGAGGCAGCAGCTCAGGTCCCTCCCACCAGGGACACAGACTGTAGAGGAATTCACAGCAGTGAGTTTCAACCCCTTGCATATCCAGGCACAGAGACCCAAGTCCACAGAAACACTAGCAGCTGAGGAGAGCTGCATACAAAAGGGCCCTCAGGTGGGGGTGGGGGTGGAGAAACTGCAGCAGAATGGAGGCCAAGTGCTGCACAGACTCCAGCCAGTTACTGTCAGCAGGAGTCTAAATGCAAAATGGACTTTTCTGGAGTGACCCACTGTTCTAGATTTACCTCATCTGGCTCTCCAGAGTGGGATACCCTAATGAGGAAGAAACTAGAAGCAGAAAAACCTCAAGAGAAAAAAAAATTACAACTAAAGGGGCTTAAACTGAACTGCTGAAAGACTGGGGGATCCCCAAATTGAAAAGTATAAGGAAAATGGTGCACTGAGTGAGGGAAAGGATTTAAGCAAATCATAGGAGATGGGGAGAAAATTCTCCACAAAAACAAGCAGAACAGATCAAGATTCCCAGAGAAGCAACAGGGCAAAGGAATCTTTCTCTTGGAGGTGAAAAAATTATACAAAAAGTGCAATCTTAAAAAGTGTACTGCATATACAGTGCAAGAATCAGATGAAGAAGAGGTAAGAAAATCTGATCAGTTAAACTTGGGATTTTCTAAAGGTCTAGTATAAGTTGCACCATGCATTAAAGAAGAGTCTTAACACAAAGCCAATAAGCAATAAAACCCTGGACAAGAGGGAGAAGCTGGCCTTCAGAGTTAACTCATCAAGATAATCAGATATCAGCAAAAAATTACAAACCATACTAAGAAACAGGAAGATATGGCTTAGTCAAGAGAACAAATGAAAAATTCAAAAGAGACACAGAATTTGGAACAGCCAATCAAAGATATTCAAAAAGATTTCCTAAATCAAGTCAAGGAGAGGAGGGAAAATATGCATAGAGATTTAAAGAATATTGAGAAGACAGTTGTTCTAGTTTGCTAATGCTGCAGAATGCAAAACACCAGAGATGGATAGGCTTTTATAAAACGGGGGTTTATTTCACTACACAGTTACAGTCTTAAGGCCACAAAGCGTCCAAGGTAACACCTCAGCAATTGGGTACCTTCACCGGAGGATGGCCAATGGCGTCCGGAAAACCTCTGCTAGCTAGGAAGGCAGCTGGCACCTGCTCCAAAGCTCTGGCCTCAAAACGGCTTTCTCCCAGGATGTTCCTCTCCAGCAAGCTTGCTCCTCTTCAAAACATCACTCACAGCTGCACTCCATTTCCTCTCTTTGAGTCAGCTCATTTATATAGCTCCACTGATCAAGGCCCACCCTGAATGGGCGGGGCCATGCCTCCATGGGAACATCTCATCAGAATCATTACCCACAGCTGGGTGGGGCACATTCCAAGCAAATCTAACCAGCACCAAACGTCTGCCCCACAAAACTACAAAGACAATGGCATTTGGGGGACACAATACATTCAAACCAGCACATTCCACCCCCTGGGCCCCAAAATGACATTATCTTTCCAAATACAAAATACATTCATTCCATCACAATATCACAAAAACTTAACTCATTTCAGCAACAAAAGTTAAGTACAAGATCCCATCAAAATCAATTATAGGCATGGCCAGTCCTAAGGCATAATTTTTCTTTAGCTGTGGATCTGTGAACTTGTAGAACAAGTTATGTGCTCCCAATATACAAAGGAGAGACATTCATAGGATAAACATTTCCATTGCCACAAGGAGAAACAGTAAGGACAACAGGGTTAACAGGAGGAAAACAGTTCCTAAAACCCGCAGGACAAACTCCATTAGATTCCAAAGTCTGAGAGTCATTTACAGAACAATGTTGCATCCTTGGGGCTTGAGAGAGCGGGAGCCTAACCCTTCCCAAGTGCTTTTGTGGCAGCCCTTTTCTCTCCAAATGCTTGGGTGAGTGCTCCAACACTTCCACACACTGGGGAGACCACCTTCTCGGCCCCACCCTCCTCAAACATCAGGGCAACTCCTGGATTCCCTTCCATCTCCAGGGCACACGCTCAACCCCTTCAGAACAGTGTGGTGGCAGCCAGGCTCTCCCCAATTCCCTGGGAATGTGCTTCGCCCTCTTTGGGACCTCAGATGGCAAAACTCTTCCAGAACATCGAGGCGGAAAGCCCGCCCTCGACCTCCAGGGCAAACTCACCCTTTCCATGCATGTGGGCTGCTCCGCTCTCCCAGCCCAAGACCTCTTGACTCCTGACCTCAACCTCCATGGCTCTGTCTTTGAAGAGATTTTTCCTTTAATTTTTTCCTTGTCTGTCTCCTCCAGTCCAGACCGGCAATGGCTCTGTCTATAAAGATCTCACAAAAATTCTGTTGGCTTTGCATGAAGCACACAGGGCTCAAAGCCATTAGACAATAGGACTTTCCACAAATCCTTTCTGGATAACTCCTTTTTCAATCTTGGCTGGTACTGAAATGGCGGCAGGTTTCCATGTTTGGTTATATTCTCACACTGGGCTATAGCTTCTGGGATTCCACCCCCTGGAAGCCTGTAATTTTCCAAGCCATCAGCTTCTGGTTTCTTTGAACCCAAGAGTTCAGTTCTAAGTTTATCTCTTTCCACTCGCATTTTACTATAAGCTGCAAGGAGAAGCCAGGGTACCTTCTCCACATGTAGTCTGGAGATCTCCTCAGCTAAGTATTCCAGGTTGTCACTTTCAAATTCTTCCTTCCACCTGACACCAGGACTCAATTTTGCCAAATTCTGTGCCACTTTAAAACAAGGATTGCCTTTCTTCCAGTTTGCAACAACACATTCATCATTTCTGCTCAAGTCCTCATCAGAAGTATCTTTAGACTCCATATTTCCATAAACAGTCTCTTTAAAGCAGTTTTGGCCTTTTCTATCAAGCTCTTCACAATTCTTCTAGAATCTTCCCCTTATCCTTTTGAAAAGCCGTTCCAACATGTTTGGTATTTGCAAACTCAGCAGCAAAAGCACCCCACTTCTCTGGTACCAAAATCTGTCCTAGTTTGCTAATGCTGGAGAATGCAAAACACCAGAGATGGATAGGCTTTTATAAAATGGGGGTTTATTTCGCTACACAGTTACAGTCTTAAGGCCACAAAGCGTCCAAGGTAACACCTCAGCAATCAGGTACCTTCACCGGAGGACGGCCAATGGCATCCGGAAAACCTCTGTTAGCTAGGAAGGCAGCTGGCATCTGCTCCAAAGCTCTGGCCTCAAAACGGCTTTCTCCCAGGACGTTCCTCTCCAGCAAGCTTGCTCCTCTTCAAAACATCACTCACAGCTGCACTCCGTTTCCTCTCTTTGAGTCAGCTCATTTATATAGCTCCACTGATCAAGGCCCACCCTGAATGGGCGGGGCCATGCCTCCATGGGAACATCTCATCAGAATCATTACCCACAGCTGGGTGGGGCACATTCCAAGCAAATCCAACCATCACCAAAACGTCTCCTCACAAGACCACAAAGATAATGGCATTTGGGGGACACAATACATTCAAACCAGCACAACAGTGTATAAGCATAAAAAAGAATTTGAAAGTTTAAAAGAAAACATAACAGAAATTATGGGGATGAAAGGCAAATAGAGAATAATAATACACTAGAGGCATACAACAGCAGATTTGAACAGGCAGAATAAGGAATCAGTGAACTAGATGTCAGGACATTTGAAATCATACAGTCAGAAGAACAGATAGTGAAAAGAATAGAAAAAATTGAGCGGTGTCTCACAGATTTGAGTGACAGCATGAAGCAAACAAACATACATGTTATGGGTATCCCAGAAGGAGAAGAGAAGGGAAAAGGGACAGAAAGAATATTTTAGGTAATAATGGCTGAAAAATTCCCAACGCTTAGGAAAAACATAAATATTCATGTCCAAGAAGTACAACACACTCTAAACAGAATAAATCTTAACAGATGATTCTAAGACACAGGTTAATTAGAATGTCAAATGCCAAAGATAAAGAGAGATTTCCAAAAGTAGCAAGAGAAAAGTGATTCATCACATACAGGAGATCCTCAATAAGTCCAAGGGCCAATTTCTCATCAGAAACTAGGGAAGTAAGAAGGTAGTGGTATGATATATTTAAGGTAATGAAAGAGAAAAACTGCCAACCAAGAATTCTTTATCCAGCAAAACTGTCCTTCAGAAATGAGGGAGAATTTAAAATATTCACAGATAACCAGACACTAAGAGAGTTTGTCAGCAAAAGGCCTGCCATACAAGAATTACTAAAGGGAGTTCTTCAAGTTGAAAGAAAAAGACAAGAAAGAGTGACTTGGAGTAGTGTGAAGAAATGAAGACTCAGAGAATATGTATGCTATTGAAGCTAAGTTGGTATGTTTTCAAATTAGTAGGTTTTAGATATAGGTTGTGCAATATAACCCCCCAGGGTAACCACCAAGAAAGTATTTTAAGGATGGTGGAATGGTGAGATGTGGGTTTTAGTTACTCCTCTGGGACAGCTGGTAGATAGCCAGGAACTGTGTGGAACAGAGACCGCAGAGGAATCTGAGTTTGGACACACATCATGCAACACTCACGAGCATGTGGAACAGCTGAGATCAGCAAAATCTGTAAGTTCTTGTGGCCAGGGGGCCTGCACCCCTCCCTGCCAGGCACAATCCTGATGGAGGAGGGGCCATTGGTGCTGGGAACCAGGAGGGAGAACTGCTGCAGTTGCAGAACTGATTAACAAACTCAGGCTGCTGAATAAAAACTCCAACTATAGATAAACTGAAACCAGACACCGGAGAATCTGGGAGCAGTCAGCCTGGCTGAGAGGAGATAGGGCTAGGAAAAACAGCAAAAACAAAAACAAAAATAAAAACAGAGACTTTGGGAGTTGTGGGTGAACATAATATGGAGAAGGGCTGGGCTCAAACAGAATCAGAAACATATGCAAACCCAGGGGGCCAGGGCCCTTCTCTGAAAAGCTGGTTTTTCTGGTTTCTTGATTGTTTCTCAATTGTTCTCCAACCCCTTGTCTTTTTGCATTTCAGTAGCCCATCAGAACTGCAAGAACTGAATTAAAGTTCCTTTTTTTAAAATAGTCTATACTGGGTCCTTCTTTTTCTTTTTTCTTTTTTTATCTTTCTCTCTTTTTTGAAAAAAATAACTATTCTAAGTAGCCCATTACAGAAAGCCTCAAAGACTTGCAATTTGGGCTCAGGCAAGAGCAGAGCTAAGATAGCTCTGAGAGACAAAGCATTAAGTCTAGTGTGTGTGTGTGGGGGGGCGGAATTCGCTAAAGACCATAACATCCCCAAGAAAAGGGAGGCATGACCCAGCTCCAGTGGCAGCCCTCCTTTGGGGAACTTAGACCCCAGGCACTGAAATTCAGAAACCAGCTTCAGTCAGCCACACCCCCAACAGGGTCAGGGTCACCGGGACAACTAAAGGCTCCATACCTCCTCACAGTGGTGGAGGAGCTGTGGGCTGGCAAGCGCCACCTGCTGGACAGCATAGGAAAAGCACAAAGTCTAAAGGACTCACAGGAGGGTCTCAATCTCAAGGAAACTCCATACCCTCCTCCTGAGACCTGGGCCTCTCTGGACGGGGAAAACCTGACGGGTTGACCATATCTGAGGACACCCCCACACAGAAAAGCTACATAGAGGGAGGGCAAGAAACAGAAAAACAAGATGTGAAAAACTCCAGTCAACTAAATAGAACCTAAGTTGAGGCCTAGAGTAAGCTGAACTGAACACCAAAGGTTAGAGAACAAAGCCAACCAACAAGAAAACCATAGATAAAAGAGTGAAAATGAGCTTCCGAATAAACTAATCAAGAAAGTCAGATGCCTAGACAGCTTAAGATAAGAGCCATACTAGGAAACATGAAAATATGGACAAGCCAAAGGAACAAACTAATAGTTCAACTGAGATACAGGAGTTGAGGGAACTAATGCTAAATCAATTCAATGAACTGAAGGAAGAACTAATTAAAGATGTTCAAACAAATCTCCTAAATCAATTCAAAAATCAAGTCAATGAACTGAGGGAAGATATAGCAAAAGAGATGAAGGATATGGAAGACACTGGATGACCATAAAGAAGTTATAAACTTGATAAAACAAATGGCAGAACTTATGGGAATGAAGGGCATAATGGAGGAGATGAAGAAGACCATGGAGGGATACAACAGTAGATTTGAACAGGCAGAAGAAAGGATCAGTGAACTGGAAGACCAGACATTTGAATTCATACACACACACACACACACACACACACACACATACACACACAAACAGATGGTGAAAAGAATGGAAAAATAAGAGCAGGGTCTTAGGAAGCTGAGTGACAACATGAAGTGCATGAATATATGTGTTATGGGTGTCCCAGAGGGAGAAGAGAGGGGAAAAGGGGAAGAAAGAATAATAGAAGAAATATCCACTGAAAATTTCCCAACTCTTATGAAGGACAGAAAATTAGAGATTCAAGAAGTACAGCATACTCCAAACAGAATAGATCCCAATAAACCTACTCCAAGACACTTACTGATCAGATTGTCCAATGTCAAAGGCAAAGAGAGAATTCTGAAAGCAGCAAGAGAAAAGCAATCCATCACATACAAGGGAAGCTCAATAAGACTATGTACAGATTTGTCCACAGAAACCATAGAGGTGAGAAGACAGTAGTACGATATATTTAAGATACTGAAAGAGAAGAACTATCAACCAAGAATTCTATATCTGGCAACACTGTCCTTCAAAAATGAGGGAGAGATTAAAATATTTTCAGACAAACAGACACTGAGAGAGTTTGTGAATATGAGACCAGCACTACAAGAAATACTAAAGGGAGTGCTACAGGCTAATAGGAAAAGACAGGAAAGAGAGTTTTGGAGAAGAATATAGAAATGAAGATTATCAGGAAGGGTAAAGGAGAGAGAGGGAAAAAAATAAGACATGATATATAAAATCCAAAAGACAAAATGGTAGAAGAAAGTACTGCCCTTACAGTAATAACACTAAATACTAAATGTTAATGGATTAAACTCCCCAATAAAAAGAAACAGACTGGCAGAATGGATTACAAAACAGGACCCATCTATATGCTGTCCACAAGAAACTCACTTTAGATACAAAGACAAATATAGGCTGAAAGTGAAAGGTTAGAAAAAGATATTTCATGCAAACAGCAACCAGAAAAAAGTGGGAGTAGCTATATCGGTATCAGACAAATTAGACTTCAAACTAAAACAATTAAAAGAGACAAAAAAGGACACTATGTATTAATAAAAAGGGTCAATTCATCAAGAAAACATAGCAATCATAAATATTTATGCACCAAGCCAGAGTGCCCCAAAATTCATGAGGCAAACACTGAGAACACTGAAGAAGTAAATACCTCTACAATAATAATTGGAGACTTCAATACACTGCTCTCATCAATGGACAGAACATCTAGACAGAGGATCAATCAGGAATTGGAGATGTTGAATTGTAGGATAAATGAACTAGATTCGACAGACATTTATAGAACACCCCACAACAACAGGATACAAGTTTTTCTCAAGTGCTCATGGAACATTCTATAGGATAGACTATATGTTGCATCACAAAGCAACTCTCAAAAAATTTGAAAATATTGATATTATAAAAAACACTTTCTTGGATCATAACAGAATGAAGTTGGAAATAAATAACAGGCAGAATATTGTAAAATTCACAAATATATGGAGACTAAACAACACATTCTTAGAAAACCAATGGGTAAAGGAAGAAATTACAAGAGAAATTAGTAAATACTTCAAGGCAAATGACAATGAAAACACAACATATCAAAAGTTATGGGATACAGCAAAGGTAGTGCTGAGAGGGAAATTTATTGCCCTAAACACCTATATTGAAAGAGAAGAGGGAGCAAAAATTGAGGAATTAACTGTTCACTTGGCAGAACTGGAGAAAGAACAGCAAACTAACCCCAAAGCAATCAGAAGGAAAGAAATAACATAGAGCAGAAATAAATGAAACTGAAAACAGGAGAACAATAGAGAAAATCAACAAAATCAGAAGTTGATTCTTTGAGAAAATCAACAAAATTGATGGACCCCCAGCTAGGCTAAGAAAAAGAAAAAAAAAAAGCAGATGCAAATAAACACAATCAGAAATAGGAAAGGAAACATAACCACTGACCCTGCAGAAATAAAGGAGATAATGAGACGATACTATGAGCAACTATATGCTAATAAACTGGACAACTTACATGAAATGGTTAACTTCCTAGAAAAACATAAACAACTAACATTGACCCAGGAAGAAATAGATGACCTCAAACAAACCAATCACAAGTAAAGAGATTGAGTCAGTCATCAAAAAGCTCCCAAAAAAGAAACGTCCAGGACAGGTGGATTCACCTGTGAATTCTAATTTTAAGCATTCAAGAAAGAATTAATACCAATCTTGCTCAAACTCTTCAAAAAAACTGAAGGGGAGGGAAAGCTACCCAACTCATTCTGTGAAGCCAACATCACCCTAATGCCAAAATCAGACAAAGATACTACAAAAAAAAAAAAAAAATTATAGACCAATCTCTTTAATGAATATAGGTGCAAAAATCCTCAACAAAACACTTGCAAATCGAATCCAGCAGCACATTAAAAGAATTATACACCACGGCCGGGTGGGGTTTATTCCAGGTGTGCAAGGCTGGTTCAACACAAGAAAATCAATTAATGTAATACATCACATCAATAAATCAAAGCAGAAGAACCACATGATCATCTCAATTGATGCAGAAAAGGCATTTGAGAAAATTCAACATCCTTTCTTGATGAAAACATTTCAAAGGATAGGAATAGAAGGGAATTTCCTCAATATGATAAAGGCAGTATATGAAAAACCCACAGCTAACATTGTATTCAATGGGGAGAAACCGAAAGCTTTCCCTCTAAGATCAGGAACAAGACAGGGATGCCCACTGTCGCCATTGTTATTAAATATTGTGCTGGAAGTTCTAGCTAGAGCAATTAGGCAAGAAAAAGAAATAAAAGGCACCCGAATTGGAGAGGAAGAAGTAAAACTATCACTATTTGCAGATGACATGATTCTATATGTAGAAAATCCAGAAAAAACTACAGCAAAGCTATTAGAACTAATCAATGAATACAGCAAAGTGGCAGACTACAAGATCAACATGCAAAAATCTGTAGTGTCCTTATACACAAGTAATGTGCAACAAGAGGAAGAAATCAAGAAAAAAATTCCATTTACAATAGCAACCAAAAGAATCAAGTATTTAGGAATAAACTTAATGAAGGCCACAAAAGACCTATACAAAGAAAACTACAAGAAACTGCTAAAAGAAATCAAACAGGACCTAAAAAAATGGAAGAACAAACCATGTTCCTGGATTGGAAGAACAAATATAATTAAGATGTCAACTCTACCTAAACTGATTTATAGATTCAATGCAATACCAATTAAAATCCCAACAACTTTCTTTGTAGAAATAGAAAAACCAATAACCAAATTTATTTGGAAGGGCAAGGTGCCTGTATAGCCAAAAATATCTTGAGAAAAAGGAACAAAGTGGAGGGTCTCACACTACCTGACTTGGAAGTATATTACAAAGCTACAGTGCTCAAAACAGCATGGTGCTGGCATAAAGATAGATATACCAACCAGTGGAATCGAATTGAGTGTTCAGAAATAGATTCTAGCATCTACAGACGATTGATCTTTGATAAGGCAGTCAAGCCAAAGCAACTGGGACAGAGCAGCCTCTTCAGTAAATGGTATTTGGAGAAATGGATATCCATTTCCAAAAGAATGAAAGAGGACCCCTATATCACACCTTATACAAAAATTAACTCAAAATGGATCAAAGACCTAAACATTAGTGCTGAGCATACGACTCTTAAAAGAAAATGTAGAAAATATGGTGAGAGGGATGTACCTATCTACTGTTGATAAGCAAGTAGAATGGTGTAGCCTTTCTGAAGGTCAGTGTGGTGGTTCCACAAAAAGTTAAGTATGTGGGGACCATAAAGTCCTGCAACCTCATTATGGGGTATGTCATTTGAAGATCTGAGAGCAGAGACATGAATGGACATTTGCAAACTGGTGTTCATGGAAGCAGCAATCATGATTTGCAATGGGTGGAGGTGACCTAAGGGTACATAGACTGAGGAACAGAACGGTGAACTGTGGCGTATGCACAAAATGGAACATTGAGCAACTACGAGAAGGAGTGAAGCTGTGAGACATATAATGAGGTGAATGGATCCTGTACACAGTATTTGAGTGAAGTATGCCAGAAATAAAAGCAAACACTATAATGCCTCACCAATATGGACTAACTACAATGTGTAAACTCAGAATTGAATCTTAGAACATAGCCTAATGTGGCCTTGATTATTGTAATGGTCCCTAGATGGTAAGCTCTTACAGCAGTCAACTCTATTCTTGAATTGTAATGTCTGTCTCTAAACTTTGAGATGCTAATCCCTTAGTGTATGACCTGATTGGTCTCTGGAACAATGCATATCTCTGAGACATCTGAAACTTGGAGCTAGAGCTCGACAGATATGAATGTCAGTATTAGTGCATACAGCAACTGTTAAAAGCTGAAAAAGAGCCCAGACTTCAATTAGCGATATGACTGAAGCAGATCTGATTAAGACTAGGGTAAACTCGGCCAAAGGGTAAAGGTCTAAACTGACTGTGTTTTAAAACTTCAACTTCCCTGTGAGACCAAGGGAAGAGATGTCTATTTGGTGCAGGATCTATATTTTCTAAACAGTATAACTCTACAGTCAGTTTGTTCAAACACCACGATTGCATGGAGCTTTGAATAGGAAGTGAGATATGGTGGGTTGGTATAGGTTAGAGTGAAATAGTAACACATCCCAAAGTAATTTGGGCAGAGAATAAAAAATATATTTACAGCCCCCCCCCCGCCCCCGAGGAGCTGGGGGAAGGTGCAGAAGTGTTGGACTTCCTCACCTGGACTGGTACTGATGTTGCCACAAACATTGGGACTGGTGGTTTGATGTGCCGAGCCCTCTATCATGGGACTTCCCTTGTGGGGCTCGTTGCTGCAAAGGAGACGCTAAACTTGCATATAATTGTGCCTAAGAGTCTCCCCCTGAGTACCTCTTTGTTGCTCAGATGTGGCCCTCTCTCTCTCTAACTGAGCCACCTCGGCAGGTGAACTCACTGCCCTACCCACTACGTGGGACCCAACTCCCCGGGGTGTAAATCTCCCTGGCAACACAGGATATGACTCCCAGGATGAATCTGGACCTGGCATCGTGGGATTGAAAATATCTTCTTGACCAAAAGGGGGATGCAAAATGAGACGAAATACTCAGTGGCTGAGAGATTTCAAATGGAGTCGAGAGGTCACTCTGGTGGACATTCTTATGCACTATGTAGATAACACCTCTTAGGTTTTAACATATTGGAATAGCTAGAAGTAAATACCTGAAACTACCAAACTCCAATCCAGTAGTCTGGACTCCTGAAGACGATTGTATAATAATGTAGATTACAAGAGGTGACAGTGTGATTGTGAAAGCCTTGTGGATCACACTCCCTTTGTCTAGTGTGTGGATGGATGGGTAGAAAAGTAGGGACAAAAACTAAATGACAAATAGAGTGGAATGGGGGGATGGTTTGGGTGTCCTTTTTTTACTTCTATTTTTTATTCTTATTCTGATTCTTTCTGATGTAAGGAAAATGTTCAGAAATACATTGTGGTGATGAGTGCATAACTATATGATCATACTGTGAACAGTTGATTGTATACCATGGATGATTGCATGGTATGTGAATATATTTCAATAAAACTGAATTAAAAAAAAATGTAGGGCAATTTATTAAAGATCTTGTGACAGGAGGTGGTTTCCTAGACCTTACACCCAAAGTGCGAGCAACCAAAGAACAAATAGACAAATGGGATATCCTCAAAATTAAACACTGTTGTACATCAAAGCACTTTGCCAGAAAAGTAAAAAGGCAGCCTACATAGTGGGAGACAATATTTGGAAACCACTTAACAGATAAGGGTTTAATAAACTGAATATATAAAGGGATCTTACAACTCAACAATAGAAAGACAACCCAATCAAAAAATGGGCAAAAGACATGGTCAGACACTTTTCTGAAGAGGAAATACAAATGGCTCAAATACATATGAAAAGATGCTCAACTTCACTGGCTATTAGGGAAATGCAAATCAAAACCATAATGAGATATCATCTCACACCTACCAGAATGGACATTATCCAAAAAACAGAAAATTACAAGTGCTGAAGAAGATGTGGAGAAAGAGGCACACTTACTCACTGTTGGTGGGAATGTAGAATGGTGCAACCACTCTGGAAGATAGTGTGGCAGTTCCTCAGGAAGCTAAGTACAGATTTGCCATATGACCCAGCTCTTCCATTACTAGGTAAATATGCAGAGGAACTGAAAGTTAAGACACGAACGGACATTTGTAAACCGATGTTTATTGCGGCATTATACACAATAGCCAAGAGATGGAAACAGCCCAAACGTCCATCAACAAACTGTGGATAAACAAACTGTGGTATATACACACGATGGAATATTATGCAGCTGTAAGCAAGAACAAAGACATGGAATATATAATAATGCGGATGAAACTTGAGGACATTATGTTGAGCGAAGTTAGCCAGAAACAAAAGGACAAATACTGTATGGTCTCACTAATATGAACTAACACTAATGAGCAAACTTTGAGAATTAAAAGCTGATAACACAGGCTACCAGGAGATAGAAAGAGGGTAGAGATCAGGCATTTGATGCTGAAGGACTACAGAATGTTCAACAGGATTGAGTGTATAGACCCAGAAATAGATAGCATAATACTCTGTGATGTTAGCACAATATTGTTACTACCCTGAACAAAGATGTGCATGAGTAAAGCTTAAAAAAGTGGGCTAGAAGCATGTATGTCACCTGAGGTAAAGATAGAAGATAAAGACTGGGACTGTTTAACTTAGCAAAAACTGGACTGGTCAATGATTGTGACTAAATGTACAAATATAAAACTGTTCTTGCATGTAGGAGAACAAATGGATGTCAACCACGTAGAGTGTTGGAAAGGGGATGATATTGGGGAAAAAATATAATCAAAGCAAACTGGAGTCTATGGTCAACAGTAACATTGTAATATGCTTCCATTAAATGTAACAAAGGCAATATATCAAAGCTAAATGAGTATGAGATGGGGATATGAGGGAGGGATATGGGATTCTTGGTAGTAGCATTGTTGTCTGACCCTACTATTGTATTGTATGATATTTTATTTTTCTTTTTATTATATTTTTAATCATTCATTTAAAAAAACCAAACTTTTTTCCTGTAGTAATCAATATGTTCAAATGCTGATTGTGGTGATAAATACACAATTGTATGATGATACTGTGAACAACTGATTGTATACTGTGGATAAATATATGGTATGTGAATATAGCTCTATAAAATTGTATGGAAAAATATAAACAGGGATAAAAGTGCTGGAGAAAACATGGAGAGAGAGATGTATGTATTTATTGTTGGTAAGGAGGCAGAATGGTATAGCCTTTCTGGAAGACAGTGGGGTGGTTCCACATGAAGCTAAGTATGTGGGTGCCATACGGTCCTGCAACCTCATTAGGGGCATTTATTTGGAGGATCTGAGAGCAGGGACATGAATGGACATTTGCACACTGATGTTTATGGAGGCAGTATGTGTGATTTGCAACAGGTGGAGGTGGCTTAAGGGTACATTGACTGAGGAACAGAATGGTGAACTGTGGTGTGTGCATACAAGGAAATATTGAGCTACTGCAAGAAGGAGTGAAGCTGTGAGACACGCAACGAGGGGAATGGACCTGTAGACAGTATTTTGAGTGAACTACACCAGGAACAAAGGCAAACACTATAATACCTCACCAATATGGACTAACTCAGAATTGAACCTTAGCGCACAGCTTATCAGGGGAATGCTTATTGTAACAGTCTCTAGATTGTAAGCTCTTACAGCAGTCACATCTATTCCTGAATTGTAATGGCTATCTCCAGATTCTGAGATCCTGATCCCTTTGTATATAACCTGACTGATCCCTGGAACTTTGGGTATTTGTGTGACACCTGAAACTGAGAGCTAGAACTCAGCAGATATGAATGTCAGTATTAGCACATACAGCAACTGTTAAAAAAAAGCTGAAAAAGAATCCAGACTTCAACTAGAGATATGAATGAAGCAGATGTGGTTAGGACTAGGGCAAATTGGGCCAAAGGGCAAAGGACAATAATGACTACATTTTAAACCCTCAAATTCCATGTAAGACCAAGGGAAGAGATGTTTAGCTGGTGCAAGATCCATATTTCCTGAACAATTTGACTCACACAGTTCATTCAAATACCATAATTACATGAAACTTTTAATAGGAAGTGAGACCTGATAGGTTTTCATAGGTTAGTGTGAAATAGCAACACATCCTAAAGTAATTTGGACAGAGAATAAAAATGAATAAAAATATATATGCAGGGCCTCCCTGAGGAGCTGGGTGAAAATGCAGAGGTATTGGGCTTCCTCACCTGGATTGTTGCTGATGTTCTCACAAACACTGAGGACTGGTGGTTTGATGTGCCAAGCCCTCTATCACAGGACTTGCCATTATGAAGCTTGTCACTGCAAAGGAGAGGCTAAATGTACTTATAATTGTGCCTAACAGTCTCCCCCTGAGTACCTCTTTGTTGCTCAGATGTGGCCCTCTCTCTCTAGTTAGGCCAACTCAGCGGGTGAACTATGTGGGATCTGACTCCCAGGGGTGTAAATCTTCCTGGCAATGCAGGATATGACTCCCGGGGATGAATCTGGACCTGACGTCGTGGGATTGAGAACATCTTCTTGACCAAAAGGGGGATGCGAAATGAAATGAAATAAAGTTTCAGTGGCTGAGAGATTCCAAATGGAATCAAGAGGTCACTCTGGTGGACATTCTTATGCACTATATAGATAACCCTTTTTAGGTTTTAATGCACTGGAATAGCTAGAAGTAAATACCTGAAACTATCAAACTGCAACCCAGTAGCCTTGACTCTTGAAGACGATTGCATAGCAATGCAGCTTACAAGAGGTGACAGTGTGATTTTGAAAGCCTTATGGATCATGCTCCCTTTATCCAGAGTATGAATGGATGAGTAGGAAAATGGGGACAAAAAACTAAATGAAAATTAGGGTGGGAGGGGGTGTGGTTTGGGTGTTCTTCTTTACTTTTATTTTTTATTCTTACTTTCACTTTTTCTGGTACAAGGAAAATGTTCAAAAAATAGATTGGGGTGATGAATGCAGAACTATATAATGGTACGGTTAATGATTGTATGCTTTTGGATGATTTTATGGTATGTGAATATATCTCAATAAAATTGAATTAAAAAAATACACAGAAACAGAAATGAGAAAGGGTTCACATACATTGCAAAAGATCAACTGTACAGAAAAGGAGTCTGCAATAAAGGAAAAGAGAGAAAAAAGATATGACATATAAAAACCAAAGGACAAAATTGCTGAAGTAAGTAGTGCCTTTACAGTAATAACGTTGAATATTAATGGTTAAAATCCCCAATCAAAAGACACAGATTGGCAGAATTGGTTTAAAAAGCATGGTTCAACTATATTCTCTTTACAAGAGACTTACCTTAGAGGCAAAGACACAATAGGTTGAAAGAAAGGTTGGAAAAAGGTAATCCATACAAATAGTAACAAGAAAGAGCTGGGATAGCTAAACGAATATTGGACAAAATAGACTATAAGTCAAAAGCTTTTATAAGAGACAAAGAAGGACCCTGTATCTTAATAAAAGGGTCAATCCATCAAGAATAAATAGCAATCATATATATTTATGTACCGAACCAAAGTATTCCAAAGTACATGAGGCAAATACTGGGAAAACTGAAGGGAGAAATAGACACTTCTAGAATAATAGTTGGAGACTTCAATATACCGCTCTTATCAATAGATAGACTATCTAGAAAGGAGATCAATAAGGAAACTGAGAATTTGAATACTATGACACATGAACTAGACCTAACAGATATATAGAACATTGTACCCCCAAACAGCAGGATATACATTCTTATCAAGTGCACATGGATCGTTCTCCAGCGTAGACCATATGTTGGGTCACAAAATAAGTCTCAATAAATTTTAAAAGATTGAAATCATCCAATGTACTTCCTCTGAACATAATGGAATGAAAATGGAAATCAATAACAGGTGGAGAACTGGAAAATCCAGAAATATATGGAAGTTAAATAACACACTCTTTAACAGTTAGTAGGTGAAAGAAGAAATTGCAAGGGAAATCAGTAAATATCCTGAGATGAACAAAAACGAGAACACAACATATCAAAACTTAAGGGAGCTGCAAATGCAGTCCTGAGGGGGAAATTTATAGCCCTACTTTACATTAAAGGGCTATACTTTACATACAGCCCTTTTTTTACATTAAAAAAAAAAAAAAGAACTAAAATCAAAGATCTAATTGCACACCTGGAAAGATTAGAAAAGCATAGCAAATGAATCCCAAAGCAAGCAGAAGGAAAGAAATATCAAAGATTAGAGCAGACATAAATGAAGTGAAAAATAAAGAAATAATAGAAAGCATTAATAAAACCAAAAGTTGGTGTTAGAAAATATCAATAAAATTGACAAACTCTTAGCTAGACTGACAATAAAAGAAGATGCAAATAAATAAAATCAGAAATGAGAGGGGACATTATTACCAACTCCACAGAAATGAAAAGGATCATAAGAGGATACTATGAACAACTGTATGCCAAAAAAATTAGAGAATCTAGATGAAATGGAAAAATTCCTAGAAACATAAAAGCAACCTATTTGGCCTCTAAAAGAAGAGCCCAGGACCAGATAGCTTCATGGGTGAATTCTACCAAATGTTCCAAGAAAAGTTAATACTAATCTTGCTCAAACTCTTCAAAAGAATTGTAGATGAGGGAACACTACCTTATTCTGTAAGACCAACATCACCCTAATTCCAAAGCCAGATAAAGATACTACAAGAAAAGAAAATTTCAGACCAATTTCTCAGTGAAATATAAATGCCAAAATCTTCAACAAAATACTTGCAAATTGAAGCTAACAGCACATTAAAAGAATTATACACCATGATCACAAGAGTTTTATCCCAGGTATGCAAAGGTGGTTCAACATAAGAAAATCAATTAACGGCTCACATCACATTAACAAAACAAAGGGAAAAAAACATCATCTCCATTGATGAAGGAAAGGCATTTGACAAAATCCAACATCCTTTCTTGAGGAAAGCACGTAGAGAAATAGGAATAAAAGGAATCTTCCTCACCATGATAAAGAGCATATACGAAATGGGTTGTATATGGGAAAAAATACACCTAATGTAAACTATGGACAACAGTTAGTAGTACTATTGCAATATTCTTTCATCAATTGTAACAAAGATAACTACTGTTAAAAAAAAAGTACAATTATTAAAAAGTGCTACAATCAATTGTAACAAATGTTCCACACCCATGCAAGGTATTGGTGGTGGGATTTTAGGTATAATTGTAAATTCTACAAATTCTCTAATAAAAAAAGAAAGAAGGTATTGTTCTCTACAAGTTTCAGAGGGAACATGGCCCTGCTGACACCTTGATTTCAGACTTCTAACCTCCAGAACTGTGAGATAATAAATTTCTGTTGTTTAAAAAAAAGAGAAAGTTGTAAACCACGCATTCTCACCGGGGGAGAAATGAATTCCCAAAGGGAATTTCCTTTCTAAAATCTGAACCAATGACAATAGAGGAACCCCAGCGTACAGAGAGATAAAATACTTCCTCTCACGCAGAGGCTGTGAGCCCCCAGAGCAGAGCTTTGCAGTCATATTGTCTTGGAGCCAAAAAGTCCAGGCCCAATACGTGCGGTCAAGAGTATGTGAATTTTGGCTCAAGATGAATAAACCTGACCCCAACAGCTGCCACCCACTCTGGAAATTTGTATGTTCAAAGAATGTGAGCACTTGAGACTATTTCTAGTTCCAGCTGCCTTGCGGTATTAATAAAGGTCTAATTGCTAAAACCACGTGGAGTGGACATAGTGTTCATTTTCCTGTCAGGCCCAAATCACCTCCAGACCCTGCCTATTGCAAGTGCATTTCATCATCGGGCAGGATTTTCTAAGCGTGGGCAACGGCCTCATTATGCTATTTGCATCATAACAGTGGAGCCAACGAGACAGGTTAGAATTCCTGTCAAAGAAATGTGGCACCAAGCTGGCTTCTAGCCCCATTTCTCAGGCAATGCGGTGTGGAGTAAGTCCAGCAAATCATCACACCTGAACATGAAGGAGCAATTTGTTCAGTGTTTTGACCAGGCCAGGATACTAAGGCATCTCCCAAGTCTCACCAGATAAATTAATATAGAGGATGCTGCCTTACTTATTGCTCTGAGATTCTCTCCATGGACAATTAGGCTTTTTCTGCAAATGCAGAGAGGTAAGGGCAGGGGGGCTTTAGCCACATTTCTCTGCTGGGAGAGACATGAGTAGGCTCAATTTTGTAGGAGACGGTTCTACTCTTCTTGCCCCACCCCACCCCACCCCACCCACAAAGAGTGGTTGCAGTCTCTCCTCCAAATCTAAATCTATTTTTTTACCCTATTACTTCATGGTACCCCAATATATATTCACAAAAGCTACTTTCAAGCTGCCCCATGCTAAAAACACCAATGACCACACATTTGTATTTTAATATATAGTTACAATTCCTTTTATGGGGAATTCCCCCTAAATTTATTCACTTTTAATTCATTTTTCTGGTTTGTGAGGGGAGTTTCCTGGCTAGGGTGTCATCATTTTCTTGGGTTTCCCATGGAGGCCTCAGGCTTTAGTGTATTAAATGTCTCTTGAAAGTTTTTCCATGCAAATATGACTAATGGGCCTGCTCCCAAGGGCTCATAGATCCCTGAGTTTTAAGAAATCCTGGACATTGACAAAATCTATGTCATGGTGATTAAGAGGCTGAACTTTGGAGACAGACTGCCTGGGTTTAAATACTGGTTCCACCATTTATACCTCATGGGACCTTGGGCAAGTATCTTAAACTGTCTGTGCCTTGGCTTTCTTATATGTAAATTGGGGAAATCCATAGTACTTTAGAGGGTAGTTGTGAAAATTAAGTAAGTTAAAATGCATAAAGTGCTTTTTATACTGTAGGTATTCAATAAATCCAGCCATTATTATCATCTCAACAGAAATAATGTGGTTAAATCAAGTAAAAACAGGGTCCTAGCAGCATCCTGTTGAACATGAGAATACAGCTCAATATCCTGTTCCAAGAGAGAGCGAATAAACAATTTTGGATTTGCACAGCTGTTTCCAGTGTAACCAGTGTACAAAGGTAATGAAATGGTTAAACAGAAAACTCAAAAACGGTTTTCTCTACTTGAGGGGATGTTCCCTAACACTCAATAGGAAGTCCAGCCTGAAAGAAGTTCTTTATCATCAAAGAGCAGTGGCCCACTGCAGTCAAAGGCAACTCAAAATGAGACAGACATCCCTGACTCAGAATGAGCACAGCAAAGACACATTTGTTTAAGTGGGCAGAAGGAATTTTACAGAGCATTATTTTAGAGTTTCAGCACTGCCCTACTCTGCAGTATCCAGTAGGAACAGTTAGAGCAGTTGGGGATGAAGAGCACACTTTAAACTCCAGCTTAGTGGGCTTGCTAGCAGAGACAACTGGTGCAGTTCACAAGTGAGGCCCAGCAACTGATTTAGAACCAGAGTAATGATAAGATGGCACAGACACTGGGTGGAGGAGACTTGCAGGGTTGGGAAATAAACCTTAACTGTGTTAAGACTCCAAAATTAGGGATTTTTTTTTCTTTTTTCCTGCTTTTTTTTCCTTTCTGTCTTTTTCTTTCTTTCTTTAAAAAAAATGATTTTGTTAAAAATTTTCCAAAATTTACACACACTCTATACCCATCAAGCAACAACTCTCCCCTTTTCTCCCCCCCCCCCGCCTCCCCCCCAGGACCCTGGGGATTTGTTTTGTCCTTTGTTTTTTCTTAAGAAAGCCGAACCCATACCCTGTCTTGTGTAATGCATTAACCACACTCATTTAAAAACTTTTAATTCCAGAATAAGTGATCAAAAATGAACTCCTGAACACACTGTAAAATATTAGTTGTTTTTCACATATGTCAGTTTAAGTTAATGGTTAGGAAAACCTAACACGAACCATCCCCATATATAACCATTATAACCACCTAATAAAATATTAGATATTGTCAATAATAATATTTGTAATGGATCCTTTTGTTGTGTTTATAAACTTTAATTTTTCTCAATTATAATATTTCTAATGAATGTTTTGTGTCGTGCTGATAAAGCCACAAGTTAAAGAAACCATCCAGGTACTTTGGCAAATGAATCTGAACAGAATGGATCCAACTGAAAGTTGCAGTCAATAGAAAAGACCAGGTACATATAAATATAAAAATTACATACCGAGTCACTCTTTTAACCAACGTTAATTACGTGTCTGTCTATTACGTGTATCATGTCCCTATTTGCTAAGCCTGTAAGGGCCTCCCAGCCTCAATGGGCTCATCCACTAGTGAGAGGGGCGGACTTGCGCCTTCGAATTCCGCGGGCTGGACGGCATTGCCACGTGGTCCGAGGGAGGGTGTAGTCAGCAGGGCCTGTGGAGGATCCGGGAACGCTCCGCAGAGTTGGGGTTCCCTAGCACATCAAGGCAGGACCTGTGAAACAGCCGGACAAGGATGCATTCTGGACCTTGCAATGGCTGGAGAGGTGATCGCCAGGCGATAGAGGAGGCGTGGCAGGTAGATGAGGTTGGAGGGAAAGTAAGGGTGGCCTGTATGCGATGCCGTGGGATTTCAACTTTTCTGTTTATTCCTTCATTTATTTATTGCCATGTTTGTTCTGACCTGTGCTATTGTTGCCCTTCTGTGCTCTGATGCAGATGCAATTTTATTCCGAGTAGAGTTTGTGGGATCATAAACCTCAGGGATCCTAAAAACTAATTTTCCCACCGTTCATACCAATGAAAATAAGCCCTGCCTTTGCTATATCGCAGCCACTTAGCCCTCTCTTCCCGGGCATTTCTGAGGTCCGCTGCAAGGGGCTTCTTGTGTGTATAATTAGGGAGACCAGCTCGCCCTGGTTTGCCCGGGACTTTCCTGGTGTTTGCTCTGAAAATCTCGCAGCCCAGGAAACCCCTCAGTCCTGGACAAACTGGGATGGGTGGTCATCTTAGTCTGTGTTTAGAAACATGTCTGGTCTGCTGGGGTTTACCTGGAAGTCTCCATGTAATGCATGAAACCACCAAGCCAGTGCCTCAGCCAAACACCCCCAGGGGCTCTGATCACTGCCAGCAGCTCTCGCTGCCCATCTTGGTCAGGCTGCAAGTGCAGCCACCATGCTTCAAGCTTTGAGAAAGAAACACAGCCCTCCCGTTTACTTCTGGTGCCAGGTATGAATTTTCCCCCATCCCCTCAATTTCCCACAGCCCAGCAGGGGTTTAATAAGACTTCGCTGGCTGGTTTATGGATAATGGAAGAAAAACTCATCCTTGGGAGTAACTTCCATTGCAGGCAGAGGCAGCCACCGGAAGAGGGCCAGAGCCAGTCCCAATGTTCCTGGTGTGGGGCCTGGCTCAGGCTCACACCCACCACCAGAAAGTTCAGGAGAGAAAGGACTTCTCTGTCCCTCCAGTCTTGGGTCTGCTTCTCAGAGAGGCAAAGACTACTGCTGTCATCCAGTATCTGTTTCCTCTGCTTCCATAGTAATAGCATCCCGATATATTTCGAGTGGCAAAAGAACTGGGAAAAAGACTTGCTCCACTCTTCACCCAGCTGTGGAACTTTAGGAACTTCACAAAGACAATTTAAAGAGAGGATCAGCTGGGAGGCCTCACCCCAAAACACATATATTAGCACAATTTTTCTCCTCTTCCATTTTCCCCTCCTTCCTGGTTGCAATGTGTTTATGATGACTGGAGCTCCAGCAGCCCTCCTGTAACCGTGAGAATGGAAGTCATTTATTAAGACTAATTAGGCAGAAAAAGAGACGGGATCTTGGGTCCTTAGAGACCAAGGAGCTACCCTAACAGCTCTGGTTGCCCATTTCTAGGCTTTCTTTTAAAAAAACAAATAAGCCACTGTTATTTGGGGTTTAACCTAATCCTAAATGATATAATTGGTCTTTGGGATGACTTATAGTGGTGATTCTTCTTCCTTAAGGAGAAAAATCCCAACCCCTACCAGCAGGGGGAAGCCTTGCCCTATAGCCCTCAACAGAACAATTACATTATTACATTTGAGTCCAACAACAGTATATTCTTAATAATTCCATCTTAAATAACAGTGTGCATGTGGCATTTAGATCCCAGGCTAGGCTGAGCTGCACCAAACACTATCCATTTCCTTTAGCATGAGATTTAGGCCTCATGCTTTTCTTCTCTTTTCTATACCCAGATTCTCAGTTCCTGTAACCAATCCTCAGAACCAAAGAAAGCATGCAGAGAAGCAGTCTTGACTAGGCATGTAATACAACAATTTATTTTTCCAAATAATGAGAATAACAGGCTTCTAGTCTAAATAGCATACAGGTTAACAGTCACTTTACACAAGAAGCAACGAGTAGGTACTTGCTTTACGTTTGTGTAAATAAAGGTCCCCTTCAGGTGGTTCTAATAAATGGAGAGTCCGCTCTAAAGGAGAATCTCCATTTCCACTACGTACAAGACGGAGGATAGCTTGCAGCATTTAAGTGACTGTTTTTCCTATTTACACTCATCAAAGTTTCAGAAATCTCCAGGCAGAGAGTTTTGGTCATTACTAATGACCACTGTTGGTGGGAAGTAGACTGGCATAGGCTCTCTGGAGGACAGTAGCATGGTCCCACAAAAGCTAGGTATGTGGGGGTCAAGGTTGTGCAACCTCAGTATGGGGTATTTACTTGGAAGATCACAGTGAAGGAACACAAATGGACATTTACACACTGGTATATATGGCAGCAATATTCATTATTTGCAATAGATGGAGGTGGCCCAAGAGTACATGGACTGATGAACATATTGGTGAACTGTAGTGTATGAGGAGAGTAATTATCTACTTCTCACTCTTGCTAACAGCGAGATGCTTTCTCAAAATGAAAGTACAGTACTAGTTCTGTAAAACCCTCTCACAACTAACCAACAAAGGAGTTTGTGGTGTCAGAGGTGATTGTAAGACAATCCTCTTTTGATACTTTCCAGCCTCATGCCTATCATCTGAGTTCCCCTTGTCTGCCTCTAGTTTACATCCTAATACTGAATACAGTGAAGACTTGGTGGTGGTGGGGGGGGGGGTGGGGGTTAACTGAGAACTGGTGATCCTTCGTTTCTCTTCTTAATTTCTTTACTGGATGCTGTATTTCTTTAGAACAAAAAATATGCCTATAGAATAGTCTAGCCAAAGTCCTTAAGAACCGTTCACTTCTTTCTCCTCCATCTCCTTAAAGATCATGCAGAATTTTTCCATATGTAGTCAAATCAATGATCACTGGGAAATCTCAGAGTCAGAGAAGGGACCAAAACCATCCACTCAAAGGAACTGAAACAGCAATCTGTTCCCTTTGGGAGTTCCTAAAGGGTATGTTTGGCAAATATAAATACAGGATGCCCTGTTATATTTGAATGTTTTGCAATATTTGGGACATGCTTATAATAAAAAAATCATTCATTGTTCATCTGAAATTAAAATTTAATGGGATGTCCTGTATTTTATCTGGCAACCCTGCTTGGGAGTAAAGAATCTCCTCCTGGGTGGGGAAGGCAGTGCAAAATGAACACATTCTAGAATCAATCAGGGGAATTGCCCTGGGGAAAGTCAATGATTAAAACAAAACAACCACAAACCACTAGGCCTTATGGGCAGGTTTCTCAGGGTAGCTAATGTCGTCTTGTTATTTACCTTTGCTGAATCTCAGAATATTTCAAGGGCTTAGTTAGGGATACTGACCAACTGGCTAGTCATTGACCACTGAGAATGTGTGAAGTGTTTACTCAAGCCCCAATCTCTAGGAATGTGGATTTCTGCACTTTCAGCCCATAGGACTGATTTGGCCTAGGCTGCTCTGAGTCCTTTTCTCAGAGACAAGGCAATCAGTTGTGCCCAGAGATCCCTTTTCTCTTTCAGAAGTCATCATGTCCAACCTATGGGGTAAGAAAAAGTTCCCTTGAGTTTGTCCTCTCTGTAGTCTTCCTTCCACCAACGCTGCCAGGGATCTGTTTTCCAAATATATGGCTTAGTCAGAATTCCCAGCCAGAATCCACTGGATAAAGAGATGGAGTTCAAGTGTTTTAGGAATGTTGGAGATGAGTTGGAGAATGGCAACAGCTAAAGCTGGAGTTGTAGACAAGGGATCATCATGAAGGACTCTGTATACCATGTAGAGGAACAACGTAAGACTTTGTCCTTACACTAAGGACAATAGAGAATCATTGAAAGATAGTGTTCTGGTTTGCTAATGCTCCCATTATGCAAAATACCAGAAATAGATTGGCTTTTATAAAGGGGATTTATTAGGTTACAAATTTACAGTCTGAAGGCCATGAAAATGTCCAAATTAAGGCATCAACAAGAGGATACCTTCACTAAAGAAAGGCTGATGGCATCCAGAAAAACCTCTGTTAGCTGGGAAGGCACATGACTGGCATCTGCTTCTGATCCTTTGCTCTGGGGTTCTGTTTCAAAATAGCTTTCTCCAAAATGTCTCTGGGCTAGCATCTCCAAATGTCACCAAGCATCTCTAAGCATCAGTGTCAGTGTCCACTCTTAGCTTCTTTCCAAAATGTCCCCCTCAGCTGCTCTAGGGGTGTTTTGTCCTCCCTTAGCTTCTCTGGAGCAAACTCTGAGCTAGCATCTCAAAGCACCAGCAAGCATCTGGGCCTGGAGCTCTCTTAAGTAGTCCAGTTAACTAATCAAGGCCTACCCTTAATGGGTGGGGACAAATCTCCATGGAAATATTCAATCTAGAGGTCACACCCTAATCAAAAAGATTAATCAATCTGCCCCTACAAGACTGCATTAAAAAATATGGCTTTTTCTGGGGGACATAATATATGCAAACCAGCACAGGTAGTGACTTGACCAAGTTTACAGTTAGGAAGATTCCAGTGACTGGAAAGGGAGGACAACATAGTTTCTAGAAGCTACCAAATGACTGGCCAATTAGCACAAGTTGAGGTGTTAATGACTCCTTTTTACATTCACCAAATATTTGATGAGGGTCCACTATATATTAACACTATGTTAGGTCCTGGAGACAATGATAAATAAGATGAGTTTCATACCCTTGAAGAGCTCAAAATCTAATGGAGAACAAAGAATATTATATAATATTCTTTAATAATAAAAAAATCCAGAAGAGAGAGGGATTAAGTAGATGAAAATGGAAGACCCCCGAAAGTGGGTGATATTATCTTGGATTTTGGATGAGGAAGAGTATGCTAGGTAAAAAGCAAGCATTTCAATTAAAGAAAATGTCATTTACATCAGCATGGGGACATAAATGTTCTTGATGTGCTCAGGGATGGCAAATACTCTGATATACCTAGGCTATGAGGTATATAGATTGGTTGGAAATTAAGTTCCATCACCCAATTATAAAGGACTTCATGAGCTTTACTCACAATGAAATATTTCCTCTGATCAATATGGAGTGACCAAAGGTTACTAAGAGGGATAGGGATTAACACAATCAGATTTACATTATAGAAAATTATGTCTGGTGGCCCTGTAGAAGTAGAATTGAATAGAGACTGACAGAAGGGAAGAAAGTTATGACTCTGAGGCGATAGTTCAGGTGAACGGTGACAGTTCAGGTGAACGGTGACAGGGATGGGAACTAAAAGAGAACAGTAGGGACGGAAAGGAGCAAACTAATCCTGGATCAATATACTCTATCCTAGAAAATATTTTCATGTTAAAGCATTCATTAGTGCTCAAAGGAAGCCTCAGAAATATGATTTTATCTATCTTTCTCAAAAATTTGTTCAAGGCATTTTAACTGTATTTTAAAATTCATGCCCTGGTAGAGAAGACTTTTGTCATTTCAAATTCTTTTGGAAAGCATCCTAAGCATCCTAGGAAACAGACTTGCAACTTGATGAGATGCAAGGAAAAGAGCTTTTCAAAGAAGAAAAGACAGGAAGGCGATGTGGAGAGATAGAAAAGACCTGAGTCTGAGGTGAGAAGACATTTGGAGAGATTTTTTTTTCCTTCTGACTGAGGGGCAGAGAGGGGGAAAACTGTGAGAGCAATTGGTCAAAGGTTACAAAGGCAAACACCTCCAGGAGCCTAGCAGGTGACAAATAAGTGCAGCATCCTTGATTTAAGAACATGGTCTCTGAAAGGGGTAGATACTAACAAGATCCAGCCAGTTGGTGTCATGTGGAAATGTAATGTTGCCAGATCTTCATTTTTAAAGAGAAGCTAGAAAACTAGACAGTCCTGTAAAATTACCCAGTGTCTTTAATGTGGGCAACTAATTCAATTTTTTTAAAACACCGTGTTGGCCAAATAAAACATGTCTGCAGCTGCACTCGGCCCTTGGGTGGCCAATTTGTAACTTCTGGTCTAGAGGGAATAATGGGCTGCTCCTTTAGTGAATCCCACCAGCCAATGCAGATATGCAGATACCTACTTCTACTGGAACAGAGACAAGTCATGGGAGTTTACAGTTTCAAAAAAAAAAATCCTTTTAAATCCACTGCCTGAGTTTGGATAGATGATGCAGAATGTACAGATGGTTAAGTTTGGTGTTGTTTTGGTAGGGAAAAAATCTATAAAGCTGGAATAGAAGGAAGGAAACAGGTCTTTTCTGAAATAGTCTCTAATTTATATCTCAAAAAAGTCAGGGTTGAGGAGAATGATGCTTTGGAATAGATCATGGTCTAAAGTCTCTTAGACCGTGAGCTAGTACCAGTGGTACAAGAACTAGTAGCAGTGATTAAAGTCAATTATTTAAACATATATCACCAACATTATATTAAGAATTCCTATAAATCAATAATAAGGCAGTATCCCAATGGAACATGAACAAAGAATATACACAATTCACAGAAAATAAAATACTCTAAGGTTTTCACCTATTAAAAAGTACTTTACTTCACTTATCATGTGAAAATTCTATAATGTTTTTCATCTATAATACTGAAGGGGAGGGGTTAATGAATTTATTTCCTGAATTGGGCATAGAGGAATAAAGGCCACAGCTGAGCAATAAAAGAGGTTTCCTAAAGGTACCTCTTGGGCATAATTATCGGAGGGCTCAGCCTCCCATTTACAGTCCTAAGTTACACAAGAGCAAGCCTTGAGTTGAGGGCTTGATTTATTAAGTGGTGAGTTCCTAATTTCACTTAATATATATTCTATCCCAAGATAAATGGTCAATTTCTTAGATTATCTTCACTTAGTTGTATAATCATCATCACTCTCATCTTTAAACAATTATAACATAATACATCCTCGGGTTCTTATCAGCTGCTGATTGTTCATCCCTAGTATCAGTGTACTTCTATATGCATAGAATATCTCTGGAAGGTATGAAAAGCATCTCTTAAAAGAGGATTTAAAGCTTTTGGGGGAGGGCTGACTGGGTGGGAGACAAAGATGTGAGGGAAACTAGCTTTTTGCTCTATGTCCTTTTATATATTTTGAATATTGTGTTTATAGATATGTATTGTAAAAAGTAATTATACATAATATAATTTGTAGTATGTTATATATGTTTATATTGCCCATCAAAACCAATTTCAGAAAAATGTCCTACTAACTAAAAGATCACTCACATTGTCAATCCTGTTTAAAATCCATAATTTTTGAATCCCATGGTCAAATTTTGGCTTCAAGTCACTAGTAACTCTACCACAACTTTGGCAATAGAGCTAATTGTAGTTATTTTCTTTTGCTATTTTGGATTCAGATTCAAACCCTTAGCTTTTCTATCCAACATGCTGATAAAAGTACATCCAAACCCACAAATTTAAAAATTTAGATCCAGAAGTATGACACGTCTGCATAAAAGTTCTAAGTCAGTTCCATTTCAAGAAGTCCAGACAACTCTTGAGCTTTTTTCTAAATAATTTCTTTAAGTGAAATAAAATGACATTTAAATGATAAAAAGCAAACACTAGTTTTAGCATACTAAGAGTGGAAAATGCTGCGAACTTTTTATGTTCCCACCGTGTATGAGCACAGACTATCTTTTTTCAGGTGGACATGGAAGCATATATAGGACTTAAGAAATCCTATTTGTTTCAGAGTCAAGTGCCTATAAATTTAGTAAGAAATGCAAGCAAGGTTACTTATGTTTTTATAACATTCTAAAGACTGCACAGAACGAAACTCTTAGACAAGTTTAGATCAATAAGTGACTAAAACATCAATGATTATTCACCAGGTTTTCAAAATTTCACTGAGCACCTACTATGTGCCAGGGCACTGGGCTAAGGGCCCTGGTAGGATACAGTGGTGGGAAAAGAGTATCTCATCAAAATCAGAGCTTCCCAAAATCTCTTCTCAGGAGCACTAAATTCTGCAGAATACTAATATTGCTACAAGACAAAAAAAGGGGGGGTGGGGTGGTGGTTTCTTGATGATTAAGAACCAGAGAACAGTTAAGCAGAGTTTCATTGGTATGGGGCTTTTTAGATCTTTTGAAATACTAGCGTACAATAGAATCACCTAGAGGGGACATGTATGCAGCATTTCCCCAAACTATTTGACCATAGGTAGCTTTTCAGTTTGCGTAGCTGAAAGGACTAATGTTCAATGCAGCATACTTTAGGGAAGCAGTAACCTTAGTGGAGAGGGAAATATACGTACCTATGTGAAAAGTGAAATAGCAAAATAAAACTATCATAAAGCAAGCTGGGGGGGGGAACTGCCCAAATTGGTGTGGATATAATAACACAGCTTGAGATCTGAAAGGAAAAAGATAGCTGTGGCCAGAGCTTCAAAGTTGGGGAAGAATCAGTCAAGGAGGGTAAGAAGTTGAAAAATGATAAAGATAATTGGAGGAAGAGGTGGACCAGGTTGGTCAGAGCAGAGGCTTGGTCATACAGGAAGGGTAGGCAGCTAAGTCTAGATGGGACCAGATTACAAAGTGCCTTGATTGCCAGGGTAAGAAATCTGAGCCTTATCTACAGGCAAAGGGAGCCTTTAAAAACATCAATGCAGGACGCCAACATGCTCCAAATGGTCTTCTAAGAACGCAGTGGTGCTCATTTGCAGAAGGGATAGGGGTGGGGGTAGAGCAGGGAAGGGAAGGAGATGCAAGTGAAGTGCTAATTGTGAGACAAAGGTCTGGAGTTGGGGTAAACAGGCGTTTTGAAGGAAGAATTGACAGAAAGTAATGAATGGATGCCAGAACTATATAAACAGGAATCAATGAATAACATAAGATTTAGAGTCTGGATTGTAAGGAGAACGGTACTATTTGCATGTGGCAGACAATTTTTGTGATGATATCAATTTGCATGTTGTTCTCTAAGCCTTTCCTAACTACTTTCCCTACCCTTTCCCCTTTGCACAGAAGTAGGCATGCCTTTTGCATTTCTTTGCTTGAAGGATTTTTGTCTGAAGTGCTATCAGTTCTACTTGTCTTTTGTAAAACTCACAGAAAGATGTTGTTAAATATCTCAGAATGATAAGCAGAAGCAGCAGAAAGGAATTGCTTCTGGGTCAAGGAGAGAGAGGGCATCAGGGGTAGATTCCCATGAGAAGTGTGAACCCATTTCGGCTCAGAGGCTGCCCTCCAGAAAGATGGCCAGCTCCGGAAAGGGTGGCTGCAAGGCTTACCTAGAGAAACAAGAAGCTAGGTGCAGAGCTCCCCGCCCCCCCCACCGGAAGAGTTAAGATTCCCAGGCCTCACATTTTGTGAAGAACCAAGCATGGATATGGAGGAGAACAATAGAAATGCCCAAGGAGACAGGTGTAAGAATGTTGAAAGGAAGTGTTGTTTGTAAGAGTAGAAAACTGGAAGCAGTTTAAAATCCAAGGGGAGAATATTTAAATGCATTGTGGTATATTCACAAAGTGGACTGCTGAATGAATGAACTAGAGCAACTTGGACAGATTCCAAAAAACAATGTTGAATATAAAGAACATGTTTCAGGAGGAAATTACCATGTATATAAAGATTTCCAGGATGCAAAAGTATACAACATGTTATTTGTGGGCATACACACAAAGCAAGCTGGAAATTGACAATCGTCAAAGTAGGGAGAGTAGTTACATTTGGTGGAAAGGGGCATAAGGGAAATTGGATTAGGAAGGGTCATAGAAGCTTCGACTGTATCTTTAATGATTTATTTGTTTTAAAAAAATATCAAGGAAAATGTTAAGATCTGTCAAACTAAGTAATGGGTACAAAGATGTTTGTTATACTATCCTTTGTGTTTGTCTGAAATGTAGTATTTCTTGACTTCCTGAGTTTCTGTTTGCAGATTCTTATTTGCTACAAAGAGCAATAGAGAAGTTGGTGGAAGGACGAGCTTGGAGATAACAGTGGAAAAGTGGAGCAGGCAATTGAAGACGTGGGGCTAGAAGTGCAAAGAGGGGACAGCGCCAGAGGTTGTAAGTTTGGTAAACTTTTTGCCTAGGGGAAATCGTTAAAGCCATTTAAATAGAGGTCTCTCTGGACACGGGCCTCTGCCTTGGCTGTGCAGTTGGGGTGGGCAGAATGAAAGGAAACAACAAAGAAGATTTCGGCATGGTCAGTCGGGTGAGTGAATCCACCTACTCACATTGTCAGGAAGCCAGGGGAAGCAAGGGTGAGGCTAATAGCATCATAGCCTCAGAGAAGGAAAGCAGATTGAGGCTGAGCAGTCATTAGATCCAGTGACTGAGAGATTGCTGAAGCCCTGAAAAGTGCTATTTCAGTAAATTGTGGAAAACAGAAGCCCACTTGAGACACTTAAGGAGACAGTAGGGATGCAGACGCCTCTGCAATAGGAATAGCTCATTCTAAGTGTTTGGCTGTGAAAAGTAGGGGAATTGGGCAGTGCTTTGAGGTTGAACTTGAGAGATAAATGTAAAGTTTTACTGATAGGACAAACCTAGTGTGTAAGTTTAATAATAACCATTTTTCCCTCCTCAAATATTACTATTGTAAAGCATTTGTTACAATTCCAAAACTTTATTTTCGGAAACATAATTCACTCAATTCACTTGCCTAGTATCAAAATGAAGAAATCTGCATTTAAAATGTAAATTCTATAAGCAATAAATGTTGTTTTCACATCCTAAATACAAGTGGAAAAAAATATGATAGTTTTTGTTCAAAGACAGGGGTTCTAGCAGTTGGCTCTTTTTTACTTAACAATTGCATTAAGGGGGAAGAAAATTGGGGGGCTGGGTGGGAGAGCTGTGCCTGGGGTTGCAACCCACTCTGATACCATCCACTAGGGACTGCTGCAGGCATACCAGCCAGCGGGGATGAAGGTAGCTTTGTCTCCCATCAGCTTTGTCCAGAGTACAGTTCATGTTCTTCTCTTTCTATAATGCAATGTGCCTTGTGCACAGGACATTGTCAGTGAAGTCTCAAGAAAATAATGCCAAGAAAACGATGGAAACTTGTGCGTGGGGATGCCAATTCCCCATCTCAGATCTTCATCAATTTGAGATAGATTTCGAGAGATCCATCTGACAAGAAGCAGGAAAACGAGATCTAAATTAAGCACAGACAGATTATTTTTCTCTTCCTATGTTTAAAGGAGAATGATGAGACTATGAAAAACTGAAAAGAAGAATTTCTGTTTGGAGTGATGGAAAAGTTTTGGTGGTGGATGGTAGTGATGGTAGCATATTGTGAATTTATTTAACACCAGTGAATATATATTTGATAGTGGCTAAAATGATTAATTTTAGGCTGTATATATTTTACCAGAATAGAACTGTACGACACAAACATGAACTGTAATGCAAAATAGTTAATAATATAACTATAATATTAACGTTCCATCAGTTGTAACAAAGGTACCACACTTATACAAAATGTTAATAATAGGGAAAACTATATGTGTGTTTATGGGGGGTGGTATATGGGAACTCTGTACTTCCTGCATGATTTTTCTATAAACCTATACCTACTTTAATTTACAAAAAAAATAAAGAAAGAAAACAATGTTTTCAAACGGGAAAGGGTGGAGCAGAATATGGAAAAGAACCATGAGCTGCTCATCCTATAAAACCTTGCTACTCAGGGTGTGGTCTGTGGGCAGCAGCATCATCGGCATCAACTGAGAGCATGTTAGAAAAGCAGAATCTCTGCCCTTACCCTAGACCTACTGACTCAGAATTTGCACTCCCAGGTGACTTGTTTGTACATTAAAGTTTGAGAGGTTCTGCTGTCTAAAACATTCTTAGATCCATTCTTAGATCTCATTAAGGATCATGTATTACATTTAATTGTCATTATCTCTTTTTCTTCCTCCCTCCCTCCCTCCCTCCCTCTATCTCTCTCTCTCTTTCAATTGTGGAAAAATATACACAACAAAAATCTTCCCATCCCAACCCCTCCCAAACACACTGTTTAGTGGGATTAATCACCTTCACCATTTCCCTTCACTCCTTACACTCATATCCCATTAACTCCCCTCTGCCCCTCCCCACCCCCGCTCCTAGTAACCTGTACTCTACTTTCTGTCTCTATGAGTTTGCATATCCTAAATCTGTACCAATCTTATTTGCTTTGATACCAACTTAACTTGAACAGTACACATATACTATGTTCCTATACATTTCTATACATTATGAGTCCAAAACCACTAATCTCTTACTATATTTTAATTTATGTTTCCCTAATGACTAATGATATTAAGCAACTTTTCATTTGCTTTCTTGCCACCTGTGTGTCTTCTTTGGTGAAGCATCTGTTCACATCTTTTGCCCATTTTTTATTGGGTTGTTTGTTTTCTTATTACTGAGCTGTGCTTGTTTTTATGTATTCTGGATACAAGTGCTTTATCAAATAATTAATTTGCAAATGCTCTCTCCCATCAAGAGTGTCAATGAAGTCCGATTTATCAGTTTTTCTCTTTTATTTATTGTGATTTTATTATGTATCTAAGAAATCTTCCTCTAATCCAACGTCACAAAGATTTTCTGCTGTTTTCTCTTGTAGTTTTGTTTTTCATATTCCAAAATCCTCTAATCTATAGGAATACCCCAGTCTGTTTATTTTTTAAATTCAATTTTATTATGATATATTCACACACCAAACAAACCATCTGAAGTATACAATCAATGGCTCACAGTATTATCACATAGTTCTGCATACATCTCCATGATCAATTTTAGAACATTTTCATTACTCCAGAAAAGAAATAAAAATAAAAAAGAAAATCAAAATATCCCATGCCTCCTGTCGCCCCCCCATTATTGACCCATAGTGTTGGTGCGGTACATTTGTTACTGTAGATAAGAATATTAAGATATTACTGTTAATTTTAGTCCATAGTTTCAGGAAAATGCATGTTTTTTTTATTTTATTTCTTCTTTTGTGATTTCTTGGGGAAAATGCATTTTTAACAAGCACCATAAAGTGATTCTAATGCAAATATTCCCAGGCCACATTCTCAGAAACTTCCTCCATACCTTCCTCCACTTCATTCCTTTACTGCTCAGGATCGTCCTGGTGGGGCAGGTGGGGTGCCAAGGAGGCGGAGACCATCAGATCTGTGCTGGACCCTCCACAACATCTATTTCCCATTCCTCCTAACAGTGAGCACTCGCTCCCCTTTGCAACCTCATTTCTGCCCCCTCCCCCATCACTGCTGCCTCTGCCCTTGCTGCCTTCTTATGGCCTTCAGACAGGCACAGGCCACCCGTCCGCAAATCTTCACCTCACCAGCTCCCATCCACTCTCATTTCTCCCAAACATGCTCTCTTTCATGCTTTCTCCAATTCCACTTTTGGAATTCTCCTCTCAATTCCAGCCAGCTTTTACCCTTCTCCTCTACAGCTTCTCCAGGTCTCCAGTTACCTCTTCAAGAGCATATTCAAAATCCTCTTTATACTCTTCCTCCTTGACCTCACGGCTGCATCTGCCACTGCCAATCATCCTCTTTTCTGAACAGCCGAGCCCTGCTGGGGCCGCCACGGTCAAAGCTATCACCACACCGTGCCTTTCCATGGAGTGGACAAGGCCAGCTCCTGCGCTGTGGCCCATCCCAGGATTTACCACTGCCTCAAGTATATCCTTTAATCCCTCATAAAAGTTTTGAAATACCACTGGGGGAGCCTATGAGATTAATTCTCTCCACAATCTATTGTCTTCCTGGGGAGTACTCAAAGACGCAGTCTGACAGTCAGGACTGGCTACAGAGTTTGTGGTGCCCAGCACAGAATGAAAATGTGAGGCCCCTCATTTAAAAAGTATTGAGAATTTCAAGACAGTGACAGCAGAGTGTTAACCCAAGCCCAGGGCCCCTCTAAGCGCAGAGCCCTGTGTGACTACAGAAGCCAGCCCTGCCTCCTGTTGGCCCAGCCTTTTAGCTTAGTGGCTATCAGGACCAGATAAGCTGGTGAGAACATGGTATGAATTCAGATAAAATCATAGCTTCACATTCCCAAGTTATCAGCTAGTTTTCCCAGGGAAACACCACTCTGTGTTCAGTCTTCACTTCTCACATCTGTCAGCTCTCTCACAGGTTTCGTCATCACGGGAAGGGAGGGGGGAGTGTGTGAATGACAAAGCACAGCTCCTCCTCAACATGATGTGGGAAAAGCAGCAAGGGTAGGTCAGAAGCACCATCAGCATCGTCACCATTACTGTTTTAATAACTGAAGTATGGAATGATATGAAATTTAATTCTAAATATTGTGCTCTGTCTCCTCCCCATTTCGAGTCTCTAAATCCCACAAGACCAGACTGGAGCTAGAAACTAGAATCAAAGCCGCAGCAAGTTTCCCTGCTTTCTTTGGGGCAGAGCCAAAAAGAGATAAAGAAAGTGTTGTATTAGGCAGCAGTAAACAGGCAAGGGACAGGCAGGCCTTGAATAAAACAGACCTTCACTGGGGCTAAAATGGCCCCGACTGACCCCACCCTAAATCCTGGCAGTGTCCAATGACAGGAATTCAGAGGAACAAAAATGCTGGCATTGCCTGCTGCATCCTGTGCATGCATAAATAACAGAAGGCATAGCAGAAACCTGCAAGCAAGGAATACGTAAACACCATTATCCAGCAGTTTTAGGCAAAACTTTGTTTTTTAGTCCAGATGACTATGCGGATCTGCCTTTCCTGCCTCAGATTTCTGTCCCATGACTCACAGGGAGGGCCTTGGGGACAATGAAATATCCCAGCAGCCTAACACGGGTCCTTCTCTCTCTCTGCTGCATCAGAATAAATTTCCTAAGGCATTTGTTTCTTCCTTTATTAACCAGGCATAAACAATAATATTGCCTGGGCTTAAGAACTCATCTCTGTCACTGGGAAATATAAATAATGAGCATATCCGTAGAAAAGCATGCCAGAATCTCATTGATTAACATCACGTGCCACAGCCCCTCTTTGAAATTAAAAACACTTATAGTGACACTGAGCAGAAAAGGCATTGCATGAAAAATGTTTCTTAGATGAGATTGCCATTAAGGCATGCCAAAAATAGAACCGTTTTTATTTAACCACAATCCCCCATCCCCCACGCCAGTGGCAAGCTGTGAGGCTGCCCACAGTTAAATCACAAGAATTATAGAAAGTAATTCCATTCAGTTACATTTTAGAAGCTTCAAAAGCAGACCTATGGATAATGCTTAGTTAACGCATCTCTTTCCCCTGCTGCAAGGGCTAATTAAGGAAGTGGTATGGCCAGATTTAAAATCCAGCTGTTTGGTAATTTAGAGGAGAACTTTTTAATTTCTTAACTACGCATCAGTTTCTGCACTGCTGCCAACGTCCTAGCTGTGTTGCTCATCATCCCTCATGCATAGCCTCCTAGCTGGTTTCCCTGCCTCCAACTTTGTGCCACTTCCTCAATGGGACACTGTCTTAGTTTTCCAGTACTACTATAAGATAGTACCACATATTAGTTGGCTTAAACAACAGGAATTTATTGCCTTACAGTTTTGGGGCTAAAAGTCCAAAATGAAGGCGTTGGCAGGATCAAGGTCTCTTTGAAGTCTGTGGTGTTCTGCCTGCAATCCGTGACTCAGTCTGCCTCCACCACGTGACCATCTTGCTCCCTAAGTGTTTCCTACAGTGTCCACATTTCCTCATCTTATAATTACTCCATCCTAATGGATTAACTTTATGACTCACTTTGACCTCATCTTGACCAATTAAATTTCTCCACAAATCCTGTGTGCCAGTGGGTTCATGCCCACAGGCCCGTGTCCCCCTTGTTGGGGACATGATTCAATCCATAACAGATACCACTGTCTGGCAGAATTGCAAACCGGACCTTGGAGGGCCAGATTTACTGCAGACTTATCTGGCTTTGCAAGTCTGGTGAGTTGCTTTGTTTGGTTCTGTTTTTTAGATTTTGAATACCTTTAAATTGGGTCTGTGTGCACACGCTCTACACTCCTTGTGTCCTGCTTTGCCTTGGAGCCTCATCAGACACAGACATTCCTTTCTCTCCTCTGAGGCTCGTTAAGACATTTGAGTTGTCAGCCATGGTCTGTGGAATGAGGTCCAAGCTCCACAACCTCTTACTCAAGATCTTTCACCATCTGACCCCTGTTAACCTTTTCACCTTTATGTCTGGTGATTCTTTTACCTCCACTGACCCTCAACTCCTCTCCTGCCAGCCTTACCCACCTCTGCCTTTGGCTTGGCTGCTTTTTAGCTCACCACAACATCTCCCTTCTTTCCAATTCCCAATTTTGCCTGAAAGTCCCACTCATCTTTCGAGGCCCATTTAAAGTGTCACCTTCTTCATGAAGTGTTCGTTAATCTTTGCAGGCAGTCTAAGTGCAGTAGAAAAAGAAAACGAGGACCCTGACGTCAGCTAAACCTGAGTTTGAATCCTAGCTCTTTCCTTCATCAGGTAGGAGAACTTAGTAATTTGTTCCACCTACTGATTTGTAAGATGAGAATGTTTCACACTGCCATTACAGGCTTGTTTTGAGTATCAAGGTAAATAATGTATGTTAATGTACATGTGTAATTCCTGTTATTAAATGGGCCTTTTCTGCTTTCACAGAACATACAGCACTTTCAACATTTGTTTTTTTCATGAAGATATTTGTGCATGTGTCTTTCTTTCCTACTGAAGCACAGAGCAGGCACCTTATCTGTGACATCATTGCATTCTCCAAGGTGTCCAGCATGGACCTCGGCATCCAGTAGACACTTATTAAATGTGTGCTTTCTCTAGCTGTGCATTCTATTTTAATGAAACTGAGTATCATTTGTTTAGCTTATACCCCATGGGAGAAACAGGGTTGGAAAACTATATGCCAACTTGTGCAATATTTAGATTTCTTTCCTCATTTTTAGATTTTTGCCCACAGGTTTTAGAATCTAATCCCCCAAATTATAATGGTAATAGTAAGTCTTATTTAGTGCTTCCTGTGTTCTAAGAACAAGTCTAGGTGCTTCATATATACTCCTTATATAATCCTCACAACAAACCTAAGGGGTAGATGCCATTTTTAATCCCCATTGTACAGATAAGGGAACTGAGGCTCAGAGTGGTTAAGATTAAATAACTCAACTAAAGTCATGCAACTAGAAAGTGGTGAGCCTGGATTCAAACCCAGGCAGTGTGGGTCCAGAGAACAAGATCTTTACCACTACATGATATGTCCTCTTAACATACTACCACCAGATAAATTGTAAAGCAAAAAGTAAAGAAACTGATCCAATCGGTTACTGTTTCACAAACAATGTAACTTAATTCAGCTGATGTTTTTGATTGTCCAGGCATGGTGCCTGTGTACTAGTGTTTGTGTGATTGAAAATGATTGAGAGATGCCTCACCCCACCCCACCCCTAGATGTTCCTGAGCCCTGGCAGGCAACCCTGGATCTCCTGGAGGCCCCTCGTCTGCTCTCCTTTCGATCCAGGTGTAACTTGACAACAAAAGCAGTGGTAGACCACAGAAATGTAGCTTCAGGGGACCACTCTGGTGGGAGACCCAGCTCTAGCCCCATGATCTTGACAGAAGCGGAGTGACTGGGAACAGAGAAAGATGCTGTCTGCCACAGACACTTGGCTCAGTCAAGATGAACCAAGAAGGCTGGGCCCTGAAAATGACTCAATGCTTACCTTGAAATCGTCCAGATGGTTCATGGAGTTGATAACAGCAGCCACAGGCCTGAAGTGCCCAGGCCATTTTGGGTGATGGAAATCACCAGTGCTTGCTCTTCCTTTGTTCCTGGGACTCCAGACATACTCACTGACCATAAATTGCTACTTTTCTTCCCGACTCTAGAACCACAACACAGCATTTTACACACTGTAATCTTTGGCATTGCTTCTCAAACTGTAATGTGCAGCCAAATCACCTGGGAATCTTGTTAAAAGGCAGACTCTGAGTCAGTATGTCCTGGGTTACCTGAGACTCTGCATTTCTAACAAGTTCCAGGTGATGCTGATCCTCCGGGTCCACGGATCACACTCCAAGTCACAGTGGTCCGTGAAACACTAGCCTCTTGATGGAGGCTCATAAGAGATGTTATATTTCTTTACAGAAACCCACCAGGGTGCAATGTGCTAGGGCGCTTTGCAAATCTTTAAGAGGGGTCTATAATACACCTAATTTCCAGAATTTTTTTTGACCAAGGAACCCTTTTTAGAACACCTATTACAACTTTATTAGATTCAGCTTCTAGTAACAGAAAATCTAAACTAGCAGTGATTTTTTAAAATTTTCCACATAAAAGAAGTCTAGGCAGTCTAGGGTTGGCATGGCTCCAACAACGTCAAAGATACAGGCTCCTTTTGTGTTGTTCCATTATCCTCAAAATGTGCAGTCCACATCATGGTTTAAGATGGCTGCTCCACCTCCAGCCATTGCAAGTACATAAAAACCAGCAGGAAGGAAGAAGTTCAGGAGAAGGACATACTCACCCTCCTTTTCTATGACAGTTCCCAGAAGTTGCACACACTACTTAAGCTTATATATCATTGGCCAGAACTCCATCCCATGGCAAAGGTGCAAGTAAACCTAGGAAATATGGTCTTTATTCTGAGCAGCCGTATGCATAGCTGAAAATCAAGGGTACTGTATTAGTTTTGTAGGGCTGCCATAACAAAATACAACAAACTGGGGGTCTTTAAACAACAGAAATTTATTTTCTCTTAGTTCTAGAGGCCAGGAGTCTGAAATCAAGGTGTCGTCAGAGCCAAGTACCCTCTGAAGGCCTTAGGGGAGAAACCTGCCCTGCCTCATCCAGCTTCTGGTAGCCCTCAGTATTCTTTGCTCTGTGACAGAGTAACTCGGCCTTCACATGGCCATAGTCTCTTGGTGTCTGTGTCTCTGTGTCCAGATTTCCCTCTTCTTATAAGGACAGCAGTCATACTGGATTTAGGGCTCACCCTAATTCAGTTTAACCTCATCTTGACTTAACCAATTATGTCTGCAAAGACCCTATTTCCAAAGTAGGTCACACTCACAGGTTCTCAGTGGACGTCAATTTAAGGGGGACACTATTCAACCCAGTACAGGTACCACTACCAAGAAGGGGAGAGTGTATACGGGGAAACAAGAAGTATTTCTGCTACAGCATCTTAAAGAACTACTGAATGCAGTTTGGGGAACGGTGCTCTGGTCTGAACTGACCCCCAATTTTCCACTACTGGTTGGTAGATGAGCCGGGACAAGTATCTGAGTGTCTTGGCTTCCACTCCTGTTCTTGGGCAATTACTTGGTGCCTGGTCAGACAGTATCTTTCTTATCCCCGGTGGCAAGGAGGAGACCCCAGGGAGTCCCTGCCTTGGCTGCTGGAAGCTTCAGCCCTGGTGGGAGCGCCTGGTTGGTGGACTGCTCTGCTCAGCCCCCACTGGACTCAGAGAATGTGTAATGTCTGTGATGAGAAAGACAAAAACACTGGAGAATAAAACTGGTTTGTTACTTTGTAGTTGGACAGTTCTGCCCCAACAGGTGGAAGACAGTGATAAAAATTTCTATGATTCATGTGATTCATGTGATTCAGTCTGATTCTATGATTTATATGATTCTATGATTCCTATGATTCAGTCTTTGTGAAGCCTTATCTTGTGGTTTTCTCCATATTTCCTCCTTGATTTAGTCTTTGAATGTTGATGAGAAGCAGCGAGGCCATTCTCTAATACTGAATCATTGAACAAACAAGGTCAGTGATGTCTTAGTGCTAAGATTCCTGTACTGAATGAGAAAGGAATAGACTGGGAGCTGGGAGTGAGGAGGTGGGGAATCTAACATTTACTGACTTCCTACTGTGTGCCAGGCACTAGCCCAGGTGTTTATCCGCTTGTCCTTTTTAGTGCTCGTTACAACTTAGGACACAGACTGGTAATGGCCAGGCTGGGAGTTGAGCCAGGTGTGGACGCTTCTACACCTTTCTCTCTATCAGGATGAGAGCACAGGAACGTTCTGCACTGCTCGCTTTGTCTCCCATGCGCCACACTTCCCCCAGCCACATTCTTTCACACATTGACTTTGTGTTCATCTTTTCCCAGTAATTAGTAAATTATAATCCCTGTGTCTCAAATTCTTGACATGTGCTTTCTTTTTCCCAGTAATTTAGTCTACCTGGTATTTGCTTTGAAAAAAAAAAAACAGAAGTGCTCACTACTGCGCCTCGCACCCCCTCGCCTGGATGAGGCCCTTCACCTCATTTATCACATTGCGCTGCTCCTCCTGAAGTCTGACAGGCAATTCAGGCTTTCGGAATGCAATTCAGGCATTGATTTTAATCTACAAGCTTTAGCGTCTTGGTCCTGGCTGCCATGGCAATGAAATGGCTTCTCGGAGACTTTTCCACATGCTGCTGTTAAGTGTTCTGAGACGTGCTGCTCTGAGAGACATTTCTGTAATTCTTCTGAGGGAAAAACGTCCAATACGGATAACTTCCTAACTTAAACCATCATCGTTAACGTGCAAGAGAAATCCCAAATGAGGCCAAATACACCAAGTGCTTAGACTCATGGACCTATGCGCTGAATTTCTCCATAATGTCTGGTTAAAAATGAATTCAAAAAATACAGATTACAAGGTGGCCAGTAAATTTGGTTTTCAAACAGGAAATCTCTGAGCCCAAACAGGAAGCCGGATGCCAGGAAGCCAATGAGGAAGCTTGATGTTTAGGCTTTCACGTGTAATCTGATTTTCTTTCACCAACCCACGGGAAGCCGGTGGCAGGGAAATGATTCTAAGATTCATGCCCTGTCAGGGTGGGGACAGGAAGAGTCAAAGCTTGGTGCTTACACTAAAAGTGTGGTGGCAGGCAGTGTGCCCAGGGAACATGACACCACTTTTGTCATGGAGGGCAGGACAAAGATAAGGACTATAAAGAGGATTTAAACGCCATACACCACAGTTCTGCTTTCATTCTCTCCAGAAGGCATGGGCTCCGTGCTGTTACTGCTCATACGGTATTCATTTGAAAGCGCAGTTTCTGGCTTCAGCTTTTTTACATTCTGATAATGTTGGCATTAACAAAGATTATGATAGAGTAGTTGACATGTTGACATGCATCCCTAAAAGGATAGAGCTTTAGTTTATTAAAATAAGAACGCGTCCAAAATGTCAGAAACTTGAGTAAAAACAGAAAAACACGAACCTGAGGCATTTTCAGGTAACAAAGGACAATTGAATCCACTTATGTAATTTTATTTCTCCTTAGAAGAGACCTACTAGATCATGACATTATATAGAGAGAGCTGGATGGAAGGTGGATTTAATTGGATCCTGGTTCCATCGTGTGCCAGTCTTGTTCCCCATGAGCATGAAGTATAAACTTGACTATGGTTTTTCAGTAGTGTCTACCTGTCTTTTTTCCAATTTTCCAGTTCTGTTTAGAAAACCATTGTGAAAATTCTACCAGCCCTAAGAACTACAAGTTTAATACCATAGCTGTTCTCTTTAGGTCTTGCTTCCAGCAAAGTATGCCCGGCTGGGAGATATAGCTGCCATCAGATGGCATCAGATCAGGTAAATGCACTCTGACTTTATTCCAAACCTCAAACTGTGGCTCTGTTTATATAATACCCAAACAACCAGGTGAAGAAATTAGTTCCATTAAGAATCACTCAAGGCAGTTGTTTGGAGCATAAATATAGGATGATTAGTCACAGCTTTTTTACTTTTCATATGTGAGCTTTGTGGCTTTAAGTACGTTGCCTAGGGGTGAGTGGGCAGGAAAGATAAATTTGCTTTATATTTGGCCAATTCCAAGCCAGCTCCTTGTAAAACCAATCAGCTGCAATGGCAGGGAGTGAGGCATGGAAACTTATGATAGTAAGTTGAATGTGGCATAGAACTTGACAACCCCTAACACCACCACCATGAGTCCCTTGCTCTTAATGGGCTTTGGTGCATGTTATTCTTGTCCAGGATTTTCTTTAGATCCTCCAGAAGCCTCATCTGTGCCCCCATTGCAAGATAAGCGGTAAGCAGTGGCCTATGCTCAGACTAAAGGCTTCCTATTTGCCATCATGTTATTGTATTGAGTTTCTGACAAGCTCTCATCAATCCCACTGTCATGCAGCCCACAAGGACCCCATGATGTACTCAAGGTGATGAAGACATTGTCCTGGCACTTGAGGTGCTCACAGAGATGTTTTTCTCTCATATCAACTACCTTTTTCTTTTTTTTACATGAATGTCCAAAGCAGCTTTATTATTTTTTTAACTATAATTTTATTGAGATATATTCACATATCGTATAATCCATCCAAAGTAAACAATCAGTGGCTCACAGTATCATCATATAGTTGTGCATTCATCGCTGCAATCAGTTTTAAAACATTTTCATTACTCCTTCCCCAAAACTAATAAAAAAAATAAAAAGAACACCCAAAACATCCTATAACCCTTATCCCCCCCCCCCCCCATTATAGATAGACAGGTAGATACATAGATAGATTTTGTCTTTATTTTATTACTAATCTGCCCTCACACTGGATCCAGGGAGTGTCAATCACAAGGTTTTCACAATCACATGGTCACATGATTGAGCTATATAGTTATCAGTCATCGAGAATCAAGGCTACTGCATTACAGTTCAACAGTTGCAGGTATTTCCTTCTAGCCATTCTAATACACTAGAAACTAAAAAGGAACATCTATATAAAGCATAAGAATAACCTCCAGAATGACCTCTTGACTCTATTTGAAATCTCTTAGCCACTGAAACTTTATTTTGTTACATTTTCCCATGATGCCAGGTCCAGGCTCATCCCTGGGAGTCATGTCCCACATTGCCAGGGAGACTTACACCCCCGGGAGTCATGTCCCATGTAGGGGGAAGGTAGTGAGTTAATTTGCAGAGTTGGCTGAGATATACAGGCCACAGCTGGGCAAAGAAAGAGGTTCTCTGGGGGGTGACTCTTAGGTATGGTTATAAGTAGACTTAGCTTCACCATTGGAGAGATAAGTTTCGTAAGGGCAAGCCTCTAGATCAAGGGCTTAGCTTATTAAATTGGGAACCCCTATTGCTTAAGAGAATAGCAGGAATTCCCAGCTGGGGAAGTTTAATAGTTCCACATTTTTCCTCAGTCCCTCAAGGGGACTTTGCAAATACTTTTTAATTTTCTCCTCAAAATATTCTGAGATGTATTGGGGTGTTATATTAGCCTGTACAGAATAACAAAGACTCATTCCCTATTCTGGGTTCCATGTAATAATGTTGTTTAAATATACTGACCAGGCAGGTTAAATGAGATAGTGTGCTACAGAAAATACAAATTTTGTACCAAATAAACCTCTTTTCCTTTGGTCTCACACAGAAGTTGGAGTTTTAAAATACAGTCATTTACCTTGTTTTCTAATTAATCTTAGTCCTAACCAATTCCATTTCATTCATATCCCTAATTGTAGTCTGATCTCTTTTTCAGCTTCTTTAACAGTTGCTGTGTGGAGTAATGCTGACTTTCAGAGCTACAGAACTCTAACTCTGAGTCTCCGGTGTCACACAGATACCCAGATTTCAAGGGAACTACCAGGTTATAAACAAGGAGCTCAGCATCTCAGAATTTAGAAATAACAGTTAAAATTCAGGGATAGATGTGACTGCTGTAAGAGTTTACAATCTAGTAACCTTTACAATAAGACTTGAACTTATTGAACATTCTGTACTCCTTAATCATTGATTGCCCAATCTTTGCCCCCATTCTATCCCCAGATAACTTATGCTCTCAAATTCAATTCTCAGTGTTTGCTCATTATAGTTAGTTTATATATTAGTGAGGCCTTACAATATTTGTCTTCATTTTTGGCTTATTTCACTCAACATAATGTCCTCCAGATTCATTCACCTAGTTACATGCCTCATGACTTCAGTCCTTCTTGCAGCTGCTCAGTGTTCCATTTCCATAACAGGGCTGTAGGATCACATGGCAGCCCTATACCCAGCCACACGTGGAACCACCACACTGTCCTTCAGAGGAGCCACACCATTCTACTTCCCCACCAACATCTCCACATCTTATCCAGCACTTGTATCTTTCTGTTTGTATCTTTCTGTTTGTATCTTTCTGTTTGTTTTTTAAACAGTTTTATTCACCCACCATGCAATCCATCCTAAGTAAACTATCAGTGGCTCCCAGTATAATCACGTAGTCATGCATTCACCACCACAATCTACATGAGAACATTTCCATTTCTGATATTTATCTCTCTTCAATTCCCCACACTATATCTTCCTCAGAGTTCTGAACAATTGAGAATTGTCCTTTTTATTTCATTGATTTTCTGGGGAGAAATTTCCAGTAGCTGTTTTCATCCCATGTTGATGACATCAGCTTCTCAACTGCCTTTTTACTGGGAACAGCAAGGCAGGAATAAATGTGCTACCTACAGTGTTTCCTCCCAGGAAAAGACTCTGTGTTCAAATTCCCATCCAGATACCTGAATGTAGCAGACACCATCTGGAGTTCTTAGTGACGGTCCCTTCTCTGATATCAGCCCTGACACACCAGGATGGGACCTAGGGTCTATGTTTCTGCCCTATGGCCCTTGCTCCTTGCGTAGCTGACAGACCCAGGGGAGAATGAGCCCGAGAAGAATCAATCAGGACCCCCCACCTTCCGATTAACCCGAAGTGTGGGCAAAAATGGTAGCAGTTTGCCCACCTTTAGCAATTGTCCTTTAAAATGGTCAGAAACTTAAACTTGGATACCTGCCAGGCTTATTAGAGTATTTGAAAGTCATCTCTCTTTTGGAGGGGGGATGCAAAGGATGTGAGCTCTAGCCTTTTGAGCAGTCCTGTTCATAGCAGGTCCTAGATGCTGGTCTGCAATGCAGGGCAGTGAGACCTTCTCTCTTCAAAGAGAGGCAGAGATGAGAGGCAGAAACAGGGAGTCCTGGGGACATTCAATCCTTGGGGCCCACTCACTCCCAACCTTTGCTGGCAGTTATATGAGGCACCCCATTATTTTACCAATAAATTCTCTTTTGCCTAAGCTAATTAGTGTTGGGTTTCCATCACTTGCAGGCAAAGTGACCTACTGGCAAACTTTCTCATCAAGTGTGCTGGCCAGTCTCACAGTTAGATTGTTCTTCTTGTGCTTTTTGCTCCAAAGCATTCATTTTTCGCGGTTTCCTCAAAGACGTCCTGAGTCACACCTGCTGCTTGTGCCACCCCATGTTCACCACTTCCTTGAGGTTTTTCTCCCCTCTGCTGCAGGTTGCTCTAGGAATAGCATCCCTAGCTCCTCCCTGTGTGTGGAATTCTGTGTCTCCTGGCTGAATCCCTTCCCATCTTTCTACTGCATCCCCTTCTCCATGGTTGCTTGGGATTTCTGGTAGACAGTGACGCAAAATTGGCAAACATGCCCACTTCTTCATCCAGTCCCATGAACTTTCCCTACCCCCCAGAATTTTAGTAGCACTTTTCTTTTTCCTTTCCCTTTCCTCTTTTAGCCAAACAAAGCCTTTTGACAAATGAAAATTATCTCCTCTTTAAAAATCCAAGGGATCCTTACTTCATGGTATAATTTTGAAACTTTTGACCTTGATTTCAATAGATTATTAAGGAACTTATTTCTAAAGATTATATATAGAGTCCTTTAACATTCTCATATTTAATACTCACCATTTCCCCATGCAGTAGACATTTTTTTTGGCTGCACAACATCTGAATTTCCTTCCTATGTTTATGAAATTTGATATGGCTGAGACTTCATGGGAGACAGAACTCACCTGCTCCTATAAAAGCTGAAAAGGGCTAATATTCATTCTTTAAAAATTTTTTTAATACTTTCATACTTACAGGACTATTACAAAAATAATAAAAATCCCATACAGAGAATTCTAACATACCCCTTCCCCCACCCCAAGATACTGAGATCCACCAATTTTAACATTTTGTCACATTTGCTGTGCCATTCTATACATAGATCTATCAATACATTTATCTATCTATCTATTCTATCTAATTCATTTTATGAACACTTGAGTGTAGGCCATATACAGCATGCTCCTTGAACACTTACTACTTCTTTGTATATTTCTTAAGAACAAGAATATTTGGTTATGTAACCACCCATAGGTGTAGTTGTCAAGGTCAAGAAATTTAACATTTATATAAAGCTTACAGTCTATATTGCAATGTTTTCATATGTCCCAAAAATATCCTTTTGAGCCTTTTCTCCTTCATCATTAAGTCCTGTCCAGGATTATGTATTGCATTTAATTGTCACTGTCTTTTTAGTTGCTCATTGTTTTATTTTACTGTGGAAAAATATACGTAACATGAATTTTCCCATCTCATCCACCCCCAAGCATACCTTTCAATGGGATTACTCATATTTACACTGTTGCAATAACATTAGCACCTTTCATTACTAAAACCTTTCAATCTCCCCAAACAGAAACCCGACACTCATTATGCATTAACTCCTATTTTCCATAACTGCCCCCTGCTCCCACCCCTGGCAAACTGAACTGTAATTTCTGTCTCTGTTAGCTTATATATTTGCTAATATTTTCTTTATAATTACCATGGGTCTTAAATTTAACATCCTAAATCTATAACACTCTCATTTTCTTTGATACCAACTTTTCAGTGGGATACACAAACTATGTTCTTGTACCTTTCCATTACCCTACGTTTATGTTGTTCTTGTCAAAAATTGCATTATGAGCCCGAAATCACTGATTTATCATTTCATTTTATGTGTTTGCCTTTTAGATCCTATTGGAAGTAAAAAGTGGAGTTAAAAACCAAAATTACAATAGTACTGGCATTTATATTTATCCATATCCTTACCCTTACTGGAGATCCTTCTTTCTTCATTCGGCTTTGATCTGTTTCATCTAGTGTCCTTTCCTATCAACCTGCAGAACTCTCTTTAGCATAAGTCCCTCAGTTTTTGTTTATCTGGGAATGTCTTAATCCTTCCTTTATTATTGAAAGACAGTTTTTCTGAAAATAGAATTCTTGCTTGGCAATTTTTTGCTTTTAGCACTTTAAATATGTCATCTCACTCCCATCTTGCCTCCATGGTTTCTGATGAGAAACTGGCACTTAACCTTATTGAGGCTCCCTTATATGTGACATGTTGCTTCTCTTGTGTAGCTTTCTGAATTCTCTCTTTATCTTTGGCAGTCAACAGTTTAATAGAATATGTCATGGTGGGGGACTTTTGGATTTATCCTGCTTGGAGTTTGTTAAGGATCTTGCATATGTATATTTTTATCTTTCATTAAATTTGGGAAGTTTTCAGCTATTATTTCTTTGAATATTCTCTCTGCCCCTTTCTCTCTTTCTTCTCCTTCCGGGATCCCCACAATGCATCTTTTGGTACATTTGATGGTGTCCCACAAGTTCCTTCAAACAATCTTCATTTTTCTTCATTCTTTCTTCTTTTTTCTCCTCAGACAGGATGATTTCAATTGTCTTATCTTCAGTTTCTCTAATTCTTTCCTCTGCCAGCTTCTATCTGCTGTTCAACCCCTCAAGGGAATTTTTAATTTCTGTTACTGTGGTCTTCAGCCCTATTTGGTTCCTTTTCCTAATTTACATCTCTCTATTGATATTCTTTTTGTGTTCATCTATTGTTTTTCTGATTTCCTTTAGCTCTTTATCCATGTTTTCCTTTAGCTCTTTGAGCATATTTAGAACCATTTTTTAAAAGTCTCCCTCTGGTATATTCCAGGTCTTATCCTCCTCACTGATGGTTTCTAATGCTTAATTTTCTCCTTTGCCTGGGCCATCACTTCCTGTGTCTTTGTATATTTTGTAACATTTTGATGAAACCTGAACATTTTGGAATTTTAATGTGTTATCTCTGTAATTTAGACTCTGAGGCATCTGTTTCTTAAGCTTATATCCAGCTAGTTTTATGACAGAGCTTTCCTTGAATACCAGGAGCTAACAACAGCAACAGAAAAAAAAAACCCAAGAAGGATAAAAGAAAACATCTTTCTCAATCTTTGCAATTTGACTTATGTGAATGCTTTCCTTCAGAGTTTATCCATACAAAAAGTGTGCCAGTTTAGACATACTGTGTCCCCCTAGAAGCCATATTTTTAATGCAATCTTATGGAAGCAGACTGATTAGTCTGTTGATTAGGGTGGAACCGCTGATTGAATTATTTCCGTGGAGATGTGGACCCCACCAATTCAGGGTGATTCTTAATTAAATCACTGGAGTACTGTAAGAGAGTTCTCAGACAGAAGGAGCTCAGAGCAGCTGGCAGAGACTTTTGGAGAGATGCTTGGGAGCCAACAGAGATGCTAAGAGCAGACCGTGATGCTTGCTGATGCTTAGAGATGCCTGGAGATGTGGACAGAAGAACATTTGGAGATGCTAAGCTAGGAAATGAAGCCCAGAGTTTGCCCCAAGAAGTTAAAAGAGGACTGCCAGATGCTTAGAGAGGAAGCTTTTGGAATCAGAAGCTGAAAACAATGCAACCTGGGAACAAAGGACAAGCAGATACCAGCCACATGCTTTCCCAGCTAACAGAGGTGTTGTTGATGCCTGAGTCTGGACACTTTTATGGTGTCAGGACTGTAAATTTGTAACCAAATGAACCCCCTTTATAGTAGCCAATCCGTTTCTGGTATTTTGCATAACGACATTAGCAAACCCGAACACTGAGTTTAGAGAATAGCTTGAGGCCAAAGAGTAGGGGCTGTAGGGGCCACCCTGGTCCTTTCTGCCCATGCATCTCATCTTGGGCACTCACATTTGGCCCTAGGATTTCCCTTGTTTACACAGACACAAATGTCCCTTCTTCCCTAGTAAACAGTTTCCTCATGGTCTCAGTTACTGCACGGCATATCCTACAACAAGCAATCCCTTACCCCTCTGTGGGATAGATCCGTGAACTGCCTTCTACATGCAGAACACATTCTGGAATGGAAAGTCTCTTAGATTACCACCAGCTAGATTGGATGAGACATACATGCTCCTGTACATGCACCAGGCTTACTCTGCTCATTCTGAAAACAGGACTAGGAATTCATACTAGATCTTCATAAATGACTTAAGCCCTCTGCATAAAGTATCACCATAGGCCTGAAGGGATCACTTCAGTGTTGCTTCTCCCATTATGTGGGGGAAATTACATTCTGTAGTGATCATGTGACCATTTGGTTTATCAAGTAAATCCAGATGATATTGATAGTGAAGGGGAAGCCTATTAATGGGAGCATGGGCTGGCTCTGAGCTGAGCTGTCAGGGGAGGGGCAGGGCTGGGCGCCATGAGATCCTACAGCTTTTAAGTAACCTTTTCCCTGATTTAGTGCTTACCTTTTCACTGCATTCCTTTAACCGTTTTCTAGAGCTTTGAGAATGTCTTTTTGTCAGTTTTTGGTGGTTGTTCAAAGCTTCAGTTGGGGGTGGGGTGGGGATGAAGCCATCTTGATTGGGCAGGGATTGATATTTATTCATCTAGCCTTGCTTGCAGCTAGGGCACCCAAGCTAGGCTTGATCCATCAGAAGCACACATCTGGGACTTAGACTCATAAGCTCAAGGTACAAAGAAGAAGGGACCATTGGTTATCCATCCTGGCAATGGCAGCAAAGACAGCAGGAACATCTAGTCTCTAGGGGCAGCAGTAGCCACGGTGCCACCAGGGGGTCTGATGTCCACCAGCATTGTGCCTGCATGAGATAACTTCTGTGACACTGATCTTGGCTGTGGTTTATTTGGTTCACCAACAGAACCCAGATGATATTGATAGTGAAAGTGGATACTATTAATGGAAATAGACATAATGTTACCCTACGTGATTCTGGATGGAGACTCTAGAAGGTCTTGGGGGTATATCACACCCTGAGATATCTGTGGTGATGGCCACCCAATAGCATCCCCTCTGTGTTCCTCAAGCACATTCTAGCTCTTTTTTTCAGGACTAAATCTGGGACTACCGAGTGTCATCATACCTGCCACTTGCACACATCTCCCTACAATGCAACTGGCAATATATTCTACATTTGCAGGCATTCTTACAGAGATTATTTCCATAGCAACAGTAGGAATATATATATGTATGTATTTAAATGGCATCCAAGTGATGCTTTAGAGATAAATCACCTTCTTTAGGAAGTTCTCCATTCTAGGGAATTACAGGCTATTAATATTTAGTTTCTTAGATCCCTGTAACATATATACATATGTACATTTCTAAGCCCTATTCACTGTCTTTCAATTTAATTAATTACCAACATTTTAATCTCCCCTTTAGGCAGGAAGATAAAGAGATCCTTACTGGACAACTGTGACTCAGAAGTGTTTAGTGTTTTTTTTTTTCAAGTGTTTTAATGAGCTGAGAAAGAAGAAGAGAAAAAAGCTTGCATGCTCTGAGTGCTGTAATGCACCAGGCACTTTAACCTAATTTGTCTCATTTTCCTAGAAACCAGGCAGAACAAGGACATCTCTGTAGCACAGGCTGAGCCTTGTGTGAGATTGACGAATTTTACATACAACATCCTATTCCTGTGTCTTGTCACCAAGCAAGCCAAAGGAGAAAGAGCATGGAGTGAGGACCGCAGAGGGTATGTGTTGGGCAAGGAGTTAGAAGTGAGAGGGGATGGGAGGTGTGGGTACCAATGGCAGACCTGTGAAACAGAGGGCTCAGCTTGCTGTTCTGTTTCCAAATTGCTTGACTCTTCAGAGCAGAGGGATGTAGGAAAGAATGGTTCTGATTTATTTTCTTATCTGAGGAGAATGATGCCCTGCAAGCAAAGGTTATTAACTAATTGGAACTTGCCTCCTTGAAACCTGTCAAATCAGACACACTGAAGTCTCTTTTTCTGCTTTAGTTTCAAGAAATTTGTACACAGTGCTACATTTTAAATCAAAACTTTAGTAAAATTCTCTCTACAAGAACTTTTCTATTTTCCTGAGACACTTTCTCCATTTTGGCTTTTGTCCTTTGAGGCAGATATGAAAAAGCTTTGTTTTACCTATACTTGAAGATTCAGTTTACACATTTGTTCATTCATTCATGTAAAATGTATTTATTGGTCTCCTCCTTTGTGCCAATTAGGATGTTTAGTTTGAGAAATGTGAATAGACGTGGATCTTACTTTCTTAGACCTTGTCATTTAACCTAAAGGAGGAAATTAATCAGTTAATTATATAATTGTATACTTATAAACTGTGATATAGGTATGAAGAAAAAGTTTATGATAATATTAGAGGACCTAGGGAACTCCCATCTTCCAATTAGAAGTTCTAGGAAACTCCTTTCTCTTCCCCAGATGTTTCACCATTAATATCCATCTATTTGAAGGATCATAAAAACTCCTGGGAGAATTAACACTAATGTCACCTACCCTGTAGCACGAATTAGTTTAACCAGATTGTCTCCCTCCAAACAGATGCATGAGATCAGTGTTCTAAGAAAGTGGGAGCATTTATGGGATGGATACAGAGTAAAGGAATAACTTGGGAACAGGGGACATTGTTCAGTGGGCAAACCTGATTAGGGACTCCAGAGACCCCACTTACAGCAAGAAGGGACTGGGACACAGAGAGGGAGGGGAAAGGACACAGAATGAGAAGCTCAGAGGAGCCTTATGCAGCACTGACATGTACCCAGAGAAAGGAGGAATATAAGGTATAGGGAGTGGTCTTAAATTCACTTGTTACCTGAGCTAGTCAACTCTAATTTTCAATGACTTCCTGATTAATAACAGACACAGGTGTTTAGCATTCTCTCTGAAGCTAAGTGGCATCTTTTTTTTAGAAGTTTACCAGATGGCTGTGTTCAGTCCTGCCAACTACACCATATGGAAAAGGTTCCCTTACCTGGACTGAATCTGCACATCCTTCCATTTGTTTCCTGTCAAGGTTGGGTTCCTGGATGAGATATCACAGGAAATGGCTGAGTCAAATGAAAAATCTTTATTCCTGGTTATGACTTAATCTTTGGTTATGTTTCATTCTTGGTTGTGTCCTTAATCCCCCTCTATTCTTTTAGTTTAGTGAATTAGATCAAACAATATACAAAGTCAAATTCTTTCCCCGTTTTCCTTTATTTTAGCCCAAAGCGTAAGCCAATATGCGAAGCCAGCTCCTTTGTTTGCTTCCCCCTGGTCTTCTCTGTGGCCCTGCAAATTCTTCTGCAGATAAAAACACTTCCTAAAATGAAGACTTGTCCAATGCTCTTTTACCATTTTGGAGACAGAAGTAAAGAGAGAGCGTTTTCCAGAGCTATCTGTCATCCATTTGCAAATTTCCACAGGAATCTCCATTACCAAGTCTTGAAGGGGGTGAGCATGATGTTGTATGGAACCTCTGCTAGGCCTATGCAGATCTCCTTCCTGAGCTTAGAGTTGGAAGAAAAGGACATGCAAGTACTTACCCAACCTAGGGTCAGTTGGGGTGGTTCGTGCAAGGGCTGTTTCCCTCTGTAAAGGGCTAATGTGGGTTTCCTCTAGTATTTCCTCCTTTAAAAAAAAAAAAAAAAAATTGTTATTCTAATAACATATATACAACCTAAAATTTCCACTTTAATCACATTCACATATATAATTCAGTTCTGGTTATTAAACCGTTTTCAGATATGTGGTTTCCAAATATTTTGTCCCTTTGAATAGGTTGTCTTTTCAACTTCATCATAAAGTTCTTTGATGCACAAAAGTTGTAAATTTTGATGAGGTACCATTTATCTATTTTTTTTTATTTTGTTGCTTGTGCTTTGGGTGTAAAGTCTAAGAAACCATTGCCTAACACAGGATCCTGAAGATGCTTCCCTACATTTTATTCTCGGAATTCTATTGTCCTGGTTCTTATATGTAGGTCTTTGATCCATTCTGAGTTAATTTTTGTGTATGGTGTAAGATAGGATTCTTCCTACATTCTTTTGTATAGGGATATCCAGTTCTCCCAGCAGCATTTGTTGAAGAGACTATTATTTCTCAGTTGAGTAGACTATGTAGCCTTGTCAAAAATCAATTGGCCATAGATGTGAGGGTCTATTTCTGAACTCCCAATTCAATTCCATTGGTCTATATATTGTGCCAGTATCATTCTGTTTTGAACACAGTAGCTTTGTAATAAGTTTTAAATAAAGGAGATATGAATCTTCCATCTTGTTCTTCTTTTCAAAATGTTTTTGGCTATTCAAGGCCCCTTACTCTTTCAAAAAAATTTGATGATTGGCTTTTTAATTTCTGCAAATAGAGTTGGAATTTTGATTGGGATTGCATTGAAACTGTAAATCATCTTGGGTAGAATTGACATCTTAACAATATTTAGTTTTCCAATCCATGAGCATGGAATGTCCTTGCATTTATTTAGATCTTCTTTGATTTCTTTTAGCAAAGTTTTGTAGTTTTCTATGTATAAGTACTTTACATCCACAGTTAAATTTATTCTTAGATACTTGATTCTTTTAGTTGCTATTGTAAATAGATTTTTTTCTTGATTTCCTCTTTAGAGTGCTCTTTACTACGGTATAGAAATACTACTGATTTTTGCATGTTGATTTTGTACCCCACCACTTTGCTGTATTCATTTATTACTTCTAGTAACTTTGTTGTAGATTTTTCAGGACATTTTATATATAGGATCATCCCATCGGCAAATAGAAATTTTTATTTCTTCCTTTGCAATTTGGATGCCTTTAATTTCTTTTTCTTGAGTAACTGCTCTGGCTAGAACTTCCAGTACAATGTTGAATAACAGTGGTGACAGTGGGCATTCTTGTCTTGTTCCAGATCTTAGAGGGAAAGCTTTCATACTTTCACCATTGAGTATGATGTTAGCTGTGGGTTTTTCATATATGCCCTTTAAGTTCCCTTTTATTCCTATTTCTATAAGTGTTTTTCTTGAGAAGGATGCTGGATTATGTTAAATGCCTTTTCTGCATCAATCAAGATGATCATGTGCTTTTTTCCCTTTGTTTTGTTAATTTGGTATATTACATTAATTGATTTTCTTATGTTAAACCACCCTTGCATACCTGGGATAAATCCCACTTGATCATGGTATATAATGCTTTTAATGTGCTGTTGAATTTGATTTGCTAGTATTTTGTTGAGGATTTTTGCATGTATATTCATTAGGGATATTGGTCTGTAATTTTCTCTTCTTGTAGTATAATTATCTGGCTTTGGTATTAGTGTGATGTTGGCCTCACAGAATGAGTTAGTTAGTGTTCCCTCCTCTTCATTTTTTTTTTTTTTTTTTTTTGAAGTTTATGAGCAGGATTAGTATTAATTCTTCTTGCAATGTTTGGTAGAATTCACCTGTGAAACCACCTGGTCCTGGGCTTTTCTTTGACGGTAGGTTTTTGATGAATGATTCTTTACCTGTAATTAGTCGGTTGAAATTTTCTGTTTCTGCTAGAGACCATGAAGGTTGTTTCTAGGAATTTTTTCATTTCATCTAGGTTGTCGAATTTGTTGGCATACATATCCCACCTCTCATTTCTGATTTTATTTATTGGTATCTTCTTTCTTTTATTCTTTGTCAATCTAGCTAAGGGTTTGTCAACTTTATTGATATTTTCAAACACCAACTTTTGGTTTTGTTAATGTTCTCTAGTTTTTTTTATTCTTCATTTCATTTGTTTCTGCTTTAATCTTTGTTATTTCTTTCCTTCTGCTTGCTTTGAGATTAGTTTGCTGTTCATTTTCTAGCTCCTCTGGGTGTGCAGTTAGGTATTTGATTTTAGTTCTCTCTTCTTTTTGAATGTAAGTGTTTAGGGCTATGAATTTCCCTCTCAGCACTGTCTTCACTGCATCTCATAAGTTTTGATATTTTGTATTCTCATTTTCATTTGTCTCAAGATATTTACTGATTTCCCTTGTAACTTCTTCTTTGACTCATTGATTGTTTAAGAGTATGTTGTTTAACTTCCACATATTTGTTGATTTGCCAGTTCTCTCTCTGTTATTGATTTCCAGCTTCATTCTATTGTGGTCAGAGAAGATTCTTCATGTAATTTCAATCTTTTTAAATTTATTGAAAATTGTGTTATGACCCAAACATGTGGTCCATCCTGGAGAACAATCCAGGTGCACTTGAGAATGTATATTCTGCTGTTTTGGGGTACAATGTTCTATATATTGTTAGTTCTATTTCATTTATCATATTAACCAAATTCTCTGTTTCCTTATTGATCTACTGTCTACATGTTCTATCTATTGATAAGAGTGGTGCATTGATGTCTCCAACTATTATTGTAGAGGTGTCTATGTCTCCCTTCAGTTTTTCCAGTGTTTGCCTCATGTATTTTGGGATACTGTTGTTAGCTGTATAACTATGGGGGGTTACTCACTTTAATATAACTATGGGGGGGTTACTCACTTTAATAACAATACGTTTACCATGTTATCACCATGGAATGTAAAATCAGACAAGAGAATTTCACAAGTGCAACAAAGCATTCTGTAGTATGTCACGTTTGTGTATAATGCCTGGCCAAGCCAACTTGCTCGTAAATACAAGACACCGGTAATATATTTTAACATTTTTGAATCTTACAGAACTAAACTAGAATCCATAATTAAGTTATCCTCATGTTTATTTATAAATATGATACTACAACAAATACTACTTGTAAGCAGCTCTGTTACCAGGTTTTTTAGATTTAGCTTAAACACATACACACATACATTTTCAGTTGTGGGAGGCATTACAATGTTATAGTCCATGCACTTTTCTGAGTTCTTTGAGACTAAACCAGCCCTAGAAACCAAAACACTAGACAAGTTTAGAAGATGGGCAGAAAAAAATTGATTGGGGTAAATAGCACATAACAACCAGACAATGTGTTATTCTGCAGCAACTCTAAGTACTTCCGGGTTGGCCTGCTATCCTTTTTAGAACTAATTTCATCATGAGAGTTTAAGAATGTGGACATTTTACCATTATCAAGAGAATTTGGATGACATGTTTCTTTGTGCTAACTTGACTTCCCTGAATGACCTAGTTAGTGAACTTGTCACCAATAATTTGGTCACCAGGCAAATCAAGCCTGAAAGAAAGGAAGCCAATATTCAAAATACCATGTTGTTATCTGAACCTACTCAAATGTTTTATTTTCAGCATATATGTGTAAACTTAATTTGAGGTGTTTAAATAAAACAAATACCATCAACACCAAGATAGCATGACAGCACCTCTTCTTCTAAAGTTCAGGTTTTGCCCAGTATTCCCGATACAAGGAATAGCCCATACCTAAAGAAAAAGAATACTAGTTAAGCACTTAAATATTTTATTCAATATGAAGAAAATAAAATCAGTCCATAAAATGGCTAAAAGTAGTACCCTTGCTAGCATGGAATACTGACAAAGGGAACAAGACCCCAGATTGCTCACACTTTTGCCTTCTTTAACAATTTAAATTTCTAAAACTCTTTTTACCTAGTTTGACAAGTAGCTTAAGGCTAGTATGAGTAGTTTACACTATTAAAAAATGTCTGTTTTTTTAATCAGTATTTATCTGGCAACTTTAAAAGGAGTTACTCTTGCTACACAATACCAGGTAAGTTTAATGATTTTAAAGACAAAAGCATGTAATACGTACACTTTAACAATTGTTTCCACCTTCAAAAACTCAATAAAATAGCAATCTTGTTTTCCCAGAAACTGCATCATACTGCCAATCCTATTTGCAAGTCTGGACTCTTCAATATAATCATAAATTCAGTGCTGGGAAGGAATGTGTTTTTATTTTTTTCTTTAAAACCCTAGTGAAATACTTCATAGACAGTAATACCGTGTCACTACTTAAATTATCTTTATTCCATTTTTATATGAAAATGAATAATAGTGATATTTACAGATAGCTTCAGGGTCAGCTAAAACTATCTACCTTGTTTTGTGTATAAAGAAACACACTGAAAGGGGACCACACATTTGAAAATTTCCTATAGGAACCTACCAAGAGTCATTGCTCCCACGACAAAGCCTTGGACTGCCACACGCATGTGAATCAGGTGAACAGACATTTTAGTATTTACCCTGCTCTTCAATTTGTATAATCCATATGCAACAATTGCTGCAAAACCTGCCATCCCTGGAAGCTTGTGCCTGGTTTCTCCTGGACTTTGTCCCATGTGCCTTTTTCCCTTTGCTGATCTTATCATTGTTTTGAATCCTGTGAATCCTTCCAGTGAATCACTGTGCCGGGGGATCATCTTGGGGACTCCCAACACAACTACACATTCACAGTCGGGACAAATGTTGCCTCTTTAGCTTTTCGGATAAGTTTAGATCCCTGATTTTCATCATATGAAGATAGAGAAAAATCTGTATCGGTTGACATGATTGGTTGAAGACTCTTCCACTACTGACGACACGTCTTGAGCTTCCACTGGCATCTGCTGTATAAATATTTATGATTGTTTTTCTTTTTGGTGGCTTGACCCTTTTATTAACATGTAGTGTCTTTCTTTTTCCTTGTAGCAGCTTTTGACTTAAAGTCTATTTTGTCTGATATTAGTATAGCTACCTCAGCTCTTTTTTGGGTACTATTTACCTGGATTATCTTTTTCTATCCTTTCACTTTCAACCTATTTTTGTCCTTGGGTCTAAGATGAGTTTCTTGTAAATAAAAAATAGTTGGATCATGCTTTTTTTTTTTTTTTTTTTTTTTAACCTATTATGTCAATCTGTATCTTTTTATTGGTAAATTTAATCCATTAACATTCAATGTTGTTATTGTAAAGGTAGTACTTACTTAGGCCATTTTGTCCTTTGGTTTTATATGTCTAATCTTTTTTTTTTCTCTTTTCCTTTATTGCAGCCTCCTTTTCTGTATAGTTGATCTTTTGTGATATATCTGAGTGATCTCTTTCTCAATTCTGTTTCTATATATATATATTTTTTATTTTTATTGAGATTGTTCAGATACCATACAATTATCCAAAGATCCAAAGTGTACAATCACTTGCCCCTGGGTACCCTCATACAGCTGTGCATCCATCACACTTAAGTTTTGTTCAATTTTTAGAAACTTTTCATTACTCTAGACAAGAAATAAAGTGAAAGATGAAAAAAGAAAAAAAAAGAAAAGGAAACTCTAAACCTCCCCTATCCCTAACCAACCCCCCTCAATTGTTGACTCCTAGTATTGATATAGTACGTTTGTTACTGTTTATGAAAAAATGTTGAAATACTACTAACTGTAGTATATAGTTTGTAATAGGTATATAGTTCTTCCCTATATGCCCCTCTATTATTAACTTCTAATTGTATTGTCATACATTTGTTCTGGTTCATGAAGTGATTTCTAGTATTTGTACAGTTGATCATGGACATTGCCCACCATAGAATTCAGTTTTATACATTTCCATCTTTTGACCTCCAACTTTCCTTCTGGTGACATATATGACTCTGAGCTTCCCCTTTCCACCTCATTCACACACCATTCGGCGCTGTTAGTTATTCTCACATCTTGCTACCAACACCCCTGTTCATTTCCAAACATTTAAGTTCATCCTAATTGAACATTCTGCTCATACTAAGCAAGAGCATCTACATTTCTTCCACAAGGCAGGAGGGAGAGTCAAAGAAGGTAGAGAGGCAAAAGAAAGAGGAAACAAAAAAATGACAGCTAGGAAGCAGCAAAAGGAAAAATAACCTTAAATCAAAGTAGAATAAAGAATCAGACAATACCACCAATGTCAAGTGTCTAACATGCCTCCCCTATCCCGCCCTCTTATCTGCATTCACCTTGGTATATCACCTTTGTTACATTAAAGGAAGCATAATACAATGATTCTATTAGTTACAGTCTCTAGTTTATGCTGATTGCATCCCTCCCCCAATGCCTCCCCATTTTTAACACCTTGCAAGGTTGACATTTGCTTGTTCTCCCTCGTAAAAGAACATATTTGTACATTTTATCACAATTGTTGAGTACTCTAGATTTCACCAAGTTACACAGTCCCAGTCTTTATCTTTCCTCCTTTCTTGTGGTGTCTCACATGCTCCCCATCTTTCTCTCTCAACCGTATTCATAGTTACCTTTGTTCAGTGTACTTACATTCTTGTGCTACCATCTCCCAAAATTGTGTTCCAAACCACACACTCCTGTCTTCTATCACCCTGTAGTGCTCCCTTTAGTATTTCCTGCAGGACAGGTGTGTTGTTCACAAAGTCTCTCATTGTCTGTTTGTCAGAAAATATTTTGAGATCTCCCTCATATTTGAAGGACAGCTTTGCTGGATACAGGATTCTTGGTTGGTGGTTTTTCTCTTTCAGTATCTTAAATATATCACACCACTTCCTTCTTGCCTCCATGGTTTCTGCTGAGAGATCTGCACATAGTCTTATTAAGCTTCCTTTGTATGTAATGGATTGCTTTTCTCTTGCTGCTTTTAGGATTCTCTCTTTGTCTTTGACATTTGATAATCTAATTATTAAGTGTCTTGGCATAGGCCTATTCGTAGCTCTTCTGTTTGGAGTACGCTGCGCTTCTTGGATCTGTAATTTTATGTCTTTCATAAGAGATGGGAAATTTTCATTAATTATTTCCTCTATTATTGCTTCTGCCCCCTTTCCCTTCTCTTCTCCTTCTGGGACACCAATGATATGTACATTATTGTACTTTGTTTCATCCTTGAGTTCCCGGAGACGTTGCTCATATTTTTTCATTCTTTTCTCCATCTGCTCCTTTGCATGTAGGCTTTCAGGTGTTTTGTTCTCCAGTTCCTGAATGTTTTCTTCTTCCTCTTGAGATCTGCTGTTGTATGTTTCCATTGTGTCTTTCATCTCTTGTGTTGGGCCTTTCATTTCCATAGATTCTACTAGCAGGCTTTTTGAACTTTTGATTTCTGCCGTATACATGTCCAGTGCTTCCTTTACAGCCTCTATCTCTTTTGCAATATCTTCTCTAAACTTTTTGGATTGATGTAGCATTAGTTGTTTAAATTCCTGTATCTCAGTTGAAGTGTACATTTGTTCCTTTGACTGGGCCATAACTTTGTTTTTCTTAGTGTAGGTTGTAATTTTCTGTTGTCTAGGCATGGTTTCCTTGGTTATCCAAATCAGGTTTTCTCAGACCAGAACAGGCTCAGGTCCCAGAGGGAAGAAATATTCAGTATCTGGTTTCCCTGAGGGTGTGTCTTAGAAAATTGCTCCACCCTTTGATGCCTCAGGTCACTGTGCTTTTCTGCCCAGCAGGTGACACCTGTCAGCCTATAATTCTTGACTGGTGTGAGGAGGTATGGCCGTGTTCCCTCAGGCTCTGGGGTCTGGTTCTGAATGGAAAGGGCCCCACCCCTTTCCTCCTAGAGAAGACAGACCCCTCAGGTGGAGGTCATTAGCATTTCAATGGTCTCGCTCTCTGCTTATGGTGTCTCCACCCTTCCCAGGGTCACAGTCCTGGAAACTGAAAATGACTGGGGCTTTCTCCACTGAGCCAAAAAAGAAACAGATAGTCCCTTTCAGACCCAGTCCAAGGTGACCCTCCGGCTCTCCCAGGTCAGTCGTCACCCAAAGCCTCTGTCTGTTTTTTGGGGGCTGCGTACCTGTAGTGAGCAGTTCACACTCGCTACTTAAAACCCCAGCTGGAGCTCAGCTGAGCTGTATTCGCTTTCTGGGAGAGAGCTTCTCTGTGTCACCACGAGGCTCGGCAGCTCGGGCTATGGAGGAGGGGGTCTCCCGACCTGGTTCCGCAGGTTTTACTTACAGATTTTATGCTGTGTTCTCGGGTATTCCTCCCAATTCAGGTTGGTGTATGATGAATGGATGGTCTCGTTTGTCCCCCTGCAGTTATTCTGGATTATTTACTAGTTGTTTCTGGTTTTTCGTAGTTGTTCCAGGGGGACTACTTAGCCTCCACTCCTCTCTATGCCGCCATCTTGCCCGAGTCTCCTATATATTTTTTATATACTTTCTTTGTGGTTACCCTGGAGTTTGTACTACACAAACTACATCTATAACCTACTAATTTGAAAACATACCATCTTAGCTTCAATAGCGTACATGTTCTCTGCTCCCATATCATTTTGTTTCCCCTCTGTATATTGTTTTTGTCCCACAATACACAATACCTCTTTATATTTTGCATGTCCATTATCAGGAAATATGATTTTTTCTTTTTCAACTGTATTCTGACTTATTATAGGAATTAAAGAGTAGAGTTATAAATTGAGGATTCAGTACTATTGGGTTTTGCATTTACCCCTTTATTTATCTTTACCGAAGATCTTCATTTCCTAAAACTGCTCCAAGCTTCTCTCTCCTGTCTTTTCCTTACAATCTGAAGGACTCCCTTTAGCAATTCTTTTAGGGCAGGTCTTTTGTTGACAGACTCTCTCAGTTTCTGTTTATCTTTGAATATTTTAAACTCTCCTGCATTTTGAATGACAGTTTTGCCAGATAAAGAATTTGAGATTGGCAGTTTTCTCTTTCAGTACCTTAAATATATCATACCACTGCCTTCTCATTTTTGTGGTTTCTGATGAGAAATTGGTACCTAGTCTTATTGAAGATCCCTTGTATGTGACAAATCACTTTCCTCTTGCTACTTTCAGAATTCTCTTTATCTTTGGCATTTGACATTCTGATTAGTTGTGTTTCAGAGTAGGTCTATTACGATTTATTCTTTTCGGAGTATGTTGAGCTTCTTGAACATGTATATTTATGTCTTCCATGAGAGTTGGGAAATTTTCAGCCATTATTTCCTCAAGTATACTCTCTGCACCTTTTCTTCTCTTCTCCTTCTGTAACACCCATGATGTATATGTTTGCATGCTTTATGCTATCACTCAAGTCCCTGAAATACTGCTCAATTTTTTTCTAGACTTACCTTATCTGTTCTATTGACTATTTTATTTCAATTGTCCTGTCTTGTAGCTTGCTGATTCTTTCTTCTGCCTCTTCGCATCTACTAATGTATGCCTCTAGTGTATTTTTAATCTCCATTGCTGTACCTTTCATCCCCCAAATTTATTATGTTTCTTTTTAAACTTTTGACTTTTTCTTTATGCTCACACAATATCTTCTTAATAGCTTTTATCTCTATAGCTACCATTAATTTATTTCTATCTATATTTTCCTTCTTTACTTGAATTGATCTAGGAGATTTATTTGAACTGTTTTGATTTGTTATTACAATTGTGTGTCTCCTCTGAAGTTTTAATTTGTTCCCTTTACTGAACCATATCTACCTTTTTCTTAGTATGTGTCTTAGTTTGCTAATGCTGCAGAATGCAAAACACCAGAGATGGATAGGCTTTTATAAAACGGGGGTTTATTTCACTACACAGTTACAGTCTTAAGGCCACAAAACGTCCAAGGTAACACATCAGCAATCGGGTACCTTCACCGGAAGATGGCCAATGGCGTCCGGAAAACCTCTGCTAGCTGGGAAGGCACGTGGCTGGCGTCTGCTCCAAAGTTCTGGTTTCAAAAATGGCTTTCTCCCAGGACGCTCCTCTCTAGCAAGCTTGCTTCTCTTCAAAACGTCACTCACAGCTGCACTCCGTTCAGTCTCTTGAGTCAGCATATTTTATATGGCGCCACTGATCAAGGCCCACCCTGAATGGGTGGGATCACACCTCCATGGGAGTATCCCACCAAAGTCACCACCCACAGCTGGGTGGGGCACACTCCAAGCAAATCTAACCAACACCAAAACTTCTGCCCCACACAAGACCACAAAGATAATGGCATTTGGGGGACACAATACACTCAAACCGGCACATTCCACCCCCTGGAACCCAAAATGGCATTATCTTTCCAAATACAAAATACATTCATTTATCACAAAAACTTAAATCATTTCAGTAACAAAAGTTAAGTACAAAATCCCATCAAAATAAGTTTAGGCTTGGTCAGTTCTAAGGCATAATTCCCCTCTAGCTGTGGATCTGTGAACCTAGAACAAGTTATGTGCTTCCAATATACAAAGGAGAGACATTCATAGGATAAACATTTCCATTGCCATAAGGAGAAACAGTAAGGAAAACAGGGTTAACAGGAGCAAAACAGTTCCTAAAACCCACAGGACAAAGTCCATTAGATTTCAAAGACCGAGAGTCATTTACAGAACAATGTTGCATCCTTGGGGCTTGAGAGAGTAGGAGCCTAACCCTTCCCAAGGGCCTTTTCAGCAGCCCGTTCCTCTCCAAACACTTAGGTGAGTGCTCCAACATTTCCACACATTGGGGAGACCACCTTCTCGGCCCCACCCTCCTCAAACATCGGGGCAGCTCCCGGATTCCCTTCCATCTCCGGGTCACATGCTCAACCCCTTCAGAACAGTGTGGTGGCAGCCAGGCTCTCCTCAATTCCCTGGAAATGTGCTCCACCCTCTTTGGGACCTGAGGTGGCAAAACTCTTCCAGAGCATCGAGGCGGAAAGCCCGCCCTCGACCTCCAGGGCAAACTCACCCTTTCCATGCATGTGGGCTGCTCCGCTCTCCCAGCCCCAAACCTCTTGACTCCAGACCTCAACCTCCATGGCTCTGTCTTTGAAGAGATTTTTCCTTTAATTTTTTCCTTGTCTGTCTCCTCCAGTCCAGACCGGCAATGGCTCTGTCTATAAAGCTCTCGCAAAAATTCTGTTGGCTTTGCATGAAGCACACAGGGGTCAAAGCCATTAGACAACAGGACTTTCCACAAATCCTTTCTGCTTAACTCCTTTTCCAATCTTGGCTTGTACTGAAATGGCGGCTGGGTTCCATGTTTGATTATATCCTCATGTTGGGCTGTAGCTTCTGGGATTCCACCCCCTGGAAGCCTGTAATTTTCCAAGCCATCAACTTCTGGTTTCTTTGAACCCAAGAGTTCAGTTCTAAGTTTCTCTCTCTCTGCTCGCATTTTACTATAAGCTGCAAGGAGAAGCCAGGATACGTCCTCCACACGTAGTCTGGAGATCTTCTCAGCTAAGTATTCCAAGTTGTTGCTTCCAGATTCTTCCTTCCATCTGACACCAGGACTCAATTTTGCCAAATTCTCTGCCACTTTAAAACAAGGATCGCCTTTCTTCCAGTTTACAACACATTCATCATTTCTGTTCAAGTCCTCATCAGAAGTATCTTTAGGGTCCATATTTCCACAAACAGTCTCTTTAAAGCAGTTTTGGCCTTTTCTATCAAGCTCCTCACAATTCTTCCAGAATCTTCCCCTTATCCACTTAAAAAGCCGTTCCAACATGTTTGGTATTTGCAGACTCAGCAGCAAAAGCACCCCACTCCTGGTACCAAAATCTGTCTTAGTTTGCTAATGCTGCAGAATGCAAAACACCAGAGATGGATAGGCTTTTATAAAACGGGGGTTTATTTCACTACACAGTTACAGTCTTAAGGCCACAAAACGTCCAAGGTAACACATCAGCAATCGGGTACCTTCACCGGAAGATGGCCAATGGCGTCCGGAAAACCTCTACTAGCTGGGAAGGCACGTGGCTGGCGTCTGCTCCAAAGTTCTGGTTTCAAAAATGGCTTTCTCCCAGGACGCTCCTCTCTAGCAAGCTTGCTTCTCTTCAAAACGTCACTCACAGCTGCACTCCGTTCAGTCTCTTGAGTCAGCATATTTTATATGGCGCCACTGATCAAGGCCCACCCTGAATGGGTGGGATCACACCTCCATGGGAGTATCCCACCAAAGTCACCACCCACAGCTGGGTGGGGCACACTCCAAGCAAATCTAACCAACACCAAAACTTCTGCCCCACACAAGACCACAAAGATAATGGCATTTGGGGGACACAATACACTCAAACCGGCACAGTATGGCTTGTAATTTTTTGCTGTTGTGTGTGCATTTGGTTATTTTAATGTGCAACTGTGAAGGTCAGTTTCTCTCTCTTTCCTAGGATTTTATTGCTAATTGGCTTTGTGTTTTAATTCAAGGGAAATTCTAACTCTCTCTGAGAGTCTGAATCTTGTTGGAATTTTGCTTAATGTGGATTGGAATCTTTGCTTAATGTAGATTGGAACATTTTAATTTAAAAGTGTCACCAGTTTTTCCATGTGCCTGGGGTTGAATTATCCTGGCACTTTAGGACTATGTCTTAAAACATTTCATCTCTCATGTGGCTTGCCCATAGCCCTTGCAAAAATAAAAGTTGAATTAATCATCCATTCACGTATGTATGAGATAAGTTCTCTGCCTCCAAGATATGTGTAATCTGGTGAGAACGGTAAAGGGACAAACATGTAAAAACATTGTATGAAGTAGTGTGTTACAATGAAAAGTGTTCAAGGCTGGAAATCAAGAGCCCAAGTCAGAGTGATGGTTCATCCATTTACTAAGAGTGACTGGATGTTATTTTAGTCCTCTGAACCTCAATTTCCTCATCTGCAATGTGAGAGAGTTGGACCAGATAATATAATATGACTCTCTGTAGACTGTACATATAGACTATAATCCTCTTGTCTCCAAATCCACTACCACTCCAGTCCAAACTACCACCATCTTACTCCCATACAATTGTAAAAGCTCCTGGTCTCTCTGCCATCCTAGTAGTCATTTTAGCAGCCAGAGTAATCTTTTGAAACCATAGATCACGTCTTGTTACATGCCTGTGCCAGTTTGGATGTATTATGTCCCCCCAAACGCCATGTTCTTTGATGCAATCTTGTGGGGGCAGATGTATTTAGTGTTGATTAGATTGGAATTCTTTGAGTGTTTCCATGGGGATGTGACTCAATCAACTGTGAGTGAAATGTTTGATTGGATAATTTCTATGGAGGTGTTACCTCACCCATTCAGGGTGGGTGTTAATTGGATCACTGGAGTAGTATAAAGGAGTTCACACACAGAAGGACCAGAGAGCAACTGACAGTGACAATTATAAAGAGCAGCTGCAGCTAAGAGAGGACAAAATGCCCCAAGATCAACATTTTGGAGAACGCCATTTTGAAATGCAATCTGGGAGCAAGCAGAAGCCAGCCTTGTGTCTTCCAAGTGAACAGAGGTTTTCTGGATGCCAATGTCCTTTCTCCAGTGAAGGTACCCTTTGTTGATGCCTTACCTTGGTCATTTTATGCCTTAAGACTGTAACTTTGTAACCGAATAAACCCCCTTTATAAAAGCCGATCCATATCTGGTGTTTTGCAGAAGAGCAGCATTAGCAAACTGGAACAATGCCCCTTCCTCCTACTTAAAATCCTCTGATGGCTGCCAATTTCAATACCTAGAATACAATGTAAACTGCACAGTCTTCCATGCCTTCCATGATCTTAGCCTGAACAGTCTCTCTACCTTTACCTTCTTCTCCTCTCAACTTCAGCTTATCTGCCTCCCCCTCCCCAAACTATGCTCGTGCTAACTATGTCCTTCTCTTTCATCTAGAAAACTCCCTTCCCAATGGATTCATAATTCTGGCATTTTTTTCTCAAGCATACTCTACTCTTTCTGTATTCCTCAAAGTAAGACCAGAGGAGCAATGAATTAAGCAGTAGAGATAAAGATTGGATTCGAATCCAATTGAGAAATTAAGGATTGGAGGATGACACAAAGGTTTCTAATTTGGGAGATTAATGAAAGCAGGAACATAAAAGAGGAAGAGCAGGTTTATGGAGCAGACAATGAGAGGTTTGGGACATGTTTACACCCCTTTCCTTTCTCTTTTTCCATGAAGGATACGGTAGACATGTGTCTTAGTTTGCTAATGCTGCAGAATGCAAAACACCAGAGATGGACAGGCTTTTATAAAATGGGGGTTTATTTCACTACACAGTTACAGTCTCAAGGCCATAAAGTGTCCAAGGCAACACATCAGCAACCAGGCACCTTCACCGGAGGATGGCCAATGGCATCCGGAAAACCTCTGTTAGCTGGGAAGGCAGCCGGCGTCTGCTCCAAAGTTCCGGCCTCAAAACGGCTTTCTCCCAGGACGTTCCTCTCTAGCAAGCTTGCTCCTCTTCAAAACATCACTCCCAGCTGCACTCACTTTTCTCTCTGAGTCAGCTCATTTATATAGCTCCACTGATCAAGGCCCACCCTGAATGGGCGGGGCCATGCCTCCATGGGAACAGCTCATCAAAATCATCACTCACAGCTAGGTGGGGCACATTCCAAGCAAATCTAACCAACACCACAACTTCTGCCCCACACAAGACCACAAAGATAATGGCATTTGGGGGACACAATACATTTAAACCGGCACATTCCACCCCCTGGACCCCAAAATGACACTATCTTTCCAAATACAAAATACATCCATCCCACAACAACATCACAGAAACTTACATCATCTCAGTAACAATAGTCAAGTACAAAATCCCATCAAAATCAATTTAGGCATGGTCAATCCTAAGGCATAATTCTTCTTTAGCTGTGGATCTGTGAACTTAGAACAAGTTATGTGCTCCCAATATACAAAGGAGAGACATTCATAGGATAAACATTTCCATTGCCATAAGGAGAAACAGTAAGGAAAACAGGGTTAACAGGAGCAAGACAGTTCCTAAAACCCACAGGACAAACTCCATTAGATTTCAAAGTCTGAGAGTCATTTACAGAACAATGTTGCATCCTTGGGGCTTGAGAGAGCAGGAGCCTAACCCTTCCCAAGGGCCTTTTTGGCAGCTGTTTCTTCTCCAAATGCTTGGTTGAGTGCTTCAACATATCCACACATTGGGGAGACCACCTTCTTGGCCCCACCCTCCTCAAACATCGGGGCAGCTCCTGGATTCCTTTCCATCTCCGGGGCACATGCTCAACCCCTTCAGAACAGTGGGGTGGCAGCCAGGCTCTCCCCAATTCCCTGGAAATGTGCTCCACCCTCTTTGGAACCCGAGGTGGTAAAACTCTTCCAGAGCATCGAGGTGGAAAGCCCACCCTCGACCTCCAGGGCAAACTCACCCTTTCCATGCATGTGGGCTGCTCCACTCTCCCAGCCCGAGACCTCCTGACTCCAGACCTCAACTTCCATGGCTCTGTCTTTGAAGAGATTTTTCCTTTAATTTTTTCCTTGTCTGTCTCCTCCAGTCCAGACCGGCAATGGCTCTGTCTATAAAGATCTCACAAAAATTCTGTTGGCTTTGCATGAAGCATGCAGGGGTCAAAGCCATCAGACAATAGGACTTTCCACAAATCCTTTCTGCTTAACTCCTTTTCCAATCTTGGCTTGTACTGAAATGGCGGCTGGGTTCTGTGTTTGGTTATATCCTCATGTTGGGCTGTAGCTTCTGGGATTCCACCCCCTGGAAGCTCGTAATTTTCCAAGCCATCAGCTTCTGGTTTCTTTGAACCCAAGAGTTCAGTTCTAAGTTTATCTCTTTCCGCTCACATTTTACTGTAAGCTGCAAGGAGAAGCCAGGATACATCCTCCACACGTAGTCTGGAGATCTCCTCAGCTAAGTATTCCAGGTTGTTGCTTCCAGATTCTTCCTTCCATCTGACACCAGGACTCAATTTTGCCAAATTCTCTGCCACTTTAAAACAAGGATCGCCTTTCTTCCAGTTCACAACAACATATTATCATCTCTGTTCAAGGCCTTGTCAGAAGTATCTTTAGAGTCCATATTTCCACAGTCTCTTTAAAGCAGTTTTGGCCTTTTCTATCAAGCTCCTCACAACTCTTCCAGAAACTCCCCATTATCCATTTAAAAAGCCATTCCAACATGATTGGTATTTGCAAACTCAGCAGCAAAAGCACGCCACTTCTCTGGTACCAAAATCTGTCTTAGTTTGCTAATGCTGCAGAATGCAAAACACCAGAGATAGGCTTTTATAAAACAGGGGTTTATTTCACTACACAGTTACAGTCTCAATGCCATAAAGTGTGCAAGGCAACACATCAGCAACCGGGCACCTTCACCAGAGGATGGCCAATGGCGTCTGGAAAACCTCTGTTAGCTGGGAAGGAAGCCGGCATCTGCTCCAAAGCTCCTGCCTCAAAACGGCTTTCTCCCAGGACGTTCCTCTCTAGCAAGCTTGCTCCTCTTCAAAACATCACTCCCAGCTGCACTCATTTTCTCTCTTTGAGTCAGCTCATTTGTATAGCTCCACTGATCAAGGCCCACCCTGAATGGGCGGGGCCACGCCTCCATGGGAACATCTCATCAAAATCATCACTCACAGCTGGGTGGGGCACACTCCAAGTAAATCTAACCAACACCACAACTTCTGCCCCACACAAGACCACAAAGATAATGGCATTTGGGGGACACAATACATTCAAACCGGCACAGCATGGTTATGGCTGATCTGATTGCTATGTCCAGAGACTGATCTGATTGGTTAGTGCCCTGTTCTGATTAGTTGGTGCCCAGCTGATCCAGGGGTTAACATTTTTCAATATCACCACTGCTAATGGCCATTCAAGTGCCATGCTCCCTTCTCCGAATCTTCCCCTGTGCTATATTAGAAAGCTGTCTCAAAGCAGGGCTTCTAAAAGTTTTTCTCACAGGGAACCCTAAGGACAGAAATTCCTGAATTTGAGGTTGTGGGGCCACCCAAGGAACAGACCACATTTATTTGAAGATTCTTTTTATTTAATCCTTATAATACATCAACATTTGCATTCTTCTTTATAAGAAATCTGAGTGAGTTTGTTTTAATTTAAAAATAACATTTTAAAGTAATAGCAGTCTTTGCAGTTAAAAGAATGGGCTTTGGAGTCAAACTAATAAGAGTTTGGGTCACTGTTTTGCTACTCACTAGTTGTATGAACTTGAGCAAGTTACTGGACTTCTCTGAGTCTCCGTGTTCTTCATAAGTTGTTGAGCACATAGTGTATATATTACGGATTGTAAGCTTCCCAAGGGCCAGGGCCTGTACTTTATTCATCTTTGTATCCCTCACAGAAACTAGAAGGTCCATAGGAGTCACATTATATGAGCTCATTCCTTTACATCAGACATATGTGTACCCATGATTATCCCATTTTTAGCGCTAGATGGTGATCATATAGCCTAGTGAGAGAGCAAACATTTATCTGCAGTGTCTTAACCAAATCAACTTACTTATTAATGACAATATCATTAAAACGAGCTCGCAGATGCAATTATAGGTTTCAGAATTATTTGTTCTTAAGATAATTTAAAGACAAAGGAGAAACACTAACTTCAGGTTAGTGAATACCTTTGGGGAGGGAGGAAAGGGATGAGATAAATTGGAATTGGGTGGGAATGGAAGCTCTAAATATATCTAACAGCTTATTTATTATGTTAAAAGACATGAAGCAAATATGTCCAAAAATATTAACCTTGGACGAATCTGGGTTTTAGATATTTCATTATTTTCTGTGTTTTTCTGTTTTAAAAATATTTCATAATTGCAAATTTTTTAAAAAGTGGGAGAAAAGAGTAAAGGTAAATTTATGCTTACTGTTTCTATCTCTCTACATGGTATCTAAAGACGCTTTCTAATATTTGCCTCAAAGAAGGGTGTTTCCATTTGCTAAAGCTTCTCTGAAGAAAGGCTGCCGGCATCTGGGACACCTCTGTCACATGGAAAGGCACATGGCTGGTGTCTGCTGGTCCTTCCCTCCTGGGTTTCATTGCTTTTAGTGTCTGGCTTCAGTGACCTCCTCTCTGAGCTTCTGTGGTTGTGTCCTTGTCGCTCAGCTTCTCTGGGGCTTCTTTCTATGACCATCTCTTGGTTTCGTCTCTTTGCTTCGGTACGTGTTTTATCCTCTCATAAAGGACCCCAGTAAAAGGATTCAGACCCACCTTGAATTGGGTGGGTCACATCTCAATTGAAATAACCTAACCAGAAGGTCCCACCAACAACAGGTCTGCACCCACAGGAATGGATTAAAAGAATAGGGCCTTTTCTGGGGTATATAACAGCTTCAAACTCACACAATAGGTAATTTGCAACAGACTATGCAACATTGCAAACCCTACATTGCCTCTTCTCTTGTTCTCTCAGCATTGCCAGTCTCCTGCGGAACCTTACATTTTGCCTTGAAGTTAGTCCTTTAAGAGTCACAGCTTAAAACTCAGCTGGCTAATTAAATCTTGTCTCCAAACTGCATTGTTTTTAATAATCTGAAATATGAAGAAAAACTCTTTCTTTATGCCTGAACCAGTTACTATTGCTGTGTGGAAAACCACCTCAAAATTTAAGGGCACATAACAAACCACTCCAAAACTTAGTGGCATAAAACAACCATTCAGTTATGCTCATGGATTCTGTTGGTCAAGAATTTAGACAAGGCAGAGTGGTTATGGCTTGTCTCTGCTCCACAATATCTGGGGCCTCAAGCTGGAAGAGTCAAGCTGGAGGTGACTTGACAACTGAGGGGCAGACATCACTGGGAGACATCTTCACTTACATGACTGGTGGTTGATGTTGGCTGTCAGCTGGGACTTCAGCTGGGGCTATGGCCTGGAGCATCTACTAAGCCTTCTACTGGTAAAAGCAAGTCCCTAAATTCCAGGGGAAGGGGCATAGGCTCCCACCTCTTGATGAGAGAAGTGTCAAAGAATTTGTAGACTTATTTTAAAACCATCACAGTGTCCTGTTAACTCTGTTGTTGCTATGAAGTGGAATTATTAAACCTGGACCCTACGTATTTTTGGTCCACTAAAGTGATCCACATATGGGAACACTTGAGGGTATCCACTAACTACTTAGTAACATGTCTGGCCAAGTTCAGGCAGCTCAGGTATAACTAAATTTGGAAATTTATTTTATCAGCCCTATTCTTTTTGAAAGTTGACTACTTATTTCTAATGACCACTAAATAAAAGGTATACATCATAAATAACAGATACAGTAAAAAATTTTTAACTCAAAAAATATTCTCCAGGGGGGACTATATTAATGATCTATTGCTGCATAACAAATTATCTGAATGCTTAGTGGCTTAAAACAATGACCATTTATTATATGCAGTTTCTGTGAGGTGTATGCAGACAGTTTAGCTGGTGGTTCTGGTTCAGGGTTTCTCTGGTTCAGGTCAAGATGTTGACCTGGATTGCAACATCTGAAGGTTTGAATGGAAGTGAAGAATCTGCGTCCAAAATGGCTCACTCACATGGCTGTTGGTAAGAGGCCCCAGTTCCTCCCTGGTTTTGACAGGATGCCTCAGTTCCTCACCATGTGGGCCTTTCTGTAGAACTGCTTGAGTGTTCTCATGACATGACAGCTGACTTCTTCCAGAGTGAGTGATGCAAGAGAAGGAGCAAAGAAGAAGCTGTAGTATCTTTTACGTCCTAGTCTTAGATAAAGTGACACACTATCATGTCCACCATATGACATTCATTAGAAGTGCGTTACTAAGTCCAGCTCACACTCTAAGTGAGGGGGATTAAACGCCACCTCTTGAAGGGAGGTGTCTCAAAGAATTTGTGATATACAAAAACTACCATGGGGAGTTTGAAGGAAAGGTTTCTCTCTATTCTGAAGAGCTCTGCCTCAAGACACCTGTCCTTATTCATGTAATCAATTTAGGGAATCAGTAGTTTCCACAGATATGGAAAATTGTAAATGAACTTCTACTTTGCCATTGAGATAGGAAATTCACCTGGCCCACTCGCTTCTACTCTATTTCCATCTTTATAGGATGGGAACTATGATTATTGTCAATAAAAGCTTCAGGAACGCTTTGAAATGTTGTGTGTCCTATCTCTACACATAATTGTGGGAATATTATGGAAGCATTATTCCAGTATCTCTTCCGGTCACCTCGTTGACACTAGGGTTAATTGGGCCGCTCAAATTGCCTAGAAAGGAGTGTCCTTCCTTGTGCTCCGTTGTATCACGTCTTACCAGATTGCAAACTTGCATGGTCAGGGTGATAGAGGAGCTGTGCTTCAGGCCAAGGTAGATCATAAGAGGCAGAAAAATTACCATCTTCACAGAGGAAAACCCAGTGAGTAAAATGCAATCCTGAGTAACTGTTTCTCATTCTTACTGAGGTACAGCAGAAAAGATGTAATTACTCATTTGTCTGAGAAAGGGAAATGTAAGCATATCCAATTCATAAATCTAAAAAGAAGGTCTGCCGTGATTCCTAACTTGGGAAATCTCAAGTTAGGACACTGACAGGGATGTGGAGGCTACTCCCTTCAAGGAAAAAGGGTCAAATTGTATCTGGTTCTGGATCTAATTCAACCTGACCACTTAGCAGTAAAGATAAATTGAACTCACAGAGAAAACTGAAAATAGCACTTTCCTGGCAAATCTTTCAGTGGGCTTAGTGTGTTTAGATTTATGAGGGGTTAATGACCTTGTCTGCCTTGGTTCACATTTTCGTTTTCACAGGACTGATTTTCCGTCTGGCCTAACCAGAGCCTGCAGTTGCTGAATCAGACAGAGCCAGCAGGTCTGACTTAGGCTGGCTGGAGCATGCCCACAACTGAGAGAAACAAACAGGCTCCTTTCTGAAAGCCCCGTCACACAAAAGCCTGTGCCTCCTCCCCCCTCCCTGCCTCAGATCACAGCCCTGAAAGAGGAAACATCTCGTTCTTCCAACTTGAAAGACACCACTGCTGATGGAGCAACAGCAGGCTTTGGGGACTTTCCATCCAAGAAGCTGGTGGTGTGAAGAGGCAGGATGGCATTGTGAGGTGCAAGGACTTTGTCAGACCTGGTTTCCCATCCCAACATCCTGGGGTGTCAGGGCCAGAGAACACTGGGATAGCCTGGAGAAAATGGGGAAGAGCAGTCCAAAGTTACCCCACACTCAAGAAGGGCTCAGGAGCGGCAGAGCGCTTAACCCTGGAGGTATCCAGCAGAAGTGACAAAGGAACATTGTAACAGAAAGAAATCAGTCCAGGTGGGGTCGTGGACACCCCCAAAGCACTGGTAACCAGAAGTGGGGTGCATCTCAGGAGAGGCAGTGCAGGAAAGAGACTCTCCCTGGCCAGAATGCCACGTAGGCCACTGCACACAGGTGCTACCTGGGGGAGAAGGAAGCTCTTGAAGAAAACCCAGAAGTAGCCAACTTTTTAACGGAAAAGAATGAGAAAACACAGAGCTTTTTCTGGAAATGATTTAGAGGGCATGTTATGACATCAATTGGATTAAGTTGCATTATAAAAAATAATGTTCTCTTTTTTTGCATGCTCAAGTTTGTGGCTTAAGAAAATCTGCACCTGCTTATAAATGTGTCATTCTCTCTCTTCCTATACCTTTCCCTGTATTTCGTGCCATGCAGAGAGAAGTGGTATTTGGGGTTACTGTCTCTTGCCTATAGCCATGCAGGGTAAAGTAAAAGCACCAGAAAGTTTTTTAGACCAGCAGTTGGCAAATATTTTCTGTAAAGGGCCAGATAATAAATATTTTAGGCTTTGGGGGCCATATAGTCTCTGTCACAACTACTCCATTCTGCTGTTGTATCACAAAAGGGGCATAGACATTACAAAAATAAATGGGCAAGGCTTTTCCACTAAAATGTTACTTATGGACACTAAAATCTGAATTTCTTATCATTTTCACATGTCACAAAATATTATTCCTCTTTTGAGTGTTTTCAATCATTTAAAACTGTAAAAACTATTCTTAGGTCATGGGCTATATAAAAACAGGTAGAAGGCAGAGGACTACATTTGGCTCATGGCCGACCCCCATGCTAGACTAGCCTTTGCTCTCCACGCTGTAGAGGGGACTAGTGCAGATTCATGGTTCTAGGTAAAAAGGTCCAACTCCTTGGGAAAATGCCCAAAAGAAGTCTCCCTGGTGGTCCAGAATCTGTCTTCCTTCATTTTTTCATCTTCCTGTGCTCTACAACTTTCCTCCTTTTCACATGACTTCAAGGCAGGTGACAAGGTTTACACTTGACTTAGAAAAGCCACAACTCACATTCAGTGGCAGAAGATCAGCTGGGCTGTAAGCCCCGTAGAGATAGAGCCTGGGTCTGTTTTCTTCACCACGACATTGCTGGGATCTAAGCACAATATCTGGCCTGGAGTAGGCAATACGTAAGTGCGTGTTGATTAAATGATTGATTGAAAAGTCCTTTTTGTCACCATTTTGTAGAATTTTGTTTTACTCCATCTTAAATGAATTGTACAACTCTCACTTTAAAAATAGCTGTAAAAGTGATTTAGTGTTCAGAAAGATCATCATGCATAAATAGGAGATATTGTTCAAAAGCTGGACAAACATTCCACGCCAATGTGAAACTGCAAAACCATTGATAGCTATGTTTAAAAGAGGACCTGTCTGTACCAAGAAGTGGGAGAAAATTAACTGCAATTATCAGGGACTGTCCTTGGAAAAGAGGATGCCATCCTGTGCCTCTCTCCTGACACTCATTTTGTGTCTTCCATTTGACCTCTGGAAGTGGCTTCTACCATTATGCCCATGACATGAAAAAGCTACCTGATAACAAAAGACTGGGAAGCTCACCAGGAACCCAGGACATGGCAGGAGCTGATGCTGAAAATCCCTCTGTTCTCTTCTAAGTTGGCAGCTTCTTCTCTCCCCATTAAGCCACAAAACATCTATGCAGATCAGAGCAAACTCAGAGAAAACCACAGAGCTTTTGGCTGCCTTAATTCAGCATTTTATATGAATAAGCTCCATAGCTCTCCTTTTAAAGTTTTCTTTTCTTTCTTTTTAAAATCCCAAGTGAATTTGCAAGGGGAGGCATGAGAATGTGGGGAAATTGGGGTTGACAACTAGTGTGTGGTACCAAGAAGAAGCAACAGAAAAAAGATCAAAGATTAGTTTCTCTAAGCTCTGCCGCACCTTGGCACTGAATCCTGGGACTAGATGCTGGCTGATTTGAATTAAAAAAGAGCAGAAGTAGCGAAAGATAAGAAATAATTGGCTAAAAGATACAAAACCATACTTTTGAATGGGGACAATTAAGTTTTCCAGGCAGACGTTAGAAAAACTGACTTTTTAAAACAACCTCAAGGAAAACTAGGAAAATGAAGCATTTCTAAATATCTTTTCCCCAAGTTGGAATTAAAACATGGTCAGAGAAGAGACCCTTTCTAAACTCTCAGCAGGAAAAATCAATCTAGTGGAGGCCTTTGTGTTCCTGCAGAATGATGTCAAAACCTATCCCAAGAAGAAGAAAGAAATGTTTGCAGTAAAGGCACTTGAGAACTATAAAGATAAATGCTATTTGTAATGACTTTAAAAGGCCTCCAGGAAGGAGAGGAGTCAACTCCCTGTTTTGGAATGAATGGAAAAGGAAAAACTTTCCTGGTAGAAAACTAACAGGGAGACATTTAGACATTCCAGAAAGTCCATGAAACTCTGAAGGGAAAGAACCCACAATATAATTATGGAAAAACTATGTAATCTTACTTGATTGTTTAAAGTGTATTGTAGGAAAAGAAATTTGGACAGATGAGTAGAAAAATGGGGACAAAGTGGAAATGAATAATAGGAGGGGATGGGGAGGATGGGATGTTTTGGGCGTTCCTTTTTACTTTTATTTTTACTCTTATTTTTATTTATTTATAAATAATTTGGAGTAATGAATGTGTTCAGGGGCTGATTGTGTTGATGTATGCGTAAGTATATGATGATACTGTGAACAATTGATTAAACACTATGGATGATTATATGTGACTATATCTCAATAAAATTGCAGGGGAAAAATTGTATTGTGCATGTTCATATGTGTTAATCATAAAAGAAAAAATTGAACAAGTTCCTGACAGTAAGCATATAGCTGAGACTAACAGTCCCTCCTGCCTGTTCATTAATTGACCCTGAGAGTCCTTAGGGCAATCAGATATTCACAACTCATGCAGATATCCAGAGGGACAGAAGAAACTTCAGAAAACCTGGGTTCACATTTCAGCTCCATCACTTAATAACTCTGAGAATGTGACAGATAATTTAGCTTTTCAAAGCCTTAGTCTCCTTATCAGTTAAGTGAAGATAATAAGCGTTCCTTGTGGGGTTATGGTAAAACAAGTCCCTAAGCAGAGTGAGTAGGTGCTTGATAGATGTAGACTTGAATCGGTTGCATTTGATCCTACTAGTAACTAACTTGATTGAGCACTTACTATGTGTAAGGACTTTATTCACATTGTCTTCACAGCACAATGACTAGAGGTGATTGTTATTCCCTTTACACAGAGAAGGAAACTGAGGCTCGAAGAGATTAAAAAACTTGCTCATGGAACTGGCTAGTGAGTTTTCAAGCCAATCGGCCTGGTTCCAAGCCCTGCTGTTACCTAGTCAAATATGGGGAGACAGAGTAGCTACATTTATATCATCTTCCTCTTTGTTTCTCTTATGACACAGGGAAAAAGATCAGATGGTTTTCCTCTCTCAATAACATAAATAACTTCTGACTTCATTCCAATAATGGAAGATAGTGGCCTTAAATACAAAAGATACAGTAATAACACTTTGTTGGCATGGGCACTGTTCTAGATGTTTTATTATATGAATGCATTTAATTTTTCAACAACTTTGTGAGGAAATGCCATCACCTTTTCCGCTTTACAGAGCCTGTAGGCTAACACGTGCTAGAGCTGGGCTTTGAACCCAGCCAGTGGAGCTCCAGAGGCCACATTCCCAACCATTTTACTACACAGCCTCTCAACTTCTGGGCTTTCAGCAGCAAGTCACCAAGCAGTTACTGGCACTGCCTTGGCTAGGTATTGGGGGTGGGGAGGGCATGGTCAGCAGTGTAGCTTCAGAGAGAACTGTAAATTGAAGCTGGGAGAAAAATAATGTTTACTGACAACTTATAACTTAAGGGAGTGGGGACATTTTATGTTCAACCTGGAGTTCCAAGACCTTAGAAATCCCCAAAATAATAACAGGGGGCTTGTGAGTTATTTTTAATATTTTAAAATTCTTATTAGTATGGAGCTAATCATATAAACCACAGTCTTTGTAAATGGTAACAAAGCCTAAGGAAGAAAACTTTCAGGGAAAAATTTCATTTCTAGACTTGTATAAGCTTTCAAGGCTCTCCTAATTCTGAAAACAAATGAATTTTTGTCCTGTTAGAGTTGAAATAATCTTTATAGATGTACCCTAATAGAGAGGATACCCCCATTATCAAAGAGAATTCAACAAAATTCAAAAACCTCAGGAAAGGAGTTGCCGACAGACATGAAAGGCAATTTTAGCCATTCACTTAGAAGCGCCAGTCACCGTAGGAGCAGAGGAGGCATCTTCTCTGCCAACTGGTTGAAGCTTGTGCCAAAATGATCCTGCTGTTTCTTAATTGTCCTAAAAGCTTGTAGCCAGCAATTTCCCTGCCAAGCCTGACCTCACTTTCATGTTTCTATAATATGCAGATCACGAAGTATCCCATTCAGAGTGGGAAAGTGAGAAATTACTTCCTCATCCTTATTCTCTTTGGAACTCACAACATAATCTGTATGTCTCCCTGCATTTGTGGCCTTCTCAAAACCTGAGTACCTTTTAACATATGATTAATCCTCAAAGCAAACTGATAAGCTGAGGGAGGTGAAAACAGTGGTACTCCCATTTATGAGTCACAAACTAATAGAATTATGATTGATGGACATAAAAATCCATATGTGATGTATTAAGTTGCAATTTGCAAAGTGAAATATAGAGAATGCTTTCATTTTTATAAAAAAGATAAGCCATGTAGTAACTGTGTGGTGTGTGTGTGTGTGTGTGTGTGTGTGTGTGTGTGTGTGTAAAATCATGGCAAAAGATCCTGCAGGGTGCACTCTAAATATCTCTAATGTTACCTCTTAAGGTGGGAGTGAGTTAAGGGGCCTATAAATGAGAATATTCACTTACATATTTATATACTTTAGTGTTGTTTTAATTTTTTTTACAATAAGCATATATTATTTTTACAACTTCAGAAAGAATTTTTTAAAAGAAAAAAACTTTAACCTAGGTGGTTAATGTCCATACAATGGATAGCTTTATCTAATTCATTGTTGCTTTCAAACTTTGGGAGCAATTTTAAAGAGACCTTGGAAAACCCTGCTCCATCTCTGGAAGAAAATAGTTGCTCGCCCTCTGAAACCTATAGAAAAGCAGACTTCTCTGTTCCTCTGGAAGGCTCTTGCTCCTGAATGGAATGGAGACTGAGGTGGGACGACCAAAGGCTTCCATTGTCCATCTCTCTGGCTTCATGAAGTTCTAGTCTTCATGATTTGCTTAGATTTTTTTAAAAACCTTTGATAGTAAAGGCAATTTGGGGATGAATAGTTCACATAGCAAAGTTCTTCCATTCTAGGAGGAATGGGACCAAGGAATTGTGGTGTAGTAGAAAGAGCAAAAAAATTGGACTTGACTTGACAGATTGGTGTTCAAATCCTCACTGCTACTTAAGAGTTATTTGGCCTCAAACCATCTACTTAATCTCTCTGGAACTCTGTTTCCTCTACTATAGAGTGGGACAATATGGGGCTGAGGGATTGGATGAAAAGGGCATCACACGATACCTGGCTCATGGTATGTGTTCAAGAAATGCTAGGGTGTCTCACAATCAAATTATGTAATGGACTCTAATCTATATAGATATTTATACTGAATAAATAAATAAACTTAGAAATGTGAATTATAAAACTTAAAATGAGCAGGAGATGGCGATTCTGTCCATGCTCTAGTCACCCCATTATGTTTCCTATCTGCCCAGATCAATCCATCACACTGCAAAAATTACTTGAAATATTGGAAGGGCCAATAGTGCCAACTCTGCATACGAAACAACCAACATTCAAAAACTAGAAAGCAATCCATTTGTAGATCCATTTGCAATTAGGTTGTGTTTGCAAGTGGAGAGTATCTTTAGCACTGCCATCTTCAACACTCTGTATCAAACAGATATGTCAAAACCTATTATATATCTCAGAAGCATTTCTCTGATGACTGGACTTGGCCTTTGAGGGTGAAGATCAACCAAAGGAAAATCTCTTGCTACCTGTTGGGTAAGAGACCAACAAGTAACAGGAGTTCCCACGTGACAAATCCAAGGATAGGACTTGGGAAGAATTAATACAAATTGTATTTGTAGGTTGACAGGTTTCAGGTTCTCCAGCACAACCCTGGAAGACACCTGGGTGTCATACGTTCAACTCATTTGTGAATATGATACCACATTAGTCCCTATGAGAGATTCAGAGATGGATAAACAAGGATGTTGCTTGTTAAAAAATCGTCTTGTAAAACTGCAAAAGACAACAACTCAGTAGGTCATTTAAGATTAAAATGTGCTGATTTTTTTTATCAAGTAGCTTCCCTAGCTAGTGTCCTATATTAGTTGACTAGTAATACTTTAACATGGAGGAAAGCTCAAAGTCCTAGGGCAAACCATCAAAAAGACAAAAACAAATAAAACATGAAAACCCTCCATGGGGCCATGATCCTGGGCTGCAGTCTTTGCTTAATTTTCCATCTCCCTTCCTCAGAAGTTGACCACTGGCAGCATATCACAGTCAGGTCATTAACTTACATGGTCATGGGGATTATCAGGACATCTCTCCAGAAGGCCTGTTTCAGGGCTGGGGTCCTTTTAGAGCCCAGCCCCTTCCTACCCTAGATTTTTTTCTCTCTGGCTCCATGAGTCTGAATTTTTCTTTTCAATCCCACTTGCTGCTCCATCTCTTAAAAAAGTGAAGGCTCTCTCTCAGCAACCATTGTCCTGAGGCCCTAAGAACTTTTGGCCTGCCTTTCAGGAGCCACCCCTAGGCCCTGGCGAAATGGGGATTCTACATACTCTGAGGAGGAGCCACTAAGTGGGTGTTGACACACCTTGAAAGTCTCCTCAAACCAGCTCCTCTCAGACATCATCTTCTATACTTTCTCTTGCTTTTCCTAACTGTCTCTGCTGCCCTAATGGCTGCTAGCACCCAAAACTTGTACTCCATTTCAGAACTTGTGTCCGATCAGTTTGAGACTCCATTACAAAATAAACTTTATTTAACTGGACTGTTCATCAGGTGGTTTGTATTCTGCTGACCATGGATGAGTCACTTAACCTCTCTGAGAAGCAGATGACTATATGGGGAAAATGCCATTATTAGGTACTCACAGGCAAACACATCCAGGCACGTGGAATGATCGTTGGAATTCCAGCTCGATCATTTACTAGCATGTATAACGTTGGCATTTAGTTCTCTGAGTCTGTTTCCTCATCTGTGAAGTGGAGAAAATAACATCTACTCCATGGGGTTCTGTGAAGGTTGAATGAAATCCTATAGGTAAAGCCCTTAGGATTGTGTCTGGCACAAACGAAGAACTTAGTAAACTCTATGACTGCCCATCTTTCCTCTTCTCTCATTCAGAAGATCTTGCAAGTATAGATGCGTGCTCTCTGAAGACTCCCTCCCTCCCTCTCTTCTTTCCTTCCTTCCTTCTTAACATCTTAACTAAATGATACTTCAGTTTTCCCTCTTTTTTCCCCCATTTGCAGTGAAAGTGGTAGATGGCTACAGATAGTATCCATTTAATGTGACAACTTACACTAATTAAGGAATTACAGTAATTGTACCTACATTTTCCTGGCCTTGGTGGTCAGAAAAGACAATACAATTAAACTTCAAATTGATCCTAAGGCTAACAGGAACTTCCTAACCATTTAAATCATAACTGCATGAAAAACTTATTGCCATCACTTCATATTCTTGCAAGGAAAAGCCAACAGCAACATCAGGTGACTTCCAAAAAATATCTTCTCAAACTTTCTGCTGTGAAAATTATCCTATAGGAAAAAATATAGAGTAGTATCATTTTAATATCCCATTTATTTCTTTTTCCTTAAAATTTATTTTTATTTGATCTTCTATATGTTTATTCTAGAAAATTGGAAATAACAGAAAAATATTTGGAGGAAATTAAAATTATCCATAGTTGTACCATCAAAGAATAAATAAAAATTGGGTAGTTTTTTCTTTTTAAATGCTTTTACTTGTAAAGGTTATAATATATATCTGCATATATATAGTTTGTGTTCTGATTTCTTGATAAGAGCATTTTATGATGCCAATAAAATTATGGATACACAGGAAATTTCAAGCCATTCCATGGTATCCAGATTTAACCAATTCCCTATTATGAGTCAGCTTGGTTGTTTGTAATTTTGTTGATTTTGTCTGTGCTGCATCCCTTCTCCTTCTTCTTCTTTGATTATTAGTGATGCTAAATATTTTTGTAAGTTTATTCACCATTAATACTTGTGAATTATAAGTTCTGACCATTTTTCTAATGATAGTAGTGGCCATCATTGTCCTCATCAAGCCATTTTGGGACAAGAGTGGTCAAAGCTATGCTAGCTCAGAGACTTGGGTAGAGAAGAGAATTGCAAACTAGAAGAGACTTCATCTTATTCCCAGCATTTATCTTCTTGATACTGACAGTCCGTGGGACCAGGTGGTGTTGAAAAGAGTTGGTTTTGATGCCAAGAATCTGTTAGATTTCTTGGACTTGCAAGGATGTCCAGGCTTGGTATGGGGCCTGCAGCTAAAAGGAAAGCTGCCAAGTCATGGGCTTCTCAAGACAGCCTTAGGCTCAGGTAGAGAAATGAAATCCTAGGAATTTCACAAACAAACAGAGTATTTCTTATCCCCAAACAGAAAATCAGTGCTCAAAAGAGGAATTAATTTTCTTCTAAATAGTTCCCTTTTTGTCCAAATCTTTACCTTGAGGCTCCAACTTGGAAACCTACAGAAGACAGAGAAGAGAAATAGAAACCTAGTCCTCAAATTTGGGATTGCACACCATCCAGGCCCTTTCTACAGCCATCTGTCTGCCAGGCTTACTAATAACCAGACCAGGCAATTGTAACTTGGAATACAATTAGGAAAGTTGGTTTCTTTTCCAAGGATAAAAACAGTCTATTTTCCTCTTCAACCTAGACAGACTCGGGGCTTTCCTGCAGCACACATCCTGGCCCTGATGCTTGGTGGCTTCCACAAATTCTGGGCACATATATCCACTGAGTCCTATCCATGAGAAAAAACACTCTTGAAGTCAGAAATGAAATCTTCAACTTCTTTGAAACGCAAACTCACAGAAGCTGCCCAAAGCTACCAGACTAGGAGTCATCCAGAAGGTGCATTGCTTTGCTAAATGGCAGATCCCAGGAGGGCTCAGTGTCACTGACTGAAGAGCAGAGTCAGTGGCTAAGATTACTGTGCCAGTTCGGATGTATTATGTCCTCCAAAATGCTATGTTCTTTGATGCAGTCTTGTGGGGGCAGATATATTAGTGATGATTGGGTTGGAATCCTTTGAGTGTTTCTGTGGATATGTGACTCAATCAACTGTGGGTGAGACCTCTGATTGGATAATTTCCATGGAAGTGTTACCCCGCCCATTCAGGGTGGGGTCTTAATTGAATCACTGGAGTCCTATAAGAGCACACAGACAGAAGGAGCTGGCTGCTGCAGCCAAGAGAGACATTTTGAAGATGGCCATTGAAAGTAGACTTTTGCTACTCCAGAGTTTGCCAGGGAGAAACTAACAGAATACCCCAAGATGCCTAGATGGGAAATGTCCTGGGAGAAAGCCATTTTGAAACACAACCTGGGAGCAAAGGAAGAAGATGCCAGCCATGTGCCTTCCCAGACAACATGGGTGTTCCAGAAGTTATTGGCCATTTTTCTGTGAAGGTACCCTATTGTTGATGCCTTAGCTTGGATATTTTTATGGCCTTCAGACTATAACTTTGTAACCAAATAAACCCCCTTTATAAAAGCCAATCCATTTCTGTTATGTTGCATAAGGGCAGAATTAGCAAACAGGAACAGATACCATCAAACAAAAGTCAGCTCATGTCATTGCCTATTTAGAGCTCTCCTCCCACCACATGCCACTTTGTGTCAAAGCCATCATTCTCACAGTGGCCTCCAAACCCTACATAATCTGGATCACCTCCCCTCCCTTACCTCTCTCATCTCCATTTCCTACTACTAGTAACTTCACTCTCCCCACTACCTGCAGTGACCTTCCCCCAGGTGTCTCCATGGCTTGTTCCCTCACCTTCTTCAAGTCTTTGCTTCAATGTCACCTTCTCAGTGAGGCTTTCCTTGGCCACCCTACTTAAAACCCTAGCCTCTCCAATCCTATCCCAGGTCTCCTAGCCCTGCTTTGTCTTCTCCCTAGCACTTATCGTCTCTTTTGAGCTATATAACTTGCTTAATTTTATGGGCTATCTCCCCTCAGCACACTTGAATCTAAGTTTCATGAGAAACCTGGTCCTTTTTGTTCACTGCTATATCCTGAGTGCCTAGTGCAGTGCCTTTCTAACAAGTAGTAGACACTCAAATATTTGTGAAATAAGTGATGAGCACATGAATGTTGTCAGGTACTCAAATACTCTGCCATGTGGCCATGACATGACCTCCCTTCTTGCCCTTTTTCCCATAGGCCCTTTGAACCCATCACCCCCAACCCTGCTCTTCTTCCTGAGTCCTCTGTGTCAGAGAAACACTTCATTCATTCCCCTCTGTCTATGTCAGATACCTCAACACCAGGTCTGACACGTTTCTTTCTCTCATTGTCCAAATCTAGTCAGTCTCCAAATTCTGTTGCTTCTCCCTCCAAAATATCTCTGAATCATCTATGTCTCTCTTTTACTTCCCTAATTTAGATGCTTCCTACCTCTTGTCCCTCCCTCCAGTATTAAAGATCCCTTTCCTTTTATACATTCATTCTCTACACTGCCATTTTCCTATAGCTTAAATAAATACCATTGCCCTCATGATAGAATCCATATTTCTTAAAAGCGTTTACAAAGCAGTATTTGCCACCTGCTCACTTTCCAGCTTCTTAACTCACCACTTACCCCTTGCACTCTGTTCTCAAGCTTTGCTGAACTTTTTTTCTCTTCCTTAATCAAGGCCCTTTTACCTCTGGGCCTCCAAAATATGCCATTCACTCATCTGGAACATTATTTTTTCCCCCACTCCCCTTCACCTGCTTAATTCTTGCTTTACATCTCACCCTAAAAGTGAAGTTTTTCCAACCAAATGATTAAATTTAGCATCACTAATAATGGAACAATCCTATATTATGTATTTCCTGATGTGATGCAATAAAAAAAATATCCATCACTTATGATGTATTCTTGCCCAGAATATTTAACCTGACTCTAATAAAGCCTCTAGGTTTAACTTCAATTTTATAGGCAATTTACAAAACAGAGAAATAGGTTGCAAAATTCCATGAGAAAACAATCAGACAAGCATACAATGTGGGGCATTTTACAAGACAAATGGCCTGAATTCTTCAAAAAGTCAATGACATGAAAAATGTAAGTGATTATTCTAGATTCAAAGAGATTAAAGAGGCATAGCTCAATGCAATGTATGAATATAGAGTGGATCTTATGTCCAAAAAAATCTACAAAAGACATTTGGATATAAATGATATAATGGAATCATTATTACTCTTCTTAGGTGTTGTGAAGACTGTAATATTGTAGGAGAAGTTCCTTTTTCTTAGGAGACGCACGCTAAAGTCATGAGGTCAGCCATCTTCTTTTAAATGATTCAGAAAAAATTGTGTTTGTGTGTGTTGAGAGAGAGAGAGATAAGGTGAATAGAGCAAAATGTGGATGGTGAATCTAGATGAAGAATATATGAGTTCATTGTATTATTCTTTCAACTTTTTATATGTTTTAAAATTTTTAAAAAATAAAAGTTGATGGGAAAAACAAAACAAAACAAAATAAAATCTCTTAATTTCCCATAAAGATTTTTTTTTTTAATTCCTTAAATTGCTTTACCCCATTCATATGTCACTTTGGTAGGGTTGTCTTCCTGGAAGCATACGCTGAGAATAATGCCTGTGAAATGTAAGATGGGGAGAAGCAGAATTGGACAGGGAAAGTCTTTAGACCACAAAACTAATCTGACATAAGTGAGAGGAAAGGAGAAGTATTGGGTCAGGAGAGACTTGGGCCACAATGCGGGTCTGACAGTATTTCAGCCAATTTAATGGGAAGTACCAAGGAAAGACTGCACAGTAGAGGAGTTCCTCACTGAGCAGAAATGGCCATAGTGACCTTCTCATGCTCAGTCATTGGCTCAGGGTAGCCCCAAAAGAGCATGGCCTTGGCTTGAGAACCAAGGCAAATCCTGAAGGTACTAACAGTTGGATGTTAGCAGATAACTGCACTTCCAGCAGCTGAACAGCAAGTTATTTCTTGAAGGGAGATCAAAGTGGTACACTTCCATAACTGCCACTCTCCCCAAAGTAACTTTTCCTAGGCGGCTTCCCCAACACCATCCCCCAACCTGCCAGCCATGTCTGGGTTGGATGACCCAACTGTGCTCTCTCCAGGATCCTCTACCCCCCATCGCTGCACATTCACACTTAGTGCAATTGCTTGTCCCTATCTCCCATTAGAATGAGGACCAGGACTGTGTAATCTTATTCACCATTGTACCCTTATCCTAACCAGGACCTGGTTCACAGAAGACATTTAGTAGATGTTATTGAATGAAAATGTGAATGAATGAATGAATGATGATTACCAGCTGTCTCCATTCCTTTAACCTGCTACAGAATTAATAAACTAGTTTCAAACCTAGTGGAGAAATGAAAATAAAAGTATCATTGAGGACTCAGTCTAGCTTCTCTGTACTAGTTCCCTTCTGCTTGGTGGTTTACCGTAATACTAATTTCCACTTTTACACCGAATTTGGATGGAAAAAATGGGGGGAGGCTCCCAAATATTTGATCATGGGGAACCCTGTTGAGACATAGAATTCAAAGGATTCAGAAGACATTTGTGAGATACACACACACACACCACTTTGTAAACATCTAGTAGATCACATCTATTAGACAAAGTGTCATAATGAACTTTGTATTCAAACTTATTGGCCCCAGACCTTCCATCTTCATAACTGAGCCAAAGATGATACGGCATCCCTGTCAAGATCTGAAAATATTCGGGAAGGACTCCCAGTTTCCCTCTAAACCAATGTGTGTTTCTCAGCCTTGGCTTTGCAATAGATTCGCCTCATGGGCTTTGAAGAATGCCAACGCTCAGGCCACACCTGATGCCAATTAACACCAGATATTCTGGGAGCAGGGAACCAGATAATGATAGTTTTTCAAGTGCCCCAGGTGGTTCCAATGTGCAGCCAGGGTTGAGAATCATGATCTGGATTCTTCCTTTTGTTGAACCCTCTCATTGAGCCCTACCATATGCCAGGCATTGTACAAGGCACTGTCTTTCCCCTTAATTTATTTATATAAAATGGTCCTTTACTCATGGACTGAACCCTAAAAGGGAAATAAGCTTATAAGCCCTCATTATTTACTCTACACAATCAGGGCACTGGAAGAATAAGAAGAATGTTGCTGTACTTATTTGCCTAAGCTATTCCATTAATACTGAAAGAGAATCCTTTAACTCAATTCTTTATAAGAACACTGGCAATAAGACTACTTGGGAGCCAAAGCCATTCCATAGATGAATGCAATAAGTTCAATGTACATGTGATTGCAGTTAACAAAATTATTAATATATGAGGGTTCACAGCCTACTCCCTCTACCTTTGCCCACTCAGCTTCTTATTTCTCCCTCATTTTCTATAGGGAAAGGGAAAAAAACTGGCTCTCATTAGAAAAGCAATTAGTATAGAATAGAAACCTCAATCTTCAAGGTGCTTTTTGTGGTTGGGGGCTGTGACTTATCTGCAACCTGGGTAGAACTACACATGGCACAGAGAAGAGAGGGGATCAAGGGATAAAGGTGACAGAAGCAGGCCAGAGAGTTCTATTATGTTGGGAGAAGGAGAGAAACCCCGAGGAATTTGGGAGTGCTAAAGATAGAAGAAAAGAGATTTTAATGAACTTCTGTGGACTAATTTTTGGATCCCATTAAAATGGTTGTGAAAGAGTGAAGCATAAAGACTAAAACTTCTCTATGGGCTATGCTACCAAACTCTAACACCCTCCTAAACAGGACTCAAGGGCCATGCCTTTATAAGAGTTGTGTAGATATGCTATGCAGTCAGAACCCCTTGCAGCAGTGCAATTCAATAGAACTTTGGGGGATGATGGAAAGGTTCTATATCTGCACTGTTCAATACAGTAGCCACTAGCCACTAACCCCATGTGGCCACCTACTGAGCACTTGAAATGTAAATAGTGCAATGGAGGTACTGAATTTTAATTTTATTGAACTTTTAACTTAAATTTAGATAGGAAAATATGGCTAGTGGCTACCCGTATTGGAAAGCATAGTCCTACAGTGTTATCACAGGACTCTTAAACATATATCCATTTGTTTACGCACTATTAACAATTTTGTATTTTCACTTAGTCATATGACCTCTTACCTCAAAAATGTACATATAAACCCAAATAGACACAACTGCATAAAACAGTTACCTATTCTTGTAGGAGAATAAGAACAACAACATTTTAAACAGGAAATAGTGCATGGGTCAGTATAGGGAGATTTGGCACATTAAGAATCGGAGCACGAAGGATATAGGTGAGCCAATCCTTGTCTTAGGTCAAAGAAATGGAGCAGGTTAGCCACCAAAGTGAATTTAGAGTGATGCTTTTTAACTGAAAACAAAAAGAGGAAAGAAAATCCAATTAATCCAAGGAGTTTGGGAATCCAAGCTTTGTCTCCCTTAATCTTGTAATCTTGCAGCAAAAGATCTTTACAAATGACACATACCCTTCTAAGGCAGACTCAAACTGTTAAGGATGCCCTGAGAGCTGGGTAGAACTCCAAAGGCACAGACAGAAAAGGGGAAGGGAGATGACCTAATTTTCTAGTTGATATTCACTCACCAAGAAAATGTTAGGCACTCTTTTATTTATCTGTTTTCCTTAATTTATCTATTTTTTATTCATTCATTCATTTCAAAGTTATTAGAAATATAAGAAATGGAAGAGATGAAGTTCCAGGTATGAGAAACTACCTAAAAGCTTAACCGTCCCATGGACTAGAAAATTGACTTTTTCCTTATTGTGCAGGTGACTAAATTCTACATGCACAGAAGAAATGATGAAAGGATAATTCCTCCAACCAGTAAGTGGTATTATTGTTACCAGCCAGGAACACTATGGTTTGCTTTCCAGGACTCAACCATCTAAGTCTCTTGATGTATATGTTCTACTAATTCTGATCTTGACTTTCTTTCAATAAGCTGGGCTTTGTCCTGCCTCGGAACCTTTGCACACACTGTTTCCTCCAAGTGAAACCCTTCCCAAACTCTTGCCAAGTTATCTCCTGCTCATCCTTCAGGTCTCAACTTTATATACCACTTATTTAGGCAAGTCGTCTCCAATCTATCTCACCAATCCCACCTTAGATCAGTCCTCCCCGTTTTATGTTTTTATAGCAACCCTTTCTTCTCTTTCATAGCACTTTTCACAATTAAACAATTATAATTATTTGTATAATTATTAACTTTATATTGTCCTCAGTGAGGTCATATATAATCTGCCTTGCTCATCACTGTACTATAGTCCCAACATTTAGTACAGTATCTGGCAAATAGTAGCTGCTTAATAAATATTAATTAAATCTTCAATAAATGAATTGAGTGCATTAGTTTTTTTTCACATTTAGTGATCTAATTCCTCCCTTCCTTCCACCTTGCTGTATCATATGCTACACTATTATACAGTTCTTGTCTTAGTCTCCTAGGGCTGCCATGACCAAGTACCACAAATTGGATGGTTCAAAGCCACAAAAATTTATTGTCTCACAGTTCTGGAGGCTGGAAGTCCAAAACCAAGCAGGGCCCTGCTCCATCTGAAACCTGCAGGGCAGAATGAGAATCCTTTCTTGCCTCTTTCTAACTTCTGGTGTTTGCCAGCAACCCTGGGCATTCCTTGGCTTATAGATGTGTCATTCCTATAGCTGTCTCCTCTGTCACCACGAGGCCCTCTCCCCTGTGTCATCCGTGTCTCCTCTCCCCTTGCTGGGAGGGCACTAATCATATTGGGTTGGGGTCATTTTAACTAACCGCATATTCAAAGACCCTATGTCCAAATAGGCTCCCTTTCCTGGGACCAGGGATTAGGGCTTGAATGTCGCTTTGGGGACAGTGGAGACACAACTCAACCCCCCAAGAATTCTGTGCAGTAGTAAACAACTCACAAGAAATGAACACTGTACACAGTTGATTAACTCTAAAATCCCTTGTTCAGATCCCCTTACGAACTGATGGACCATCTGGTTGTAAATCATTAAGTCAGAGGCAGCTATAAACATGTTCAGGCCCAGCAGGTGCACCTGGCCTGACATCCAACCAGTCTCCTGGCTGTCACAGAAATGCCTCCATCCATTTCAGAAATGTCCTTACTGCAGAAATACAATGCTCAGCTTGCTGTATTTATAAGGCTCTGAATTTCCAGGATGCCTTCAATCGATAGAAAATAGACATTATATTCTTACCTAAGACAGTGATGTGACTGGCTGTGAATCTGGGAATGAGGGAAATAAGGTGGCTCTCAGAGTTATTTTCATACAACAACATGCTAAGTTACCTTAGGGAAAATGACGAACAGAACAATTATACTTGATTGTAATCAGAACTGTGGAAAATTTTTATATATGTGTTGGTCAAAGGGGATTGATCAAGCTATCTGAGTCTAATGCATTTAAAATCCATTGCATTTAACTCTCCTTGTTCTGACTCCATGCCCACCAAGCATAAGTCTGTCTTCTGGGTTGGAGGTGGTTAATCTTACCAATATGTGCATCCCTGTGGCCTAACAGTTCTGTTTCTCATTGGAAAGACATGAATTGCCACATTAGTCCTAGGAATTATGTTAACCTGAGTCTCTCCCAGAGAGTCACAGCCCACCGTGGGGGGCAGCCAGAGTCGGCGTGTGCAGCCCCGAATAATTAATTATTTATTAATTGCCAGCTATGTTCTAGGAATCAGAGATATAGCAGTGAAGATAATAGATAAAACTCCTGCCCTCAAAAATGTAATAGAAAAAAATAAAAAATAAAAATAAACAAAAAATAATTTTAAAAATTTTAAATGTAGTAGAAAATATATGAATAAGTATAATGCTGCATGGTATGTCAAAGGGTATTAGATGCAATAGAGAAACAAGAAGCTCCTGTATATCAGGTGAGGGATTCAAATACACTCTTGCAGGAGGTCAGAGAGTGAGACGTGAATTCCTGAGGGAAGAGTGTTCCAGGCAGCAGGAACAGCAGGTGCAAAGGCCCTGGGGTGGGAGTGTCCGGTGTGCTTGGGGAACGGGAGGGGCCAGTGTGGCTGTCATGGAAAGAGCCAGCAGACATGATCAAAGGTGGGGGGCAGAAGGCACATTGTTTAGGGCCCCATAGCTCAGAGCAGACTTTGACTTCTACTGAGTGAGATGAGACCTCCATGGAAGAGATTTGAGCATAGGAGTAATATCTGACAAGTTTTAAACATCTTGACTTTAAAGAATAGGCTAAAGACCATCAGGGGAGGGAGCAGAGGGACCAATAAGAAGAGGGACCAGTTGATAAGAATTTTTTAAATTATAAATAAAGACTTTTTTTTTTTTTTTTAAAGGACTCTCCTAATTCATCATTAGAGTTGAAGACTTAAGCAGCTCCTCAGTCATCTCAGCTTTCTCCCTTGATTTTGCATCTTGGGTCTTCCTATCTCTTTTGCTCCCACTTCAGTGGTTCCCAAGCCTGCTGGTCATCAGATTGACATGGGAGAGCTTTTTAAAAACATAGGCCCCTGGGCTGCACTCTCCAAGAAATTCTGAATGGTTTGGTTTGAGGTGGGATCTAGACAGTGATGTGCCAAGGGTGGGGATGGGTGAGGGGAGAGGTACAGCCCAACAAGTGGTGCATTTTTTTTTTAGAGAATTTAAAGAACCATGATAGAACCAATTGAAAGTTGGTCTGTTTTTTTGTGATCACCTTGTATTGGAAATTTGAAACAATATCTGTGATAAAATACTTCTTTTCCCAAAACATCTTTTATTGGTCCAGGTTCTAAGAAATTGCTATTGAGTTTAAGTAATATACGTGTAAGCTTCAAATTGCACATTTGTATTACTTATCCTTTAATAAACATCGTATTCTGTTTCAAAGTTTAATTTGGAAAACTCCCAGGTATAATCAGCTCCCAATGCATGGTCTCAACTACACATATTCTTTTCAAGGGACAGTTCTTAACGGTTGGCAATCATTTGAGCCTGCTTTGGGTTCGGTTTGTTTTTCCAACACCTACTGAACTGCAGACTTCTACATTTAAACAATAGATTCTAAATAAACAATAATAGCACACAGTAATAGTCCATGTAAAACTAAGAAACAGAACATGAGTTATTGAATTCTGCCATTCTAAGTAATCACTCGGTGTTTTTATTTGTGTTTCAAATTAAAAACAGTGAAACATAGTATAAGCTATAAGGTACAACATTATATTTTGGTAAGGGCAAATTTTAGTTCATACATGAACTATTTGATTGAATAATTGATTTTAAATTGAAGGGTGTTATTAATTCTTAATTATTTATAAACTAAAGAATGAGTCAAGAAAATTATGGCTATTACTGATTATTGCATAATTATTATCAAGATAATTTTGTCACATACAGGAGGGAAGTGTTCCAAGTGTTGAAAATATTTGGTCCCCCACTGGATCTAGCAGTCTTTATCTTTTTAAAAGTTCCCCACATAATTCTCACATGCAGCCAGATGCAGGAATCACTGTGACATATTTATCATTTGCTCTACTCCATTTCTGTTTCCCATTTTCCCTCCTTATACCCATCCCACTCTCAGTTTTCACCATATTACATCTACCACACTGCCTGGGGTAGGTCAAGGATACTAATTTAAACCCTTGCTGTTTCTAGGCAGTGCTGTGCTGGTAAATACTTAACAACCGGTTCTCTAGGGGATTTGCGGCATTTATAGATTTCCATGGTGTAAACTCTCCCACCCTGACCAATTTCAAACCACCAACGTGATACCAACTGGCTGGAAAAGTTCCTGAAGATTTCACAGTCAGCTTTTGCAAGCGGTTACAAACAGCTCCAGCACACCACTGCTCTCCCTGACATTCTGCTAGGAAGATAATAGAATCCCATGGAAGAGTTTTGCTCATTATTTACAAATTCAAGTTCAGTTTTTGGATTCCTTCTTAAAATTGTGAGTTCATCTTTAAAAATTAGACCACATTTACATGCACCCTCCTGGCAAGGGTCAGGAATAATAAGTCTGTGTTCCTTTCTTCATCCGCTTCATGTAACACTCCACCAGCCCCAGATTCAGGAGAGTTTTAGGATGAATAGCTGACTTGCTAGCAATCTGTGTGTAAACACATACCTACGAATTCTTCTTTCTCCCCTGAAGTTCTTTGGTGGAATGTACCCAAGAGAATTTATCTTACCCCCTCTGTCCTTGGCCAACCCGCTCCCCCATGTAACTCAAGTCTTTCTTCATTCTTTCCTCTAAGGAGGGGTCAAGGAATATAGCAAGAGCCCCTCTTGACTCTGGTACTCACCTAGTGGTTAGAGGTGTGAGTTTTGTAGCCAAACAGAGCTGGGTTCAAATCCCAGCTCTTTGCTCTTACCACTTATAAGATGTGAGACCATTTATTCTCTCTGAATAATAGTCCCTACCTCATAGGGTTGTTGCAAAGTTTAAATGAGATAATGCAATCAAAGAGCCTTGCCTGTGCCTGAAATATAGTTAGCTCCAGTATATGCTATTATTACTCTAATCACCTCAATGTTAATGCTATTACTCCCATACACTTTTCTGTTGCCATGGAAATGGATAGCTGAGGTGCTGGAGTTCGCTGAGGTGCATGCTCCATTGGACTAAACACAATTGAAGCATCTTTTCATATTGCCCAGTCCTTGTGCTTATAATTACTTGCAGAGCATTGTTTAGAAGCAATCCTAATATAGAATTTCTATGTGCTGCTTTGTATAAACCAAGTCTTAATACTTAACTCCCTATTACTCAACTGTTCACTTATTGTGCTTTGTTTTCTTAACTGTTTTGTGAAAACACAGGGGCCATGTCTCATTCATCAGGGAGCTCCTTTCACAGCACTTAGAATGCCTGGCATGAAGTGGCTGCTCAGTAAATATTTGATTGACTACATTGTTTGTATAAATGGTTTGCAGTGTACATTTGTTTGCTTGCTTTTGTGCTGTAAATCTGTAATATTTTCTTATTCTTGAATTGCAGGGACTAAGGACTGTGGACAAAGCAAAGCCCTTCCTGTTCCTCCTCCAACAGAGGTGTACATTATTTTTATTAATACAAACTGTGTATGTATATGTCCATATTCAGTACAAATAAAATGATCAACAGCAACAATTCCGAGGCAATGCCCTAGAATAAAGAATATTGTTTTGTCATCAAAATGATAATGATGCATTAAGGATCCTTGGACCTGTTGCAGTTCTCTATGTCACCCCTAGAAACTTAGTAGCCCCCAAAGGGCACTTTGGGAGCTGACCCAGGCCATGCTCATGACTAACGTTCAACACTTGTTTGCCTCAAGACAGCACTCCCAGGCTGTTCTAATCCGGGAATCAGGGAGCAGGAAGCCTAAGAAATTTTGAAGCCTTTGTCCCACCTGCATGGCTTTGGCTAGAAGTGGGAGACAGCACTTGCTGAATGTCCATGTGTAGAGGACAAAGGACAGGGAGAATCATGCTAGAGACAGGATTCTGAAAGAAACTGGGGTGGGTGCAGTCTTCTGAGATGGAAACCTGACAAGAGAAGTGGATTTCGAAGGGAAGAAAATTTTCTAGTTTTGGAAGTATCAAGTTTGAGATGCTTAAAAGTCACCCAAGTGAAGATGTCAAGGAGGAAATTGGACATAAGAGAATAAAGCCCTACAGAGTAGTCTGGGCTGGATGCACAAATGTGGGGAGGGATTCATCAACACACAGATGGCATTTCAAACCATAAAAATAGATAAATTCACTGGGAAAGGAAATGAGAAAGAAAAATGGGGTCTAATACCAAACTCTGAGAAACTCCTATTTAGAAAAGGCAGAGAGAAGAGTGAAAGCCTGTAAACAAAACAAAACAAAACAAAACAACTATGGACTGAACAGGGAAGTGGGAGAAGGACCAAGATGAAGTGGAGTCACAGAAACCAAAGGCATTGCATTTGAAGAGGAAGGGGTCTCCAGATGGGTTCCTCAGGAAACAGACTCTAAGACAGAGTGTAGCATACAGGGTGCTTAATAAGGAGCGTCTTTGGGATCAACACCTGTGGAAGTGAAAAGAAAGGACGGAAAGGAGGCACACAGGTGGGTAGAGAGAGAAGTTTAGTAGTTGATATAGACCCAATGGCAGCCTTGTCCTAACCCACAGGGAGCTCTGGCCTTCCAGAGTTAGGCCAAAGTGGCCAGGTCTTTATCCTCCCTTCCATCAAGGGAGAATGTGGGCAGCCTGAACAAAGTGAGGCCTTGGCTGAGGGTCTGTCTGCAACTGTAGTCATCCCAGAAGAGGCTCACAGCAAGGGTCTCTGCTTTTGTCACTCCCTGGAGCTGGAGTAACACATCCTTCATTGAAGGGGGATCTCAATTGTGTATCACCACATCCACCCAGAGGGCCAGTGGTCAGCAGGGATGAAGGTTCAGGTAAGTTGAGGGGGTTAAAATGTATCTTGCACTTGAATATGCTTCAGTATGGTGGGGTGACAGGTTAGAACCCAGTTTTCAGGGGTCTGAAGAATTTTGGGAAGTGAGTGATTACAGGAAGCGGTGTAGACAACACGAATTTGGAGGGGAGCTCTGAAATGGTAGGGAAGCTAGAGAATGGAAAAAGAGATAAAAAAAGGGTTTCTGTGCTTTTGGGTTTTAATGTGGGAGATCTTCTCCCTCCCTGTGCCCCAAATGCTTTCCAATCCTTGTGTTCCATGTGACACTCCCATATCCTTAAAATTAACTGTCCTTTATATGCTTAGGCTATGTGAAGGCGGTTTTGTATTACTTGCAACCAAAGAGTTTGTACCCATCAGGAGTTGATCAGAGAAGCAGAACTACTATGAATGATACAGAATAAGGTATTTATTTCAGGATTTAGACCTTACAAAATGGTGGGATCTGTTGGAAAATCTATGTATAACTTTTGCCAAGCTACATGGAAAAAGGGGAGAGAAGGACAAACTGGAATCCAAGAGCATGAATTAGAATACTCAAGGACAAACTACCTCTGACCTTGATGACGTAAGTGACCTGCAGAGGAAATTGGTGCCCCTCACCATGGAGCTGTACACACCTGGCCCAGACCTCTGTGAGGCTGAAGGGCAAAAGCTAATGGAGACTGGAGTTGTTAGAAGTGTGAGTGCAGCCCCACACCAACCAGGGAAGCCAGCAGATTGGAGACAATGTGCACAAGCCAGTGTGCCATAATAATTTTCAGTATTCATTGCAATCCTTAAAGCCTTAAACCCATACACTGCTCTGTTGACATAAGTAGGAATCCAACTCCATGTGAATGTAGAGCTGGATGTGGAAGCCAAAGGTTGCTACAAGGATGCTCTAGAGGATGTGTACCAGCTGTGTTTCTGCCACCCCTTCTCTCATTCGTACATACATATACACCCCATCTCCAGCATGGGGAGGGGTGCAAAAGGGGCTAGGTGTGACCAGAAAAAAACAGAAAGCCAGCCCACATGTGGATGTTGTGGGTTGCATTGTGTCCCCCCAAAAGATATGTTCAAGTCCTAAGCCTGGCACCTGTGAATGTGACCTGATTTGGAAATAGGGTCTTTGCAGATGTAATTAGTTAAAATGAGGGCATACTGGATTAAGGTGGGCCCTGATCCAATATGACTGGTGTCCTTATGAAAAGAGGAGAAGAGACACAAATACAGACCCGGAGGGAGGAAGGCTGTGTGAAGTCGGAGGCAGAGACTAGAGCTATTCTGCCAAAAACCGAGGATGGCCTGGGGCTACCAGAAGCTGAATGAGGCAAGGAGGGATCATTCCCTAGAGGCTCTGGAGGGAACATGTCCCTGCCTGCACCTTGATATCGGACCTATAGTCTCCAGAACTGTGACAGAACACATTCCTGTTGTGTTAAGCCACCCAGTTTTTGGTAATTTGTAATGACAGCTCTAGGAAACTAATACAGTGAAGGTCCCTCCCAAGGTAAATACTGAATTTTCCTAGTGACCAGTGCCACTTGGAAACCTTTGAGACACTTTGTAAGTTACAAAGGGCTAACAGATTGTGGAGTGGTTCGCCGTAAAGCCCTGAGATATTATGGCTCCAAGACAGGTGTTAGAAACAGCTGGAGAAGGCAAACAAAGCTGCTTCTTGGCAGCCAGGTGCATTGGCCCAGGGAAGTGAGGTAACTAGCCCACTTGTCTATTTTCAAACCCTCCCTCCCTCCTCACCTGCCTTCCTTCCTACCCTCCTTCTTTCTTCCCTTCCTTCCTTTCTCACTCATTGAATAACCTGAAAAACATATATTTGAGTTCCGTCTATGAGCCAGGAACTCTGCTAAATGCCATGGTTTTAAAGACAGCGTTTAGTCTCTGCCCTAGAGGCCATCACAGCATTTTTATAGATTATTCATTTATGTATTCATTTACTCAGCACACATTTATGGATTGCTGGGTTTGGAGAAATCCAGCCCCCTGGGATTGGAGCTTATGATGATACATGCCTTACAAAATTATCAACTCCCTTCTACTAAGCATGCAGAGGAAATACACAGTTCTAAAGAAAAAGTGCAGAATCATGTGTTTTCCCTTTTCTCATCCCTTTCTCAACTCCTAAATGCACTCCTCTATGCCTGTGTCCACTAATTTTTCTTCCCAAAAAGGGAAATAATTTGTGCCTAAAATTCTAAACTCCCTGATTTCAGACAAGGACCCAGAAAGTATAAATAAGCATACGAATATTTAGTAAAAATGACTGCTATGTGAAGCTCGAAGCACTGTTCTCATAATGCAGAGCCCCGCTTTAATCGCAGCCACAGGGAAGCATTTGTCACCGTCTTATCACATCGGAATGATTTTCCCATTGGCAGTGGCAGCCTGCCAGCTGGCCGTGGAACCAGTGACTTCTTGGTCCTTGCTGGTCACAGTATCAGTTGGCACACTCCACCGTCGCCAGGCACTGACATTTCTATTTTTGCAGGAGGCTCCGGGTCAGGAAACAATACTGCAGAATCACAGACTAATTCTTATTTACATTAAATGTGAATCTCATTTTGGCTCAGAAGCCTCTGTATTTCTGACCCTTATCGTTCAGTACATCAGAGATGACTTGGGTCTTTGCTGATTGATGCTGGCTGATGCTCTTTGGATCTTATCATTCCCTTTAAATTCTCAAGGAGGTTGGTAGACGGTGTCTGTGTAAATCAGCAGTAATTTACCATTTCTAAATAAAGCAGCAGCTCAGCTGAGCCACCACCTTCATCCAAGCTGAGCTCAGAATGAGCACAACGAAGTAATGATTTGCATAGGGAAACTGAGTCTGGGAGAGGGGTTTGGAACCGTCATTAGTTGCCTCTCCAAAAAGATACTGCCAAGAGCTCCTTCAGACTTTTAGCTGAGACAACTCATAGCCATTTAGAGTCCTATAAAAACTGCCTCTTGGAAATATTTAAAAATTAGATTGGCACTTTTGATTCTGGCCAAGGTGGAGTAACAGGGACCAGATTTATCCTCCCTCATGAAATAACCCAAAATGGAACAAAATATATGAAATGACAGGTTTTAAGGCACTGGACACCAAGCAATAAAGGATCCCTAAGAACCAGGAAACAAACAAGATGAGCCCTGTGACGGTCCCTGAGAGAGTTCACAGGCTTTGGTTCTGGGAAGGAAAACACAGGCAGAGTCTGGCAGACCCCTGAATTGAGGATAGGGCTGAGAGTCTGAGAGACAAGAATTGAGGATAGGGCTGAGAGTCTAGAGTTCACAGGACAGAATCCTGGAGAGAAGAGACAGCACACAGACAGCACGGTGAAGACCCTGGGAGAGTCCCCTCAAGTATTCAGCTGAATACTGCTTAGTACATCCATGTGAAGAAATGACATGATGCTGGGGAAAGAACCAGCCGAAAGGATTAGAGGTAGCAGTGCCCAGCAATCATGTACAGCTGGGAATATTATCTTTTTCCATCATCCAGACTGGAAAACCCCATGCTTCATGGAGCATTGGGTAAAGTACACAGAACAGTCTTACTTCAGTAGTGGTGAAAAATAAGCCCTTGACCAAGCACTGCACTAATCCTGCCTGACAAATATTAAAAACAAGGCCCAAAAGGATCAAAGTACTTCCAAATAACTGGATTCCTGAAAAATACTCAAGATAGTTATAGGAATATAAAAATATTTAGCACTCAACAAAGTAAAATTTGTGTCAGACCTCCTATCAGAAATTACCAAGTGTTTTATTTTCTTTGTTGCTAAAGTGAATGCCATGCAATGGGTTGGCTTTAACAATGGGAGCTTATTGAGTCATAGTTTTGAGGCTAGGAAAAGTCCAAATCAAGGCATGATCAAGGCAGTGCTTTCTTCCTGAAGACTTGTGTTCTGGGGCTGGCTGCTGGTGATCCTTGGTCTTTGGCTCCTCTGCTACATGGCAATGCACATGGCGGCCTCTCCTGGCCTCTCCCTTCTCTTCCAGGTTCTACTGACTTTCAGCTTCTAGCTGCTCCTTCTGACTTTTGTGTCTGACTTTCACTCTGCTTATAAAGGATGCCAGTAATCCTGATTAAAGCCCAACCTGATTCATTTGGGCCACACCTTATCTGAAGGAACATCTTGAAGAGAGCTTATTTACAATGGGTCCACACCCACAGGAATGGATTAAGTTTAAGAACATGTTTTTCTGGGGCACATAGCTCCAAACCAGCACATCAAGCATGCAAAGAAGGAAAATACTATTCATAATGAGGAGAAAAACCATCCAACTAAAACCAACCCAGAGCTCACACAAATTTTAGAATTAGTTTCAAGGCCAGTAAAACAGTAATTATAACTACATTCCATATGTTCAATGGAAAAAGGATTCAAATTGAACTTCTGGAGATGAAAACTATAAGGTTTGAAATGGAAAATACGCTGGATGGAATTAATGGCAGCTCAGACATTGCAGAAGAAAAGATTAGTGAATTTGAAGACATACCAATAGACATGATACAAAATGAAATACAGGAGAGAATTTTTAAATGACCAAAACATCAGTGAGCTGTAGGATACTTCAGTTGGCCTAATATAAGTATAATTAGAGACCCTAAAGGAAGGGAGAGACAGAAAAATGATTTGAAGAAATAACATAAAATATTCCAAATTTGATGAAAACCATAAACCCACAGATCCAAGAAGGTCAACAAACTTAAGCACAAGAAATATTTAAAAAGTACATGAAGGGTCACCATAATCAAATTGCTCAAAATCAGTGACAAAGAGAAAATTTTAAAAGCAGCCTGAGAAAAAAGAGACATTTCATGCAGGGGAACAAAGATAAGGATGACAGCAGATTTCTCATCAGAAACAAAGCAAGAAGACTGGTGCAACATCTTTAAATTACTGGAAAATAAAAACTTTCAAACTTGAATTGTATATCCAAAAAAATACATCTCAGAAACAAAGGTGAAATAAGGACTTTTTCAGAAACAGAAAAATTGAAAGAATCTATTGCCAGCACAACCACACTGCAAGAAATGATAAGGAAAATGGTAACAGATGGAAATATACAGATCTACCCCAAGGAATAATGAGCTTTGGAAATGGTAACCACATGGATAAATACATAAGATTTTTTCCTTATTATTTAAATTTCCTTAAAAGATAATGTTTAAATGAAAGTTAAAGTAGTGTGGGATTTATAACATATGTGTGTATGCGTGAGTGCATGCATGCATATGAAAACCATAACATAAAGGCAGGAGATGGAGGTATTGGAAATGTATCATTGTAAGGGTCTTATACCATACATGAAGTGGTATAATATCACTTGAAGGTAGAGTGTGATAAGTTAAATATGAATTCTATAAACCCTAAAGCAACCACAAAAATAAAAACACAAAGAATAATAACTAATAAGCCAACAAAGGAGATAATATGGAATAACAAAATATATTCAATTAATCCCAAACTATATTGTCTAAAATACTAAAAACAAATCCTGCTGAAATCTGAGGAAGCAACTTGTAGGAATAAGAAGTGGCAGAGGGGCGGAGGGATATGAGAAAGAGCGGAATTAACTGAACGAGGGGTGTGGGGATGCTGGATAGGATAGGAGAGTAAAGAAGAGTTGTAGGAGGAAAGCAAGGGAAATTGGGGAGATAAAAGAAGGTCAAGAATGAGGGAGTTATTTCAGACACATTCTACTTTGCCACTTTAAAATGGCAAAGCCTTGCCCCTACTCCCAGATCATGCAAGAAAACAGGTTAATGTTACATCATTCCTTACTTCTCAGCACTCCTGCACCCCTACATTAAGCTGATGAAATTATCTTATACTATATTGAGAAAAATAAAAACCACTAGGTGGGAACTCCCTGATATTCCCAACTTCCTGATGATCCCATGATCAATTCAACTAACCTACTACATCTGCCCCTAACTGCTGCTTCCTGCTTTCTGGTTCAAATGAAGAAATGTCTAGCCTCCTTCCCCTCCTTCTCATCTTACTCAGGATTTGGCTCTTCTTTTGCATCATTGTCTGTTCCCCTTCACCAGATAATGCTTTGTGGCATGTATGTGTGTTCTGCTGTCTCTGGGCACAGTGCTTCCCATCACATAACCATTGGACCAAATCTCTTCCCCACCCCTGCCATGTTGTCCCATCCTCATGGTCCAGCTTGGGGCTTGGCATCCTGCTGTGAGCTCTAATTCTGCCCCTGAACAACTGGCAGTTTTGACCATAACTTTGACTCTTGTCAACGTCACACACCTTTTCTCCACAGCCACATTCTTCCTCTTTGTCCTCTGATGTATATAATTGTATTAAAATGATTCCATTATATATGCAAAAAATATCCCCATTTTACTGATAAGGAAACTGATTGCAGTTGGATGATTTACCCCAGGTCAGAGTAAGTGCAACAGCTGGGATTTAAGTCCAGGTGTTATGGCTACAATCATTTCACTGTATCACAGCAGCTGAGGTCATTATATCACAGCAGCAGGTGCGTTTCTGAGCTCACCGCAGCCTTGGCTGACTCTGAAACTCCGATCCCTCTTTGAATTGTGCCTGAGCTGGGGAATTTCTGGGAGACTCCCTTTAACAAGCAGTCAGGAGAGCTCTGCTGTCCTCTCTGCTTTTCTTTTGTCTCTCTAACCCTCAGAAGTCCAGCCCTAGGGTGAAGAGGAATCCCTGCTTTGTCTTTGGATTTAGGTTATTTTGATCAGGGCTAGAGTAGTAAAGTATGGAAATCAGTGAAGACCAAGTTCCTGAAAAATGTCCTAATCTGCATGAACTCTCAGAACCATTACAAAAAAAAACCTTGCAATAAGGGGCTCAGGACACTATTTATGTATACATGTATGATTGTGTGTATGTGCTTACTTATCACTTGAACTAGGATGCAAGTCACTGGATATTTAGTAAAAATAAATAAATAAATAGAAAACGGTGAGTCAGAGGACTTTCAGTATTAGATATCAGGACTTAGTAAGCTAAAGTAATCAAAACAGTGTGGCATTAACATAAGATAGAACAAAGACAAGAGAACACATCATATAGTGAAAGCTTTTTTTTAAGCTCTAAAAACAGAAAGCATAAAGCTATTATTCTGCCTACCACATACAACAGAAAAGAACATGAAGGCTCTAATTTCAAAGGTATTAGAACTATCGATAATTGTGAATGGGTTAAAATCATTCTTTAAAAGAGAAGACAATCAGATTGGTCCTGAGAGAAAGATCCAACTCTATATTGTTTATAAGAAACATATTAAAACAAAGCGACTAAAAAGTTTGAAAATAAAAGGATAGGCAGATACATACTAGGAAAAATGTAAATGTAAAGAACAGCAATTGTGACCCTTATATCAAGCAAGGTTAAATTTAGAGTAAAATATAATTAAATAGGACAAAAAGAGCACTTTATAATGATAGAATGTAGTGTACAGTGAATATCTAGCAGTTATGAATGCCAATGCACTAAATAACATAGCATTAACATTCATAAAGCCAAAGAGAAGAAATGAGTGAAAAAATAAGTAGACAATAGTAAGAAACTTTCCTTTTTCTCAATCACTAAATATCAGATGGGGAAATAGGATATAGAAGAATACCAAAAATATATTTAAATGTAAATGTCCTGTAAACCAGGACAAATCTTAATTTCAAGTTTCCATGACACAGTCATAAAAATTCACCTTATATTAGGTCATAAATAAAAACCTCAGTGAACTTCAAAGAGTAGAAATAGTCCAGAAAACATTTTCTAATCCCAATGCAAGAAAGCTAGAAATTGAATACAATCAGAAAACAAAATCTCCTGTCCCCTGGAAATGTAAGCACTATCTTTTAAAAGAACTCATAAGCCAAAGAAGAAAACAAAACCAAAATTTCAGAATCTACAGAAAATAATATTATGAAAATAATATGTATCAGAGCTCAAAGAAAAATGCAGAGGCCTGATTATTTACATTAACTAATAAGAAAAAAATGGAACATAAATTAAGTACCCAATGAAACAATAATATGCCTAAAGAAAGCAGGAGGAATTAAATGAGATGAAAGCAGAAACTGATGAATAATAAAATAGAAAAAATAGTAAACTAAGTCCAAGTGCTGGTTCTCTGGAGGGAAAGGGAGAATAAAACAATAAAATAAATAAATTAACCTAAACAGGAAAAAGAGACAAAAGCGTATATAAATATAAAAGATGTGACGATGATAAGTAACCACATAAAGGAAATTCAAGAGAATCATAAGTGACCACTGCTTCAACACTATGCAGATACATTTGAAAATATGGATGAATAGATGATTTTCTAGGGAAATGTAATTTACCAATATGAACACAGGAAGTGAAAGCAAATCATACACCATGAAAGAAATAAAGAACACTATCAAGGACCTATCCTTTTCCCTTTCAAAAAGGCATTAGGACTATCTATACCAATGCTGTTTAAACTCTCTCAGAACATATGGGAAAAAAAACAAAGCTTTAAATAATTTTTATGAAATTAGCATATATTTGGTAACAAAAAAACAGTATAGTCCAGAAAAAGAAATCTATTGAACATCTCACTTTTTAATGCAAAAATCATAATTAAAATATTAACAAACAAAATCCACCAACTCATTAAATACTCCATGACCAAAGAAGATTTATTCTAGGAACATAGGAATGGTTCAATATTTTAAATATATTCATATAACCTATTGAATTGATAAATTAAAAGCAAAAATAATATAATCATGTCCATAGAGCCAGAAAAGGTAGTTGATAAGATGCAACATTCCCTCTTGATAAAAAAAAAATAAACTTTTATTGGAATAGGGTTAAATAATAAAATAAATCTATATCGGGCCAAGGTCAACATCATGTTTAATGAGGAAACACTAAAACCTTCTCAATAAGGTTAGGAAAAAGACTACATTGTCCTTTATCACCATTCTTCTTTTATATTATTCTAGATATACTACATAGCACAACTTATAAGATAAGGAAATATGGAGTATAAAGATTGGAAGGCTGGGAGCGAATATGCCATTATTTTTGATATGATAGGATGATATGATAGTTTAAACCTGGAAATCTCAAGAGGTTCAACTGGGAACCTACTGCAAATAAAAAATAATTAACTATGCTGTCTAGGTACAAAATAAATGTACAAAAGTCGAACCTTCATATATGCATACAACCACCATTTAGTAAGTAAAACAATAACAACAAGTTATACAGTAGCAACAAGAATAATAAATGTGATCATTAACACAATGCATAAAAAGAGGATGCATAATGCAGAATAAACTTTATCATTAACAGGATGTATAATAAGAACACTTCGAACACTATGGAAGGACATGAAAGAACACTCTAGGATATGGAGAAGCAGGCCTTGTTCTTGAATAGAAAACCTCAAGTCATAAAAACATCAGTTCCCCCAAAGTTAATCTATAATTTTGAAACTCTCCCTAATAAAATAGCCAACTGAATTGTTTGAAACTAGACAACCTAATTCTAAAGTTCATACGGAAACAAAAAAAATGTACCAAGGGCATGCTGAAAAAAGAGTGGATACCAATGCATATTATGAAGCTACAATAATTTAAGCAGTGTGGTACATGAATTAATAAACAAACCAGTGGATCCAAACAGAAAGCCCAGATAGAAATCCAAATAAATTGAGAAATTTAGTATAAATAAAGAGGTGTTTCATATTAGTAGAAAAAAATGTATTATTCAAAAAATAATGTTCAGACAAATGTGTAGCCAGCTGGTAAAAAGTAAAGTGTGTGGGCCTCATACCACACACCAAAATTAATTATGGATAGTGCAAAGATTTCAATGAGAAAATGAATCCGTAAGAGTAGTAGTAAAAGTCATGAGACCTACCTCTCTTCATTTGACACCCAAACCCAGCCATGAAAGAATAGGTTGATAAATTTGACTCTAAACATGCACATGTGCAAGCATACACACACAAATATATGTCAAAAGACACCATAAAATCACTGTATAAATGGCAAACTGGGAGGGAGGGGTAAGCAAATTATATTTCAATGAAGAGTAATGTCCTTAATTTTAAAACCATACCTATAAATTCAAAAAAAGGCCAATAATAGAAAAATAGGCAGTTTTAATTTTTAGAAATATATTTTTAAATCCCTTAGTGAAAGGTGGTTTTCTTTCATTTCTTAGTTTCCTGTCCCTCTAACACTTCCAATTTAACAATTATTACACTTTGTTAAAGTTTCCCTCAGATGTCCTGATGATATTCTTTTATATCGTTTCTATTTATTCAGTTAGCCATCTTAGATACTAGGTATTCAATTTAACTTTCACTATCCTTGGATTCCCTGATAAACTTTTTCAGAAGTCTAGGGTTGAGGGGTAAATTCAAGGTAATTCCCTGCTACCTTCAAAGGCTGCCCAGGGATACCACATAGCTCCAACCCAGGTGTATTTGATTCTTCCCATTATATCGCTCTCTCTCCCAGTCAGTGTGTCCATTGGATATATCACAAATACCTGTCAAACCTTCTGATACTACTTCTTGGCAGACATCACTAACTGATCACAGCACCCTTTCATTTTGAGCCCACGTAGTTTCACCCTTCTTCAATACAGACTGCGACACTTGAAAGAGGTGAAGTTATCCACAGTTCCACCCTGGATCTAGGTCTGCTTCTACCCTGGGGTGCATTTCCTGTGACATCCTGAACGACCCTGTGGCAAAATGCCAGTGCCCCAGCTGGTGCCCTTCTGGAAAACTGTGAGTAACATGTTTTTATTTTATTTTGTGTCTATTTTTAACCCAGAGGAGCCCCTAAACTCTCCTGCTTATGAGACTCCCTATAAGCTTGCATGTTTGCAGGTGTCCTGAGCCACAATCAGCCTGGATTTGTATTAGAAATTCCCTAAAATGTAGAGAAGAAGAAAAGGAAGGAAAAGGATGTTGTTGTTGAATGCCTATCCACTGAGAACAGCAGAAGGACCATTTTTGGTTTTGCCAAAATTAGCACTGCTAGATAAATTTGGGATATTTATATCCTCCCAGTTGCCAGGAGAGCATGCCAGCTAATCTTAGCCTCTGTGTAAATATAACCAGCATGGTATGCACTGGGCTTCAACACTGACAAGAGGCAATGACCTAGTCTTAGCAGCCAGAGAGGTGCCTGTGCTACTTGAGTGTTGGCTGAGCCTCCAGAACCCTTAGGCCCCTGCTCCTCCCAAATGTATGAAATTTTTACTTGGAAAGAACATTCGAGATCCTTTGGTCTGAGCCCACCTGTGTATGGCTTCTTGAACTTCTCACAGCAGAAAACTGCCCCAGAAAAGTGTCCTCACCTGTGCAGCCTCATTCATTTTTCTCTCGATAATGTAAGTCTCGGGCAGAAAATTTGAGAAGGAAGTTTTGGGAGGAAATATTGAATATTGTCCTCCTTTTCTAGAAAGTTGCCCTTCTGGTTCAATTGCTGGAACCCTCCCTTCTGCAACGACTATAGTGTAGCTAAATGTAAATGTTTCCTAGTCCAATAATTGGACCAGGTCACAATAGAACTTATCCAACTAACCCACTGAATCATATCCCCCTCTCGTGTTAACAGGGACATGGTGATACTCTGTGGGGGTGGGGAGTGGGGTAGAAACAACCATAAGAGGATAATAAAGAAATAAAACACAAAGGTGGGAAGAATCTCCACCCAGGGAAGTTGCTACGTAGACCACAGGCTTTTGAATTATGGCTATCAGAGGTATCTTTCTCTTAGTAACCCCATCGGTTAAATTCGAGTATTTATCATTCCCACTTCTCAGAGCTTTTATGGAGCTTAAATGGGCTAATACATTGTGAAGCATTTAGAAGAGTGTTTGGAAGATAGCACATGTGTAAGAAATGTTAACTATTGCTTCTTTGTTGTTGCCTGGATTGAAATTTACAGTCCTCCCACTTACTAGATGGATAATATCAGGCAAGAAAAATTAAGCCTAGATTTCTTCATCTGTAAAATGGGTGTAAGAATCAAGGGAGTTGAAATATATAAAGCTCCTGACCATTGCCTAGCCCTGATGTGTGTCCAGGAAATGACAGCTACTCATGTTATTTCTTCATGTACCTGAGAGTCACGCTGTCAGATCACTCATCTTCGAGTGTTCCAAAAAGAACTTTAGAACCGAGCAGAGAGGCTAAAGAAACTTAGCAGGAGCATGTATATGTGTCCATTTTCAATATTTTTTTCCGCTGTGGCTACTGAAGTAAGACAATGGTAAAGACAAAATGGTTGTAAAATATACTTTAAAAATAATCATAGAACAGCATTTAAGAGAAAAAAACATTGATGAGTTTTTTTCTTTTATATTGTTGATTCTTATTTTCTTTTTTGTTACTTGCTTCACTTCAAAGTTAATTACAAAAATGAGAGCATGATAGATTTATTAGCCAAAATGGACAAGATATTCTACTATTCTAATCCAAAGATCCTTGAGAGACATAGATAGTAACTGAAATAAGTAAAAATGGCATATTACTTCTCTGCAGAATATGTGTACCTGAAGAAAGTCTGGTGGGCTAATATAAACTAAAGGATAATCCCCTAAGCTTTTCTCATTCATTTATGTGTGCATCACATTATTCTTTGTAGCAGCCAGTTAATCCTGCTATGTTTTTGCTTAGACTAATATTCAAGTTACTTTGTATGTCCCAAGTCAGCTAAAGGATTAGTGTGAAATAGTGACACAGGGAGGGAGTTGGTTCAAAGTTTTAAAACTTCCAATGGAACAACTGCAAAGCAAATAACCTAAAAAGAGATCAGGAGGAAATTAGGTATTTAAATGTGTAGTACTGCTAAATTTTTTTTTCTTTTCATGGAGAAGCATTTCTTTTAGGTAAGCCATTGCTAGTACAAAAAATGTATTCCCTGGAGTTTCCCCTGTTTGTAGTTGCTTTTAGAGGTAGACTTAATTCTAATGGTAGAATTACTATGTGTGGCCCTTGGCAAATGCCCTTTTACTCTCTCTCCACCTTCCCCGTGACTCTCGGAGGAGTTGTGGTCGGGCTGTACTCCTGTGCTATAATAGACTATGACCAGCAGGGAGGAGTCATCCTCTCTACTTTGAAGCCAGTAAACAAGACATTGTTGTGGATCTAGTGAAAAGAACATGGGCCCAGAAATCAGATGGACTGAGTTCAGAACCCGTCTCTGTAATCGGCAACTTGCATGACATAGGGCAAGTTACTTAACCTCCCAGAACATCTCTAAAATGGGAACAGTGGTCTCTACCTTGCAGTGCTTGCTCGTAGCTAGAGCTCAATAACGGTTAGTGCTTTGCATGCGTGATTCTGTTTAAACTTCATAACACCTCTGTGAGGTGAGTATTATTATCAGGCATATTTTATCGATGAGAAAACCAAAGCTACTAAGTCACTGATTCAAAGTCTTGCTATTATATGTAAGGCCTCTATAGTGTTCCAAGTAAGCGCTGCATGGAATGTACCAGTATTTGCCACTAGTGGGAGGTAGAAGGGAGGAGATTAAGTTAGCCCATCTTTAAGCCCATCCGTGTCTCTTCCTTCTTCCCACTCTATGTTGGTGATGGTTTTTCTGCACTGCAGCTAATTCAGTTGACTACAGTAGCTATTCTTTGTAGAGTAGCAAGATTTCCCCACTCCCACCCCGCCCCTTCTCCCTACCACACTCACTCAGTGTCGTCTCTCCCCCACCACCGTGCCACAGTCACACCGGTGGGTACGAGACTTTTCTTAGCTGTGATGCTAACTTGGGTCTTCTGCGTGCCCAGAGCCCTACAACTTGGAATAGGCCTTTCTGCAGCAGGAGATAAAAAGGCCAACAGAAAATGTAGAGACCAGTAGAGATGAAAGATGCACAGAAGGCAGCACAGGCTGAGTCAGCCAATGGCACCTCCAAAGGCCAAGGCCAGCAAATTCTGGTACCAAGACGTCTGCAGTCTCTGGGTCCTGCCCTCCTAAAGCCTGGTTGTCTATCTCTTTCTTCAGTTCTGTGAGCTTCTCAGTATCCTTCCCAGCTACATGAGCCAGGTGAGAGAGCAAATTTGACTTGGGTCTCTGACATTTGCAACCAAAGGAATTCTAATTTAGTATACTCAAGCCTCACCAAAAAGTTGACGGGAAAAAGAATCCTAAATGTACATTTTGTTTTTCTGAAGATTACACTCTTTCATTCAGAAAGCTTTTATTGAATACATGTTACATGCCAGGCACTGTGCTGATGGTTGGTAATTCAAGGATGAATGAAACAGGGCCCCTCCCTAAAGGAGCTAAAGAGGAAGACAGAGACTGAGTAAAAATGCAATAAAATGTTACCTGTGTTATGATAAAGGTCATAGGAACTGTAGCACAGGAAGAAAGTTGTAGTGAGTCCTTCCTGGAGGGTTCAGCAAAGGCTTCAGAGAGATGAAAACCCTTCCCTGGCCTTCAGAAGATGCATGTTGTCTAGATCTTTGCTATTGAAAATGTGGTCCACAGACCAGCAGCATCAGCACCGCTTAGGGGCTCGAGACAAAAACAGAATCCAGGGCCCCTCCAGGCCTACTGAATCAGCATCTGCACTTTAACAATCCCAAGATGATTGGTATCATGTTAAAAGTTTCCAGAAACACAGATATAGGCAATGAGAAGGGTACCAGAAGCATGATTACAGGCAGAGGGAACAGAACAAAGACAGACAGACATGATGGAGCAGGATGGGTTCATGAGGCAGCAAGTCACAAGAGAGAGTGTGAGGGAGGATGTGGCATGAATTAAGGCAGGTCCAGACTATGGAGGGCCTTGTAATTCATGCCAAGAAGCCTGGACTTTATTCTATCAGTAAAGGAGAACCAATGACGTATGTAAAATAAAGGTGTGACATCATCAGATTTGCACACTTGAAAGCAGAATAAGAGAGCTTTCTGGCAAGCAGAGTAATAGATGAAGTTTGCACCTGATCCTGGAAAAAGGAGAAGCCATTGAAGGATTTAAGGAAAGAGAATAATACGATGTTTTAAGAGTTTTAAATCTAAATACCTGCCGACGGTGTGGAAGGTGGATTGGAGAGGGGCAATACTAAGGGCATGGAGCCGATTGGCCTGCTCTTATCCTGGTAAGAAATGATGAAGATCCAAACTGGGAGGGTAGCAGTGGGGATGGAGAAAAAGAGATGGCTATCAGAGAAAACAAGGCAAAACCTGTAGCACTTACAGGATGGCTGGCTACTGCATACTGGAGGTGGATGGGGCAGGGGTTTCTAGCTTTAGGACAGAAGGGGCATGATGGAAGAATCAGTACTGGAATTAAAGATACTAAGTTCTGTTCGAAGTATGTTGAAGTTAGCCTTCTGAGGGATATATATGCGGAGGCAAAGAGACAGAGGCCTCAGGTACCAACCTTCATATTCCAAGTCTCTCTTGAAATTACTCGATTTGAACCTCCTTTACCTAGAAAGCATTTAGCTAATTCCTTAATTAGCTCCATTCTCTGACTTGGAACTCAGTGGCTGTGAACCCAAACCCTGCAGTTCAGTGCTGATCTTCCACCTGTCACCTGAGCCTACTGCACACCCAGCAGGAGAAGCCACGAGGGTTGAGCAGCCCTCTGAGCATGATTCTAAGGTAAAACGAAGACCCCCTTCGGTCCTCCCTAAATGCTCCCAGCTCCCTGAAACCTTAAGCACAATTCAATTTAACAAGTAATAACTAAGCATCTACCATGAACCAAGCACTGTGTTAGGCACTGTGCATACAACAATAAACAGCAGGGACAGTTCTCACCTTCCACTGGGCTTACACTACTAGCAGGAGCAACAACAGTTAAACTGGAAATAAATGTGGCAGATGCAGAGAACTTCTGCTCAGTTCTCCCTTCCACTGTGAGGAGTGCTGTTAGCTGAGAGCCTCCAGCACTTCGTACCTTCGGGGTCTACCTCAGCTTTCAAGTCAAGATCTCACTATTTGGAGGGTGGCTCCCAGATAATGGCTGAGGGAAAGTAGTGGTAGCTGAGGCCTTTCGCTTCTTGGGGTGGCCTCCAGCTAGAGTTGCCAGAATTAGTAAATAAGAATACAGAATTCAATTTGAATTTCAGAAAAACAACAAATATTGTTTGGTATAAATATGTCCAGAATACTGCATGGGACATACTTTTGCTTAAAAAAAAACAAAAAACAAAAAACGGTGTTTTTCTGAAATTCAAATTAAACTATGTATCCTATATCTTATCTGGCAACCTTGCCCCCTAGCTAGTGACTGAGCAAGGAAAGCAATGCTATAAAGACCTCCCCATTTCCATCCAAATTCAGATTCCTCTAATAGACAACCTCTGTCCCAGAGCCCTTCATTGGGTTGGCAGAGACTTTCTTAGGTCTCAATCATTTGGAAGCTCTCTCTGTACAATCAGTCCTGATTTGTCCCCTTTTCATTTCACAGGTATTACTCCCCAGTAAACTTTTTTTGCAATTGTAACTCCGTCTCAGGATCTGCTTCCTAGAGAATCCAACTTGCAACAGTTGAGACCAAGAATGGTCTGAGAAGGAGGTTAAGATAAGGTTTGGGGACTGGGTCCCTCACAGCCCAGCTGGTTATGGGGACCCCATTCTTGGTGGTAGGAGGTGTGCAGCAGACAGCTCCTGGCACAAGATGGCGGTTGAGTTGTTAAAATGTTCATCAGTGAGCTGAGATGGCATGTAGGTAGAGGGGAATGAACTGGATGTCACATTGATGCCGGCATTTGCAAGGTACAGGGGGTTCTGTAAATTTAAGGATAAGGAAATTGAATGATTATTCCTAAATTGCAGTGATGCTAATGAACAGCTCAGAGAAATTAACAACCATTGAAACCAATGTGAAAGGAATCTCTTTACAAAGAAGTCATCTCACTGTGAATAAGCAGAAAAAGCTGAAGATGAAGCACAGAATTTCGTAGAGTGACTGAACTTCAAAGGCAATTAATTGCTCAACCAGGGCAAGGCTAATATGCCAAAGTCAGAGCCCTAGTTAGAAAACCTGGGACCCTGACACACGGGTTTTTGAGACATGTGGGTGAATGCTCCCTAGAAAGCTAGGGTCCATGCTGAGAGAGGTTGAAATGCCTGGTGGCTCTGGCAGACAGAAGGAAAGAAGTTATGAGGCTCAGAGAAGTGGGGCTTGCAGGAATGGGTTTTATGAGAGGCCAGAAGGTGAATCAGAGGACGCACCACTTACCAAGACCATAGGGAATGTGCTAGCAAGAAGGGTATGGCCAGCATCACTAAGTGATTCAGTGATGACTCTCTTTTAGGGCCAAGACTGACACTAGAAGAGACTATAACAGAACTTTTCTCTCTGATGGTGATGAGGATGATAGGGCACCCCCACCCCAAATTGAGGCCAGGTGGTGGTACGTAACCACCAGAAGCCAGGTGGTTATAATTGTCATAACAACCCATCCAGGACAGACTGGCAGTCAACAGGGTCTAACCCACAGAACATCATGGAGATGATGAATAGAACTCAGCATTCCTATGAATAAAATGGATAGGCACCCAACAAGGGTGCTGCTTAATGTAAATAATGGAAAGAGGAAGAATTGATAAGCGGGAGGCTGAGACAATTGCCCCAATAAAAAGTCATGATGCCCTTGCTAAGTTTCCAGACCTGGGCCAGTTTTCAGATTCAAAAACTGTTGGCTAAATTGGTGGTCAGTTCCCCAGGGGGGAAGGACCCTACAATACCATGGCAAGTACACACTCTAATGATTTCCAAAATCCTTCCCAAAAGGGATCTACTGCCATCGTTGGCATCTGTTAGAATGAAGGCACATGGAGGTCAGATTATGAATGGACTCCTGGCCAAAGTAAGTTTTATAGTGAGTCCACTGGTCCATGTGCCCACATAGCAGCCATTTCTCTTGTTTCCAAATGTTCCCAGTATTATACTTGACAGTTGAAATAGCTCCCACCTTGGGTTCTTGGCCTGTGGGTAAAAGCTATCATAGTGAGAGAGCCAAGTGAAAGCTTCTGAAATTGGTCCCCACCTACTGGCTACAAAATGTAAATCAAAAACAGAATTGTATGTTGGGGGTCAAGGGGTCAGGGAGGGGGAATGATAGAGCTTAAAGATCTAAGGATGCAGGGGTGATGACCTCTATCATATTTCTACTTAATTCTGGTCCCTACAGAAACTGCAGAATGTCTCTTGACTGCTGCAAGTGCCACCAAGTAGTGACCCTGATTTCATCTGCTGTACCAGGTGTCGTATAATTGCCAGAGCAAATAAATATGGGTTTGGGTATATGGTATGCAACCACTGATTTGGCGAATGCATACCTTTCAATCCTAACCAGAAAAGATCATCAGAAACAGTTTACATTCACGTGGCATGGGCAACATTATACATTTACAGTTTTACTTGAGGGCTATGTTAACTTTCCTGCCTTCTGTCATATAGAGTCCAAGGAGATCTGGGCTATCTGGATAATATGCAGAATATCACATTGACCTCTTACATTGATGACATGCTGTCTGGGCAGGAAGAGCAAGAGGTGGTTACCACACTGGAAGCATTGGTAAGACACATGCACTCCAGAAGGTGATAGACAAATCATCAAAGATTGAGGAATCTCCCCCTTCAATAAAGCTTTCAAGGGTCCTGGTTTCATACTGTGTTAGACATTCTTTCCAAAGTAAAAGACAAATTGCTGCATCTTCCATTCCCTAATAAAAACAAGCAAGCACAATGCCCAGAGGCCTCTTCAGGTTCTGGGGCAACATATTCCACACCTAAGGATAATTCTCCAGCTCATATTCTGGGTGACACTTAGAGACCAGTTTTGAATGGGGTCTAAAACAGGAAAGGGTGCTGCAGCAGGTCCAGGTTACATCTGGGTCCAAGTACAGATAACATAAATAAGTTGGAGTGCACAAGCAGGCTGACTAAACAAGTATTCAGAGTCCCTGCCACCCACCATAGCTGAACAAGTACCCCTCCCTCAGCTCATACTTCGGACTGTATAAGGGAGTCCCATACAACCAGCTGAAGGAGAGGGGAAAAGCCCAACCTTCACTCATGAGTGGGTTGACCTGGTGTGTGGGTAAAAGCCAAAAATGTGTGAGGACTGTGTTGTAGCCTCACTTAAGCAGTGGCCTTGGAAGGCAGTGGAGAGGGAACTGCAAGTGGTCCACCTGGCCGCCTACTTAGTTTGGAAGGAGAAGTGGCCTGAGGTTAGAAGATATATGGACTCACGGTCGGTGGAAGATACCCTGGCTAGCTGGTCAGAGTATTGGAAAAGAAAGGATTAGAACAATAAAAACAAGGAGTAGAGGGTAGTGGGGTAGAGGCAGATGTATGGAAATATGGGAGTGTGCCCAGAGTGGTAACTTCTTTGTACCACATGAAAATGCCCATCACAGAACACCCACTATGGAAGAGGCAGCCAAACAGACAAAATGGCTCAGTCAGCTGGTGTTAGCTAGGCTTTGTTAGCAGCCACCCAGTGCTGGCACAATGGGCACACTAACAAAGTGGCCATGATGGCAGAAATGGAGGTAGCGTGTATTAGTTATCTATTGCTGTGTAACAAATTACCCCAAAATTTAGTGGCTTGAAGAAACAACATTTATAATCTCACAGTTTTTGTAGGTCTAGAATCCAGCCATGGCTTAGCTGGGTCCTCTAATTCAGGGTCTCTCACAGGCTGTAATCAAGATGTCAGCCAGGGCTATGATCTCATCTCAAGGCTTGACTGCAGAAGGACGCACTTCCAAGCTCACTCACATGGTTGTAGGCAGGATTCAGTTTCCTGCAGGCTGTTGGACTGAGGGCCTAAGTCCCTCCACCCTCAGTTCCTTGCCACATGGACCTCTCCTTATGACAGCTGGCTTCATCAGAGCAGACAAACAAGAAGGCACATGAGAGAGCTAGAGAGCGCTAGAGAGAGCTAGAGAGAGAGAGAGAGGGAGGGAGGGAGGGAAGGAGGAAGAGAGAGTCAGCAAGATATCTTAAAACCTAACCTTGGGAGTGACATCACATCACTTTTGCTATGTTCTATACATTAGAAGCAAGTCCAGACCATACTCAAGGAAAAGTGATTATACAGCATGTGAATACTAGGAAGCAGGGTTCATTAGGGATCATCTTAGAAGTCTGCCTTCCAAACTATGCATGGGCTCAACAGCATAGATTCCCATTTACCAAAGCTTAGCTAGCTACTATGCCTACTATTGTCCAAGTTGTCAAAATCTGCAGAGAAAAGCTGAGCTCTCAGTATGGTACTATTTCTTGGGTAGACTTAGTTTGCCAAGACTGCTAGAACAAATGCCACTGACTAGTTGGCTTAAACAATAGGAATTTATTGTCTCACAGTTTTGAAGGCTGGAAGGCCAAAATCAAGGTGTTAGCAGGATATTGCTTTCTCCAGTCTATAGTGTTCTGGTGGTGGCTTGCCAGCAATCCATAGTCGATATCTACCTCTGTCACATGGCCATCTCTCTCCTGTCTCCTACTCTCTGTCCAGATTTCCTCTGCATAAGAGGACTGCAGTCACACTGGAGTAAGGCCCTCCCTGATTCAGTTTGGCTGCATCATGATAGGATCCTTGAAGATTCTATTTACAAATAAGTTCCCATACACAGGACCAGAGATTAGTACTTGAACATGCCTTTGTGGGGGCATAATTCAATTCATAACACAGACTAAAATGCCACTTGTTGGCAAGTTGACTCATTGGGTCCCTTCTTTCCTGGAAGTGCAAGTGGTTCATTCTCACAAGAAATGACATCTATTTCACATATGGGTTTGCCTTTCTTGCTCATAGAGCCCCAGTCCTATCCAGGAACTTATGGATAATTGACCCACAGGCATAGAATCCAACAAAACATAGCATTTGACAAGGGAACTCACTTTACACTGAAGGAAGTATGGGAATTGACCATGACCATGGGGTTCATTCTACCAGACCTCACCACCCAGAAGCTGCCACTCTGATAGAGCATTGATGACATGCTGTCTGGGCAGGAGGAGCAAGAGGTGGTTACCACACTGGAAGTGTTGGTAAGACACATGCACTCCAGAAGGCGATAGACAAATCCTCAAAGATTGAGGAATCTCCCACTTCAATGCTGAAGGTGCAGTGGAAGCACCAGCTCAGAGAAATATCTTGCGAGAATGGACTGTCATCCCACAGAATGTAGTAAATGCATTAACGTAGAGATTTTAGTATGGCTCTAGGTCCCCAATAGGAAGAAAATATGGGTCAAGGAACCAAGGGATAGCAACAGGAGTGCCCCACTTACCCTCACTCCCAGTGACTCACTGGGGAACTTTGTGATTCCCATTTCTGTGACTCTAGGCTCTCCAGGGTTAGAGCCCTGGTCCCCAAAGAGGGTGCACTCTCACCAGGGACACAGTAAGCTATGGCTGCCACAGGCACAGTGGGCTCTGTGTTTGCAGATCAGCAGGCATGTAGAGGAGCCACCATCTTGTCAGGGATAATTGATCCTGCCCAGCAGGAGGAGGAAGGACTGCTCTTACACAAGGAGGGCTGGGAGGAATATGTGTGGAACCCAGCTAAAGGATTTAGGCTCCTTTCAGTATCCCCTAGACCAAGTGTGACTGTGAATGGACAAGAGCAGCAACCCTGGCCTGAGAAGGGTATAGTTGCCAGGACTTAGACCCCTCAGGAAAGAGGGTTTGGGTCTCACCCCTGGGTAGGCTGCCAGAACAGCAGAGGTCATAGCTGAGAGCAAGGAGAATTTATAAAGGACCGTGGAAGAGGGCACGAAGTACCAGTTGCAGCCCCAAGACCAACTGCAGCAATAGGAATTGTGGTTCATCTTCTATTTCCTCTTCTAAGTCTTCCCTCAGGAAGAAAGGTGCAGCAGAGCCTTGGAAAGCTGCTCTTTGTCCAGTGTAAGGGGTGGACTGTGGCAGGCATGGAGATGTGCTGCTCGGTTTCACCTTCGGGAAGAACATACAGCCTGGCTCTGAGGACTGGGATTAGCTGACAATGTCCAGTTGTGAGCTCCTTTATGGCCCACCCCAGCCTCCCATCTGAGGTCACTGCTTTCTCAGGGCAGCCCCTGGCCAATAACTGAGCAAATGGCCTAGACATTACCACCCGATGCGGAACCCTCTAATAGGCAGACTTTACTCCGGAGATGTCTGTTGGTTCTCGAAGGTTTTGTCAGGTCTGCATCATGCTCTGACAGGCCTTCCTGTCCAGTCCTTTGCTTTTCTTTTCACAGATATCATTCCCCAGTGTTTTCCACTCCAACCCCAACACTGCATCTGCTTCCTGGAGACCCCAACCTGCAGCAGTATGATATAATATAACTAAATGGTATGCTTGGGAAAGGCACGAAGGAAGGGCAATTGGCCCAGCTGTAGGTGGTGGGCAGGGAGGGCTTCTGGCCTCAGGCACTCTCTTCAAGGTTTGATAATTTACAGCCTTTTTTCAGCCTTTATGGAGAGGTGGTTTTAAGTCTCACCTTCCATCCAACCAGATGGCCAACCCTAAATCCCTTCTAAATAGAAATTCTGGAGCTGCCTTTGACCATAAGTAAGTATCCTCAGGACAAGAAGAATTTCCAACTGAGGGAGGAGTGGGAGTCATGCAGAAAATGAAGGAACCATCTGCAACCTTGGAATACTTCCTAGGGACTGCCCCGGGGGCTGCAGGGGGCCGTTCTCTCAAAAGAGTGGCTTCAGGATGTGACCAGCCTGGAGACCGAGCGAGGCTGGCACCGCACTCCTCGGAAAGCACAGCCTACACAGGAAATTGTTATCTTACCTCCCTCTGGGAACAAAGGGGAAGCTTGGTTTTATGCAGACATCAAAAACTTGTGGCCTTAGGGCTGTATCTGGTGCATTTTGTTTGGTCCTCCAGTGCTGCTGTTGTTATTGTTTTCAATTGAACCAACATTTAGATATTAGAAGAGTTCGCATAGCAATCCAGACTTCTAGGTTCTCTTGTCAAATCAGAAGCCCGGGCCTCACTGTAGAGTCCAGCAGTGGCCATCCCCTTCGCACAGGGCCAGCCCACTGCCGTCCACATGGCCCCAGCCACTCCCAATTTCTCAACACAGAAGCCAATGGAACCACTGCTTTCTAGCATGGGTGTAAGAAATATGCCTATACCCATATTCCCACCAAAAATGGGAGAATAAATTTCTGGACAAAGAGGAAAGACAACACAGTACTTTTCTTCCGGCTCCCAGCCAGTTTCATTCATTTAATTTACATGTCTGGGTTTGTGACGTCTGAGCTAAATGGCTTCAAGGTCTCACCCCTCAGCCCTCCTGGTCCCATGTAGCTGTTCTGCCTGCAGCATCCTCTCACATTCTCCAGAACCGGAGCCTCCAAGACTTGATTTTTATCCCAGTGACTGAGCATCACCCCAAAGTGTAACCATGACCGCCAGCACCATGAGGGAGACCATTTCTGGGAAACAGGGGAGCTCCCAGCTGCTGTTGGGAAGACATCACGGAGAGAAATACAGGGTGAACTTTGGCAGCAAAGCTCTGATTAAAGAAAAGATTTTATAATTTTGCTTGGGTTGCCCCTTCCTTCTTTTCCCTAATTGACTGACACACCTACCCACCCAGTCCAGACCATGCCTCACTACTAAAGGCCCCAAGAAATGGAATTAGAAGACTGCACATGACTTAGTCTTCCTTCTTGATCAGAATCATTGGGAGAAAACTTGTCAACCAGAGAAAGCTGCAGTGAAGGCCCTCGTATCTCTGCTCTCCGACCGGCAGCTGCCTCTACACAGTAGAGCTGAGAATACCATGGTGGCAGTTTATTTCCTTAGCTAATTCTCTAAGCCAGGGTGTACTACAGGGTGGGGCAGGGGAGGCAAGCAGCGGGAGTGCAGCAGATCGCCCCGGCAGGGAGAAGTAGAGTTGTCAGTGCATGATGATAGTAAAAAAGCAGAGTGAGTTTTACTCCATTTCATGATTGTTTGTAAGTTTTCCACAGGCAGGGCCCCCCGTTACTGCTGCACGCAGGGCAGCCACACTCACTGCCATCCCCTGCTATGCACCCTTTCTCCTGACCCTCCATTGCCTTTAAGCTCGCTGGTCCCGCCCAGAATCCCACTGCCTGAACCTATTACAGCAGGCCTCATAAATTTGCATGTCTCATCTAATTTAATCCTCCTGACAGGCCTCTGAGGTTGTATAATCATGCTCTTTTCTATGATGAGAAACTGAGGCTTAGGAAGGTGAGGCACCTGGTCAAGGTCACAGCCAGGAAGTGATGAAGCGGCAATCAATACAGGTTTGCCTGACTCTGAGTTCTTGCATCTCACTGAGCTGCCCAGTCACTTGGGTTCTTTCTGGTCAGGTTCCCAGTCTTCCCAGTTTCTGGACTGGTATCTACATTTTCTGATTTAGCCTTGGCTCACCCTTGTGCACCTCTTCCCTGACTCAGATTTTTGCTTTTCTTCTCAACCATGTTTAAGATTCTCCCTCTTTCCATGCCGCTACTAGGTTTCCTAAGGAGGATCCCCCATCTAATCCAGCCTGGCCCATAGTAGGTCCTCTTGGCATGAATCATGTAAGGAGGGCACTCCTGGGTGTCTTCTGCGAGTAGGATCTGAACAACTTGGAAGTGCATGCATGTGTGTGTGTACATAGACATGTGCGTGTGGAGGTTTGGAGGTGTGCAGTGCCATGCGCATGTGTGTACACAGACGTGTGTGGAGGTTTGGAGTGTGCACTGACATGCGTGTGTGTACATAGACACGTGTATGTGGAAGTTTGGAGGTGTGCGGTGACATGCGCGTGTGTGTATGTAGACATGTGCGTGTGGAGGTTTGGAAGTGTGCGGTGACATGCATGTGTGTATGTAGACATGTGTGTGTGGAGGTTTGGAGGTGTGCGGTGATGTACGTGTGAGTACATAGACATGTGCATGTGGAGGTTTGGAGGTGTGCAGTGACATGCATGTATGTGTATGTAGACATGTGCATGTGGAGGTTTGGAGGTGTGCGGTGACATGCATGTGTGTGTATGTAAACGTGCGTGTGGAGGTTTGGAGGTGTGCGGTGACATGCATGTGTGTGTATGTAGACATGTGCATGTGGAGGTTTGGAGGTGTGCAGTGACATGCATGTACGTGTATGTAGACATGTGCGCGTGGAGGTTTGGAGGTGTGCGGTGACATGCGTGTGTGTGTATGTAGACATGTGCATGTGGAGGTTTGGAAGTGTGCGGTGACATGCACGTGTGTGTATGTAGACATGTGCATGTGGCGGTTTGGAGGTGTGCGGTGACATGCATGTATCTGTATGTAGACATGTGCATATGGAGGTTTGGAGGTGTGCAGTGACATGTATGTGTATGTAGACATGTGCATGTGGAGGTTTGGAGGTGTGCGGTGACATGCATGTGTGTGTATGTAGACATGTGCATGTGGAGGTTTGGAGGTGTGCAATGACATGCATGTGTGTGTATGTAGACGTGCGTGTGGAGATTTGGAGGTGTGCAGTGACATGCATGTACGTGTATGTAGACATGTGCGCGTGGAGGTTTGGAGGTGTGCGGTGACATGCACGTGTGTGTACTTAGACATGTGCATGTGGAGGTTTGGAGGTGTACAGTGACATGCATGTGTGTGTATGTAGATGTGCGTGTGGAGGTTTGGAGGTGTGCAGTGACATGCATGTATGTGTATGTAGACATGTGCATGTGGAGGTTTGGAGGTGTGCAGTGACATGCATGTGTGTGTATGTAGATGTGCGTGTGGAGGTTTGGAGGTGTGCAGTGACATGCATGTGTGTGTATGTAGACGTGCGTGTGGAGGTTTGGAGGTGTGCAGTGACATGCATGTATGTGTATGTAGACATGTGCATGTGGAGGTTTGGAGGTGTGCAGTGACATGGAGGTACATAGGATGAGGGGCAGGGTAGGTGGGTAGAGATACAGAGAGAAAATCTAGGAGTGACAAACCCTGGCTCGGGCTTCCTCTGCACGTGTTATAAATATTTCTTCCATGTAGAGTTCCTGCCTGGAGGACCAGTCCCTGGATTAGCCTTTCCTTTTCCTGACCAATGCTCTCCAGGAACAATTCCTTTGTTTGCTTCTTGAACATTGAGGCAGTGCTCAATCCAGCAATGCAGTACCCTGCCGCCACCACCACCCCGTCATCTGCAGGGTGATATAGAGGCACTCTCCGTTCACCAGGTCCCCTCTCCCTTGTCTCAGGTCCGGGACCTTAGGGACACAGGCCGTGCCACCTGCCCCTCTTGTGCACCAGGCAGGAAGGACAGCTTCCAGAACACTAAGGAATGTCAATGCTCTAATCTGAAAGAAGGAAGTAGGGAGCCAGATTAAAGTGTATTTTAAATTAACAATGCTATTTAAGTATAACAAAGTGGTTTTAGAAATGGATTTTAATTCCATAAGTAACGCATATTCGTTGGGGAAAAATCAGAAAGTCTATTTAAGCCAAAAGATGAAATCTCACCGCACATCCAGGGAACTATTCATAATCTCTTATTGCATATCCTTTGAGACTTTTCCCGTTAATATGACTGTGTCTGTATGTGTGTGTATATATATGAATTTTTAAAACAAGCATGAGAAGTACATACAGTTTTATAACCTGCTTTCCTAAGGAATTGATTATTATTATGGCTTTGGTATAGTTCAATAATTTTCCGAAATTTAGGCTTCCCTAGATTATACTCTCTAACTTGTAGCTTACTGCATCATTTGCTAACAGATGACTAGGGTGGGCCAGGAGCAAGAATTAATTTTTAAAAATTATACTTCTGACCTAAGGTTTGCCTAATATGTGTTTGGGCACCGTACGTCAACTAATCGAATCCTTACATCAAGTTGCTTTTATCACCCTCATTGTATAGATAAGGAAATCAGGGCTTAATTAACTGTTCAAATCATACAGCCAAGAAGTGGTAGATCTTCTTAGATCTCTGTGATGTCAAAATCAAACTCTTTCCAAATTACATTCACCTGTCAGTGAAATAGAACTTGATTTGGGGCCGGCAGGATAAGTATTTAGCAAGAATGCAAATGTGACTAAGACTGTAAAAGAAAGTGTCCAGCATTGCCACAGAACCGATCTCTGGCAATGATGTGTGAAGGTCCCTGGGAGAGGCCCACATGGTAAGTCAATCTTGGACTCCACCAACGAGCCTTTCGTTGAGCATACTGGAGAAACCGAGGCCAGCAGACACTTTGAGAGGCAGAAGCATCTTTGTCCTCCAGCTGTAGAGAAAAGTCAGCAGACATTGTCATTAACTTGGGGCCTTGCTGCCTGGAGTTGCCTGGGAACAGTATCAGCCCTAAAGTGGGCTCCAGAGAATTGTGGCAAAACACACAAAAGCTCTGCTAAACTCAATTTCCATCTTGGAGGAGGGTCCCTTCTGTTTCTTCTTTCAGGATAAAATGGGCTAATTCCTCTGTGGTCACCCATGGACATTGGCTGACCACATTCTGAAAGGGCAAGACAAACAATTGCTCCATTTTAGAATCCCTTTTCTTCAAGGGGTGAAACCCAAGAATGTATGTGCCCACTTGAAGATTTTGGTATTTCTACTGTAAGGGTGAGAGGGTTAGCACTTTACAGCTTTACCCTTTGCTTCCAAGGAGAATAGTTCTAGAATGACAGTCACTCCTTTCCTTCATTGCTACGGTCATAACTTTAAACTATTTTAACCTATTTGAAAAGAATTAATTAGTTCTGCTGATACTTCTAAAGTGCTTTAATGTGTGTCTGTTTTTTCACTCAGCCTTTAAAAGAATTTCTTATGGGTAGCCATTTAAAAGATAACAGACTTTTCAGGAAATGTCCAATACATTGTAGCATGTGAAAGGGATTATGTTTGATGGACATTTTTGTAATAAAGAAATCTAATTACTCATTGATAAAAGGGTACTATTTATGAAAATTCCTTTATGAATGAAAGGTATGTCTTATAATTAATTTTTCTTCTTAGTCAGAAAATAATGCCATGGCAAATTTTTTTAATTATAAGGAATCTTTAAAGTATAAGATGGTACTCAGACACCCAGGAAAATAAAAGATTGTTTGAAATCTCCAGAGCAAAATTTATTGTTTCTTCTGGTAGCACATGGCTATGTCTGCAAGCCATTTTCACTCCAAATGCTCTTCTTAGTTTATCCTTAAATCCTTATATCAGGTTTCTTTAGAGTCACTGAGCACCTGCCATGTGCCAGGTTCATTTGACAATCATTATCGTAAATAATTCTCAAACCCAGTTCCACACAATGGGTGGTAATAAAGCAGCAACTACATCCCCATTTTCCAGGTGATAGAATTGAAGTTGAGGGAAATCTACTGCGATGGTGAAAGTCACACAACGAATAAGAGGCAGAACCAGAATTTGAACCCAGGCCTTCAGCCTCTGGTGCCCATCAAGACACAGCTGCTTCTCTGAGGCTGCTGTGGAAATGTAACTGGCTACACACTTGTCCCTTCTCTCTTCCTGGTCTCTAATGCCTGGGCTCAGGGACCAGTTCATAGACCTACTCATCAGAATCCTTGGTTTGGGCCTTAGGCATCTGTATTTTTAAAACTTTCCAAATCATTATCAGTAGAAAGAATTGGGAACCCTGTTTAAAATCCATGAATCAAATTTCTTTGGCCTATGCTCAAAAATACCATTTTCTGAATACCACCTGTATTTTTATGTTGCTCCTTTTGGGACTCATCCCTCATAATTAACCTGGAGGAGCCACCTCCTGCTGGCTCCAGGAGACAGAATGATAAAATGTGTGGACTGCTTCCTTCTCATTCATTCCTTGACTAGGTAAAAAATGTAATTACTTTTCTTCTAAAGCTAAAAGAGGTCTGTAGGTGTAGGTAAAAGACCTTGGGGTAATTGAAAGAACATGGACTTTGGAGTCTGTGGTATAATAAAAAACTTGGCTGGTCTTTATCCTTAGTTCCTTGGGAATCAACCTTTACCTCTTTGGAATTTTCCATGATAGCAGTGTCTTCTGTTCTTTGTGGTGGGCCCAGGACCATACCTGATAGTGCATATGCTAATGGGATGACAGCATGAGGCCAGCCAAACCTGCAGACTTAGGGTGGGCAACTGGTCACACCAGAAAGACCAACATATGATTAGCAGGTTGGGGCTTTGAGTCGTGTCTTATCAGTTCACCATCCGACCTCTGAGAGGGGAGGGGGCTGCAGATTGAGCTCAACCATGTGAACATTGATTCTATCAATCATGACAATGTAATGAGACCCCATATAAGCTCGGACACTGTAAGCCACAAGGAACTTCCATGATGGAGAAAATACATCAAATGTATCTTTGCTGTGCCGGGAGGGTGAACATGTTCTGGTTCCATGTGGAGAGGGTGCGGAGGCCAGTGTTTGAGACCCTCTCAGACCCCACCCTATGCATCTCTTCGTTTGGCTTCTTATTTGTATCCTTTTACTATAATAAAGTTGTAATTGTAAGTATAGCTCTGTGAGTTGTTCTAGCCAATTACTGAACCCATGGGGGTGGTGGGAACCAAAAATTTGTAGCCCATTGGTCAGAAGTGCAGGAGGCCTGGATCCCCGAACTTGAGACTGGTGCCTGAAGGGTCTCTTGTAGAGGATGCCCCTAACCAGTGGGGCCTGGCCAACTCAGTGTGGTTAGAGTCCGAGTTGAATTGGATTGAGTTACTGTAGTGTTTGCAGTTGGTACTGGAAGCTATGGTAGAAGTTACTGGTAGAGGTTTTGTTTTTTTTTCCGCCCTTTAACTTTTTATTTTGAAATAGTTTCAAACTTACAAAAATAATACAAACCCCATATATAGAACTCCAACATATCTTCTCCCATTCCAAGACCCACCAATTTTAACATTTTGAGACCTTTGCTATATCTCTTTGCCCTTCCTTCCTTCCTTCCTTCCTTCCTTCCTTCCTTCCTTCCTTTCTTCCTCCCCTCTCTCCCTCCCTCTTCCTTCCTTTCTTTCTTCCTTTCACCTATCATCCATCCATGTGTCCATCTACCTATCCATCTGTCTAATATACCTATCTTCCTATCTATTTCACCATTTTTATCAAAGTTTTAGAGTGGGTTGAACACATCATACTCATTGAACACCTAATACTTCTATGTACATTTTGTACGAACAAGGATATTCATTTATATAATCACCTTAAGTTGCAATTATCATGCTCAAGAAATTTAACATTGATATAAAGTTTACAGTCTATATATTCCATTTTTTTCTGATGTCCCAGCAATATTCTTTTGTCCTTTTTTCTCCTCCTTTCTCCAATCTCATCCAGTATCACATATGACATTTAATTGTTATTATCTCTTTAATTTCTTTCTTTTTATTGTGAAAACATGTACAATATAAATTTTCCAATTCTAGCCCCTCCCAAGCATATCATTCACAATGTTTCAGTAACCACCATCCATTACTCAAAATTTCCCTTTACCCCAAACAGAAACCCCACACTCATTTTGCATTAACTCCCCATTATTGCCCCTGCCCCCCACCCCTGGTAACCTGTGCTCTACTTTTTGTTTCTATGAGTTTGCATGTTTTCTGATATTTTCTTTGAGGTTACAATGGGGCTTAAATTTAACATCTTAGATCTATAAAAATCTCGTTTGCTTTGATATCAATGTAACAACTTCAAAGGCATTCATCAGCTATATTCCTATAACCCCTTCATCCCCCAAACCTTTAGGTAGTTCTTGTCACAAATTACATATTTATACATTATGAATCAAAAAACATTGATTTATCATTACATTTTATGCATTTGCCTTTTAGATCCTGTAGGAAGTGAAAATTGCAATTAAAAATAAAAAATTCAGGAGGCGGGGCAAGATGGCAGACTGGTGGGCTGTATGTTTTAGTTACTCCTCCAGGAAAGGAGGTAGAAAGCCAGGAACTGAGTGGACTGGACACCACAGAGCAATCTGACTTTGGGCATACTTCATATAACACTCATGAAAACGTGGAACTGCTGAGATCAGTGAAATCTGTAAGTTTTTGCGGCCAGGGGACCCGCGCCCCTCCCTGCCAGGCTCAGTCCTGTGGGAGGAGGGGCTGTCAGCTCCGGGAAGGAGAAGGGAGAACTGCAGTGGCAGCCCTTATCAGAAACTCATTCTACTGATCCAAACTCCAACCATAGATAGACTGAGACCAGACACCAGAGAATCTGAGAGCAGCCAGCCCAGCAGAGAGGAGACAGGCATAGAAAAAAAACAACACGAAAAACTCCAAAATAAAAGCGGAGGATTTTTGGAGTTCTGGCGAACATAGAAAGGGGAAGGGCAGAGCCCAGGCCCGAGCTCAGGCCCTGAGGCGCATATGCAAATCCAGAAGAAAAGCTGATCTCTCTGCCCTGTGGACCTTTCCTTAATGGCCCTGGTTGCTTTGTCTCTTAGCATTTCAATAACCTATTAGATCACTGAGTAGGGCCCTTTTTTTTTTTTTTTAATCCTTTTTTCTTTTTCTAAAACAATTACTCTAAGAAGCCCAATACAGAAAGCTTCAAAGACTTGCAATTTGGGCAGGTCAACTCAAGAGCAGAACTAGGAGAGCTCTGAGACAAAACGCAATAATCCAGTGGCTGAGAAAATTCACTAAACACCACAACTTCCCAAGAAAAGGGGGGTGTCCGCTCACAGCCATCATCCTGGTGGACAGGAAACACTCCTGCCAATCGCCAGCCCCATAGCCCAGAACTGCCCCAGACAACCCAGTGTGATGGAAGTGCTTCAAATAACAGGCACACACCACAAAACTGGGCGTGGACATTAGCCTTCCCTGCAACCTCAGCTGAATTAACAAAGCCCCATTCAGCCATCATTTCAGCAGACTGGGAGCCTCCCTACACAGCCCAGCAGCCCAGAACTGCCCTGGGGGGACGGCACTCACCTGTGACATAGCACAGTCATCCCTCAACAGAGGACCCGGGGTGCACGGCCTGGAAGAGGGGCCCACTTGCAAGTCTCAGGAGCCATATGCCAATACCAAGGACTTGTGGGTCAGTGGCAGAGACAAACTGTGGCAGGACTGAACTGAAGGATTAGACTATTGTAGCAGCTTTAAAACTCTAGGATCACCAGGGAGATTTGATTGTTAGAGCCACCCACCCCCTCCCTGACTGCCCAGAAACACGCCCCATATACAGGGCAGGCAACACCAACTACACACGCAAGCTTGGTACACCAATTGGACCACACAAGACTCACTCCCCCACTCACCAAAAAGGCTAAGCAGAGGAGAACTGGCTTGTGGAGAACAGGTGGCTCGTGGACGACACCTGCTGGTTAGTTAGAGAAAGTGTACTCCATGAAGCTGTAGATCTGATAAATTAGAGATAAGGACTTCAATTGGTCTACAAATCCTAAAAGAACCCTATCAAGTTCAGCAAATGCCACGAGGCCAAAAACAACAGAAAATTATAAAGCATATGAAAAAACCAGACGATATGGATAACCCAAGCCCAAGCACCCAAATCAAAAGATCAGAAGAGACACAGCACCTAGAGCAGCTACTCAAAGAACTAAAGATGAACAATGAGACCATAGTACGGGAGATAAAGGAAATCAAGAAGACCCTAGAAGAGCATAAAGAAGACATTGCAAGACTAAATAAAAAAATGGATGATCTTATGGAAATTAAAGAAACTGTTGACCAAATTAAAAAGATTCTGGACACTCATAGTACAAGACTAGAGGAAGTTGAACAACGAATCAGTGACCTCGAAGATGACAGAATGGAAAATGAAAGCATAAAAGAAAGAATAGGGAAAAAAATTGAAAAAATCGAAATGAACCTCAGGGATATGATAGATAATATGAAACGTCCAAATATAAGACTCATTGGTGTCCCAGAAGGGGAAGAAAAGGGTAAAGGTCTAGGAAGAGTATTCAAAGAAATTGTTGGGGAAAACTTCCCAAATCTTCTAAACAACATAAATACACAAATCATAAATGCTCAGCGAACCCCAAATAGAATAAATCCAAATAAACCCACTCCGAGACATATACTGATCACACTGTCAAACACAGAAGAGAAGGAGCAAGTTCTGAAAGCAGCAAGAGAAAAGCAATTCACCACATACAAAGGAAACAGCATAAGATTAAGTAGTGACTACTCAGCAGCCACCATGGAGGCGAGAAGGCAGTGGCACGATATATTTAAAATTCTGAGTGAGAAAAATTTCCAGCCAAGAATACTTTATCCAGCAAAGCTCTCCTTCAAATTTGAGGGAGAGCTTAAATTTTTCACAGACAAACAAATGCTGAGAGAATTTGCTAACAAGAGACCTGCCCTACTGGAGATACAAAAGGGAGCCCTACAGACAGAGAAACAAAGAAAGGACAGAGAGATTTGGAGAAAGGTTCAGTACTAAAGAGATTTGGTATGGGTACAATAAAGGATATTAATAGACAGAGGAGAAAAATATGACAAACATAAACCAAAGGATAAGATGGCTGATTCAAGAAATGCCTTCACGGTTATAACATTGAATGTAAATGGATTGAAGTCCCCAATTAAAGGATATAGATTTGCAGAATGGATCAAAAAAAATGAACCATCAATATGTTGCATACAAGAGACTCATCTTAGACACAGGGACACAAAGAAACTGAAAGTGAAAGGATGGAAAAAAATATTTCATGCAAGCTACAGCCAAAAGAAAGCAGGTGTAGCAATATTAATCTCAGATAAAATAGACTTCAAATGCAGGGATGTTTTGAGAGACAAAGAAGGCCACTACATAATAATAAAAGGGGCAATTCAGCAAGAAGAAATAACAATCGTAAATGTCTATGCACCCAAGCAAGGTGCCACAAAATACATGAGAGAAACACTGGCAAAACTAAAGGAAGCAATTGATGTTTCCACAATAATTGTGGGAGACTTCAACACATCACTCTCTCCTATAGATAGATCAACCAGACAGAAGACCAATAAGGAAATTGAAAACCTAAACAATCTGATAAATGAATTAGATTTAACAGACATATACAGGACATTACATCCCAAATCACCAGGATACACATACTTTTCTAGTGCTCATGGAACTTTCTCCAGAATAGATCATATGCTGGGACATAAAACAAGCCTCAATAAATTTAAAAAGATTGAAATTATTCAAAGCACATTCTCTGACCACAATGGAATACAATTAGAAGTCAATAACCATCAGAGACTTAGAAAATTCACAAATACCTGGAGGTTAAACAACACACTCCTAAACAATCAGTGGGTTAAAGAAGAAATGGCAACAGAAATTGCTAAATATATAGAGACGAATGAAAATGAGAACACAACATACCAAAACCTATGGGATGCAGCAAAAGCAGTGCTAAGGGGGAAATTTATAGCACTAAACGCATATATTAAAAAGGAAGAAAGAGCCAAAATCAAAGAACTAATGGATCAACTGAAGAAGCTAGAAAATGAACAGCAAACCAATCCTAAACCAAGTACAAGAAAAGAAATAACAAGGATTAAAGCAGAAATAAATGACATACACAACAAAAAAACAATAGAGAGGATAAATATCACCAAAAGTTGGTTCTTTGAGAAGATCAACAAGATTGACAAGCCCCTAGCTAGACTGACAAAATCAAAAAGAGAGAAGACCCATATAAACAAAATAATGAATGAAAAAGTTGACATAATTGCAGATCCTGAAGAAATTAAAAAAATTATAAGAGGATACTATGAACAACTGTATGGCAACAAACTGGATAATGTAGAGGAAATGGACAATTTCCTGGAAACATATGAACAACCTAGACTGACCAGAGAAGAAATAGAAGACCTCATCCAACCCATCACAAGCAAAGAGATCCAATCAGTCATCAAAAATCTTCCCACAAATAAATGCCCAGGGCCAGATGGCTTCACAGGGGAATTCTACCAAACTTTCCAGAAAGAACTGACACCAATCTTACTCAAACGCTTTCAAAACATTGAAGAAAATGGAACACTACCTAACTCATTTTATGAAGCTAACATCAATCTAATACCAAAACCAGGCAAAGATGCTACAAAAAAGGAAAACTACCAGCCAATCTCCCTAATGAATATAGATGCAAAAATCCTCAACAAAATCCTTGCAAACCGAATCCAAAGACACATTAAAAAAATCATACACCATGACCAAGTGGGGTTTATTTCAGGCATGCAAGGATGGTTCAACATAAGAAAATCAATCAATGTATTACAACACATTAACAAGTCAAAAGGGAAAAATCAATTGATCATCTCAATAGATGCTGAAAAAGCATTTGACAAAATACAACATCCGTTTTTGATAAAAACACTTCAAAAGGTAGGAATTGAAGGAAACTTCCTCAACATGATAAAGAGCATATATGAAAAACCCACAGCCAGCATAGTACTCAATGGTGAGATACTGAAAGCCTTCCCCCTAAGATCAGGAACAAGACAAGGATGCCCGCTGTCATCACTGTTATTCAACATTGTGCTGGAAGTGCTAGCCAGGGCAATCCGGCAAGACAAAGAAATAAAAGGCATCCAAATTGGAAAAGAAGAAGTAAAACTGTCATTGTTTGCAGATGATATGATCTTATATCTAGAAAACCCTGAGAAATCGACGATACAGCTACTAGAGCTAAGAAACAAATTTAGCAAAGTAGCGGGATACAAGGTTAATGCACATAAGTCAGTAATGTTTCTATATGCTAGAAATGAACAAACTGAAGAGACACTCAAGAAAAAGATACCATTTTCAATAGCAACTAAAAAAATCAAGTACCTAGGAATAAACTTAACCAAAGATGTAAAAGACCTATACAAAGAAAACTACATAACTCTACTAAAAGAAATAGAAGGGGACCTTAAAAGATGGAAAAATATTCCATGTTCATGGATAGGAAGACTAAATGTCATTAAGATGTCAATTCTACCCAAACTCATCTACAGATTCAATGCAATCCCAATCAAAATTCCAACAACCTACTTTGCAGACTTGGAAAAGCTAGTTATCAAATTTATTTGGAAAGGGAAGATGCCTCGAATTGCTAAAGACACTCTAAAAAAGAAAAACGAAGTGGGAGGACTTACACTCCCTGACTTTGAAGCTTATTATAAAGCCACAGTTGCCAAAACAGCATGGTACTGGCACAAAGATAGACATATAGATCAATGGAATCGAATTGAGAATTTGGAGATAGACCCTCAGATCTATGGCCGACTGATCTTTGATAAGGCTCCCAAAGTCACTGAACTGAGTCATAATGGTCTTTTCAACAAATGGGGCTGGGAGAGTTGGATATCCATATCCAAAAGAATGAAAGAGGACCCCTACCTCACCCCCTACACAAAAATTAACTCAAAATGGACCAAAGATCTCAATATAAAAGAAAGTACCATAAAATTCCTAGAAGATAATGTAGGAAAACTTCTTCAAGACCTTGTATTAGGCGGCCACTTCCTAGACTTTACACCCAAAGCACAAGCAACAAAAGAGAAAATAGATAAATGGGAACTCCTCAAGCTTAGAAGTTTCTGCACCTCAAAGGAATTTCTCAAAAAGGTAAAGAGGCAGCCAACCCAATGGGAAAAAATTTTTGGAAACCATGTATCTGACAAAAGACTGATATCTTGCATATATAAAGAAATCCTACAACTCAATGACAATAGTACAGTCGGCCCAATTATAAAATGGGCAAAAGATATGAAAAGACAGTTCTCTGAAGAGGAAATACAAATGGCCAAGAAACACATGAAAAATTGTTCAGCTTCACTAGCTATTAGAGAGATGCAAATTAAGACCACAATGAGATACCATCTAACACCGGTTAGAACGGCTGCCATTAAACAAACAGGAAACTACAAATGCTGGAGGGGATGTGGAGAAATTGGAACTCTTATTCATTGTTGGTGGGACTGTATAATGGTTCAGCCACTCTGGAAGTCAGTCTGGCAGTTCCTTAGAAAACTAGATATAGAGTTACCATTCGATCCAGCGATTGCACTTCTCGGTATAAACCCGGAAGATCGGAAAGCAGTGACACGAACAGATATCTGCACGCCAGTGTTCATAGCAGCATTATTCACAATTGCCAAGAGATGGAAACAACCCAAATGTCCTTCAACAGATGAGTGGATAAATAAAATGTGGTATATACACACGATGGAATACTACGCGGCAGTAAGAAGGAACGATCTCGTGAAACATATGACAACATGGATGAACCTTGAAGACATAATGCTGAGCGAAATAAGCCAGGCACAAAAAGACAAAGATTATATGCTACCACTAATGTGAACTTTGAAAAATGTAAAACAAATGGTTTATAATGTAGAATGTAGGGGAACTAGCAATAGAGAGCAATTAAGGAAGGGGAACAATAATCCAAGAAGAACAGATAAGCTATTTAACGTTCTGGGGATGCCCAGGAATGACTATGGTCTGTTAATTTCTGATGGATATAGTAGGAACAAGTTCACAGAAATGTTGCTATATTAGGTAACTTTCTTAGGGTAAAGTAGGAACATGATGGAAGTTAAGCAGTTATCTTAGGTTAGTTGTCTTTTTCTTACTCCCTTGTTATGGTCTCTTTGAAATGTTCTTTTATTGTATGTTTGTTTTCTTTTCAACTTTTTTTTTCATACAGTTGATTTAAAAAAGAAGGGAAAGTTAAAAAAAAAAAAAAAGAAAAGAAAAACAAGGAAAAAAAAAAAAGATGTAGTGCCCCCTTGAGGAGCCTGTGGAGAATGCAGGGGTATTCGCCTACCCCACCTCCATGGTTGCTAACATGACCACAGACATAGGGGACTGGTGGTTTGATGGGTTGAGCCCTCTACCACAGGTTTTACCCTTGGGAAGACGGTTGCTGCAAAGGAGAGGCTAGGCCTCCCTATGGTTGTGCCTAAGAGCCTCCTCCCGAATGCCTCTTTGTTGCTCAGATGTGGCCCTGTCTCTCTAGCTAAGCCAACTTGAAAGGTGAAATCACTGCCCTCCCCCCTATGTGGGATCAGACACCCAGGGGAGTGAATCTCCCTGGCAACGTGGAATATGACTCCTGGGAGGAATGTAGACCTGGCATCGTGGGACGGAGAACATCTTCTTGACCAAAAGGGGGATGTGAAAGGAAATGAAATAAGCTTCAGTGGCAGAGAGATTCCAAAAGGAGCCGAGAGGTCACTCTGGTGGGCACTCTTATGCACACTTTAGACAACCCTTTTTAGGTTCTTAAGAATTGGGGTAGCTGGTGGTGGATACCTGAAACTATCAAACTACAACCCAGAACCCATGAATCTCGAAGACAGTTGTATAAAAATGTAGCTTATGAGGGGTGACAATGGGATTGGGAAAGCCATAAGGACCACACTCCACTTTGTCTAGTTTATGGATGGATGAGTAGAAAAATAGGGGAAGGAAACAAACAGACAAAGGTACCCAGTGTTCTTTTTTACTTCAATTGCTCTTTTTCACTCTAATTTTTAATCTTGTTATTTTGTGTGTGTGCTAATGAAGGTGTGAGGGATTGATTTGGGTGATGAATGTACCACTATGTAATGGTACTGTAAACAATCGAAAGTACGATTTGTTTTGTATGACTGCGTGGTATGTGAATATATCTCAATAAAATGAAGATAAAAAAAATAAAAATAAAAAAAAATAAAAAATTCAGTCTTTACTGGAGATCTTTATTTCTTCATGTGACTTGTCTATTGTCTTTCCTTTCAACTTCCAGAACTTCCTTTAGCATCTCTTGTAGGGCTGGTATAGTGGTAACAAACTCCCTCTGTTTTGTTGACCTCATATTTGAAAGGCAGTTTTGCTGGACACAGAATTCTTGGTTGATGGGTTTTGCTTGAAGCACTTTAAATGTCATCCCACTGCCGATTTGCTTCCATGGTTTTCAATCAGAAATCAGCCCTTTGACTTTTGAGGCTCCCTTTTATATGATATGTGACTTCTGTCTTCTGGTTTTCAGAATTCTCTCTTTATCTTTGGCATTCAACAGTTTGATTATAATCATGGTGCAGTGCAGGTCTATTTGGGTTTCTCCAGTTTGGAGTTCATTGAGCATCTTGGAAGTGTATATTCATATCTTTTATTAAATTTCATTATTTCTTTGAATAGTCTCTCTGCCCCTTTCTCTCTTTCTTCTCCTTTTTGGAATCCCACAATGCATATATTATTTTTTTTTAATTCAGTTTTATTGAGATGTATTCACATACCATACAATCATCCATGTAATACAATCAATTCTTCACAGTATCATCATATAGATGTGCACTCATCACCCCAATCAATTTTTGAACATTTTCCTTACACCAGAAAGAATAAAAATAAGAATAAAAAATACAAGTAAAAAAGAACACCCAAATCATTCCACCACCCCCCATCCCACCCTATTTTTCATTTAGGTTTTGTTCCTATTTTTCTACTCATTCATCCATACACTGGATAAAGGGAGTGTGAGCCACAAGGTTTTCATAATCACACTGTTACCCCTTGTAAGCTACATTGTTATACAATCATCTTCAAGAATCAAGGCTACTGGGTTGCAGTTTGACAGTTTCAGGTATTTACTTCTAGCTATTCCAATACACAAAAATCTAAGAAGGGATATTTATCTAGTGTGTAAGAATGCCCTCCAGAGTGACCTCTCAACTCCATTTGAAATCTCCCAGCCACTGAAACTTTATTTTGTTTCATTTCTCTTCTCCCTTTTGGTCAAGAAGATTTTCTCAACCCCACAATTTTGCAGTCCCCCTCATCGTAAATGTAAAACTGTCCTACAATTAAAAGTCTATTTTCAAAAGCCCACTATTATTTATAAGGTGTAAAATGGCCAATCATGTCATCTTAAAATAATGACAATAATAGCTATGATATATCGAATTCTTACTGACCAGGCAGTGTGCCAAATGTTTTTTTTTTTCCCCATCTTCCAACCAATTTTTTTCTTTTTTTTTTTTAATAATAAATTTTGTTCTGAAATAAGTTCAATCTTACAGGAACAGTTGTAAAAATAGTACAAACCCCATACATAGAACTCCATCATACCCCGACCACCCTCCCCCGATACCCTGATCCATCACCTTTAAGATCCTGTCACACCACTGTCTGTTTCTTTCCCTCCCTCTCTCCCTCCCTCCCTCCCTAACACCCATCATCTATTGCTCTGTCCTCTTAACATATGAGAGCAAGATGCACATGTCTTTGAACAAACAATATAATTCACATATACCTTTCTCATGAACAAGAACATTATTTTATGCAATCTCATTAAATGCAGCTAAGAAGTTCAAGAAATTCAACATTGATATAAAGCTTACATTCTATATTTCCTTTTTTCTTTTTTTTCCTTGTGTCCCATCTGTGTCCCTTTGAGCCTCCTCTCCTCCGACCTCAGATCCCATCCAGGGTCATCCTTGGCATTTCATTGTCGTCTATTTAGACTGTCTTATTTTTTTTTTCAATTGTGGAAAGCTATATATAGCCTAAATCTTCCTATTCCACCCCTCCCTAGCATTCCCTTAGTGGGATTAATCACATTTAGAATGCTGCAATGCTATCACCTTCTGACCATCCATTTCTAGAAGTTTCCTTTCACCCCAAACCAAAACCCCTACTCTCATTTCTTAACTCCCCATTGCCCCTTCCCCCACTTCTTGGAATCCCTACTCTACTTTTCATCTCTTTGGTCATATTCTCTGATACTTTCTTTGTGTTTACCATGGGGCTTAAATTTAACCTCTTATAATCTATAACAATCTTGTTTTTCTTTGATACCAACTTAACTTCAATAGGACACATAAACTGTGTTCCTATACTCCTCTATTCCCCCACCTTTATGCAGTTCTTGTCAAGAATTACATATTTTACATTGAGTCCAAAACCACTGATTTATCATTACAGTTTATGTATTTTAGATCCTGTAGGAAGTAAATAGTGGAGTTATAAATCAACAGTACAGTAGTATTGGTCTTTATATTTACCATGTGATCTTTACTGGAAATCTTTATTTCTTCATGTGGTTTCAGTCAATTGTTTAGTGTCCCTTCCTTTCAGCCTGCTTAGGAATGATCTTCTAGTGATGAAGTTCCTCAGCTTTTGATTGTCCGGGAATGTTTTCATCTCCCCCTCATTTTTATCCTTCAGGTGTTTGTGAGTTCTCCAAGTCTCTGACAGTTATTGACTACTATTTGTATTCCATTGTGGTCAGAGAATGTGCTTTGAACAAATTCATTTTTTTATATTTTATTTTATTGAGACTTGTTTTTATGTCCATTCTGGAGAAAGATCCGTGATCACTAGTGAAGAATGTGTGTCCCAGTGACCTGGGATGTAATATTCTATATATGTCTGTTAAAAGTCTCTATATCTCTCTCTCATTTCTTTGTTTCTCTGTCAGTAGGGCTCGCTTTAGTATCTGAAGTAGGGCAGGTCTTTTATTAGCAAACTCTCTCAGCATTTGTTTGTCTGTGAAAAATTTAAGCTCTCCCTCAAATTTGAAGGAGAGTTTTGCTGGATAAAGTATTCTTGGTTGGAAATTTTCCTCTCTCAGAATTTGAAATATGTCATGCCACTGCCTTCTCGCCTCCATGGTGGCCACTGAGTAGTCATTACTTAGTCTTGTGTTGTTTCCTTTGTATGTGGTGAATTGCTTTTCTCTTGCTGCTTTCAGAACTTGCTCCTTCTCTTCAGTATTTGACAGTCTGATCAGAATATGTCTTGGAGTGGGTTTGTTTGAATTTATTCTATTTGGAGTTCACTGGGCATTTATTCTTTATGTGTTTATATTGGGTAGAAGGTTTGGGAAGTTTTCCCCAACAATTTCTTTGAATACTCTTTCTAGACTTTTACCCTTCTCTTCCCCTTCTGGGACACCAGTGAGTCTTAAATTAGGACGTTTTATTTTATCTATCATATCCCTGAGATCCATTTCAATTTTTTTCAATTTTTTTCCCCATTCTTTCTTTTGTTCTTTCATTTTCTGTTCTGTGCTCCTCGAGGAGACTGAGTTGTTGGTCAACTTCCTCTAATCTTGTATTATGAGTATCCAGAATCTTTTTAATTTGGCCTACAGTTTCTTTTATTTCCATAAGATCTTCTATTTTTTTATTTACTCTTGCCATATCTTCTTTATGCTCTTCTAGGGTTTTCTTTATGTCTTCTATATTCTGTGCCATGCTCTTCTTCAAGTCTTTTATATCCCGTGCCATGCTCTCATTGCCTGTTTGTAGTTCTTTGATTAATTCTGCCAGGAACTGTGTGTCTTCAGATCTTTTGATTTGAGTGTTTGGGTTCAGGTTCTCCATGTCATCTGGTTTTATCATATGCTTTAAGATTTTCTGTTGTTTTTGGCCTCTTGGCATTTGCTTTACTTGATCTTTAATTTGTTAGAATTGCAGCTTGGTGACATACACTTTCTCTAACTAACCAGCAGATGGCGTCCGTGAGTCACTTATTCCCCTCAAGTCAGTTCTCCCCAGCTTTGTGGTATGTGGGGATCTGATTCTTTTGGGGTCCAATTGATGCACTTAATATGGGTGTGTTGTCGGTACTGTCTGCCCTCAATGAGGGGCGTGTGCCTGAGCAGTTAGGGAGGAAGGGCAGGTTTAATAATCAAACCTCCCAGGTGTTCCTGGAGATTTAAGGCTGTTCTCTGCCGCTTACACAAAAGTCCTTGGTATTGGCGTAGGTTCCCTGGGATTTCCAAGCGGTTCCCCCCTCACTGCTGTGCTTTTCCAGGACCTCTGCTGGGGGGGGGGGGAGCCGTGCCACGTCACAAGTGAGCGCTGGCCTCCAGGGAAGCCCTGGGCTGCCGGGCTGTGTAGGGGCATTCCCAGCCCGCTTCAAAGATGGTTGAATTGGACTCGTTAACTTCCCCTTCTCCACACAGCTCTGCTCTCCCAGCTCCAGGACGATCAGCCGTGGGTGTATTCAAGGCCACTGTCCACGGCCGATATTGTGTCATGTGAGCGGAGCTGCAGGAAAGACTCCCTGTCAGGCTGGGTTTCTTGGCTCGGCTCTGTGCTGTGTGTTCGGCCCCAGGCAGGAGAATCCCCGCCCGCTGGGGAGACGGCTGCAACTAGTGCATCTCCCCTTTGCTTCCCTGGACCCAAGACAATCAGCAGTGGGTGTGGAAAGGGGTATCCTCCACCCCAGACACCGAGGCGTTAGTCCAGAGCACTCCCGTCTTATCTGCAGCTGTTCCCGGGCTTCTTTTTTTTAAATAAAAAAAACCGCCAACCCACTGTTTCCCCACACCGCAGCGTGGCCGAGGGATTCAGCCTACTCACTCACTCGTTTCAGACTGCAGACTCCTGGTTTCACCAAACGCACGTTCCCTGTGGCTTTAGCAGAACTTGTCTGGCTGGCGCTACTCTGGAAGTGGTGTTCTGGGTCCTTTCTGGTTTTTTATCTAGTGTTTTCCAAGGAGGTGTTTTTTTCTCTGTCTCACCTAGTCGCCATCTTAGGTTCCTCCCCGCATTTATTATTATACTTGATGGTGTTCCACAGGTTCCTCAGGCTCTATTTATTTTTCTTTATTCTTTTATCTTCAAGTTCACTGGTTCTTTATTCTGCCAGCTCCAATCTGCTGTTGAACTCTTCTAGGGAATTTTAATTTCTATTATGTGGTCTTTAGTTCTATTTGGTTCCTTTTCATAACTTCCATCTTTCTATTGATATTCTCTTTGTGTTCATCTATCATTTCCCTGATTTCCTTTAGTTCTTTAGCCAGGCTTTGAGCATATTTAGGACCATATTTTTAAAGTCTTTGTATGGAATGTCCCAGACATTGATGGCTTCTAATGCTTTAATTTTCTCCTTTGCCTGGGCCATCACTGCATGTTTCTTTGTACACTTTGTAATATTTTGTGGAAACCTGGACATGTTGATATATTAATGTGTTATTACTGGAATTTAGACTCAGAGACATATTCTCCTTAAGCTTGTAACCAGCTAATGTTATGACAGAGCTCTTCCTGAATGCCAGGAGCTACCAGAAAATAAAAGAAGAAGAAAGAAGAAATCATCTTTCCCAACTTTTGCTAGATTGACCTGTGCAAGAGCTCTCCTTCATGTTTATCCATACAATGAGTTTAGAGAATAGCTCTAGGCCAAAGCATAGGTGTTTCCCAATCCTTTCCATGCATGCCTCTTATCTTGGGCCACGAGCATGTAGTCCTGGGAATTATCCTGTTTACACAGATACAAATGCCCTCTCTTCCCTAGGAAACAGTTTCCTCATGGTCTAGTACTGCATTGTATGTCCTACAACCAGCAATCCCTTGCCCCAGACAGCATGACTTGACTGCTCTGTAGGAGAGCTCAGTGAGCCACTTTCTACATGAAGGACAAGTTCTAGACAGCAAGTTCCTCAGGCCACCGCCAGACAGATTGGGCCAGACATATATGCTCCCCCTATGTGCACCAGAGTTACTCTGCTTCCTCCAGAACTGGGATTGGGGTTCCATACTGGGAGTGTCCCCCATGAGAGGATGGAGGAGGGGCCAGCCGGGGCACCACAAGAGTCTACCACTTTTAAGTGGACTTTGTGACTCAGTGCTCGCCCAGTTACTGCATCCTTTAACAGTTTTATGAAGATTTGGGAAAGATGTTTCTGCCACTTTTTGCTGGTTGCTCAAAGCTTCTGGGGTGTGGTGGGGTGGCAGAGGTGGAGCCCTGAAGCATCTCACTCCACAATCTTGATTGGGGCAAAATGCTAGTAGCGGTTTTTGATACCTTTACAGAGTCCTACAAACTTTTCTTCAAGTCATTTAACCTCTCAGAACCTGTAGAATGGAGATAATTAGATATATCTTGGAGGTGTTGGGATATCACATATGTGTCTCACATAAATCTGGGCCTTCTTCCTCCTACCCTGTTTAACCAGGGTGTCACACTCAAAGGAAACAGAAACCAATTCCAGAATACCTTGAAAAGCAATGTATATTGGTATAAAAGTCTCTTTGAAGATGACAAATAGAACTTGTGAAAGGCAATCCACATATGATTAAGCCATGGACTTGAGAGCCAGATGGTGTAAATTCAAATCCTAGCTCTCCAATTACTTGTTGTGTGTCCTTGGCAGGTCATCTCTGTGCCTCTCTCTTCCTCTGCAAAATGGAGGCAATAGCATCTACTTCAGAGAACTATTATCAGGGTTAAACGTGCTAATAAATACAAAGAACAGCATCTGGGACATAGTAACATGCAAGAAAGTATTAGCCATGATGAGTATTATTGCAGCACATAAAACAGAGCAAAACATCCTTAAAACCTCTGACATGACTGTCTCCCAAAGTCCCACATTGGATGGCACCTGCCCTAGCCTCTCATCTTTGTCTCTCCCTGACACTCCTGCCTCCCTGGCTAATGTCCTACCTGCCAGTGAGACATCTTTACCTTTCCCCGTTCCCATAGCTTCAAGCTCTTTCATATGTAATGTGGTATACTCCTTTCTCTATTTTTGTTGTTGTTGTTGTTGTTGTTGCTGCTGTTGTTTCTTCAGTCCAACATCCCCAGCCTTCAGCCTAACAAAGTTTGTTAATGGGGCTAGGGAGGCAGAAAGATTTAGAAACTTATACTTTAGTGTTTTTGTCCCAGACACACATATGTAATATATTTATGATGCTTGGCTCCTGGTGGACATTCAAAAAATATGAGTTGCCTTCTCACTTTAGTACCAATTACAGTACAACTAGAGAAAACAAATCATTTCAGGGTGTTTATGGAAAGTCTGACACACCAGTTCCTTCTCATCCACAGTGCATATACCTAGTGGTGACACAGATTCTGAAGACCATGAACAAAAGCTGATCCACAGGCTTGATTGGGCACATGCAGTCTGAGGATCTAGAACTGCACTGTCCAGTATAGTGGTCACTAGCCAAATGATTAAAATAAAATAAAAAATCCAGTTCCTCAATCACGGTAGTCCCATTTCATGTGCTCCACAGCTACATATGGTTAGTGGCGACTACATTGGATAGAACAGATGTAGAACATTTCCATCATGGCAGAAAGTTCTGTTGGACAGTGCCAGTCTCTAGAGAGATAAACAGAACATGACTTGGGCACTCAGACTTCGTTTCAGCCCTTCCTGGGCCGTTGGGCCCTGGCTATAGGAGAAACCGAGCCCCCAGAGGTTTAGGACTGTTGGAACTTGGTGTTAGGGTGGTGGTCAGAATGGTGGGAAGGAGAATGGGGACAGACATAGGCCCTGCAGCTAAATTCTGCAAGCTCTAGTCTACTTAAAATCAAAATCGGTCTCAAAGAAACAAGGCAGCTGGCCTCAAAAAGATTCATTCCACCTTGGCCACTACACGTCCTGTAATTTTCACAAGGACCTGGGCTGCTTGGAAAGAACTCAGGCTATTTCTTCCTTCCAAGTGAAGTGGAAATTGGGAGGAATTATCAGGACAGTTCAAAGAGAAAAATGTCTGAAATAAGTTATCAGTAAGGTTGATGCAAAAGGATGTTTTCTGCCCAGAATTATCGAGATTGTTGCTTTGATTCTTAGGTAGACACAGTCTGAGAATTTGTTGCCCAAACCTGCTTATGATTTCTTCATCCTGTCAAATGAGAGCCATGGGAGGTAGGAATGGCAAATACAGCAAGAAAGTCACACGGCCAAACATGGGTCAAGCAAGTGGCAGAGTGTGGCTGAATAGGATCTTGGTTTTCAGTTGGTTCTTGAGGGATTTGCAAGGTTGCTGAAACACTAGTTCTCAAAGGCTTTCTTTACTCTCTGGGGTCCTCTGCTTATGGACGTTTCTTTGCCTCAGTGTTCCGGTTTGCTAATGCTGCCGTTTTGCAAAGCACCAGAAATGGATTGGCTTTTATAAAGGGGGTTTATTTGATTACAAAGTTACAGTCTGAAGGCCATAAAGTGTCCAAGGTAAGGCATCAATAATCAGGTACCTTCACTGAAAGATGGCCATTGGTGTCCAGAAAACCTCTGTTAGCTGGGAAGGCACGTGGCGGGCATCTGCTTGCTCCCAGGTTGCATTTCAAAATGGTGTTCTCCAAAATGTCAGTATCAGCTTCCAACAGCCGTCTTCGAAATGTGTCTCTCAGCTGCAGCTGCTCTCCAAAATATCACTCTCAGTTGTTCTGAGTTCCTTCTGTTTGTCAGCTCATTTACATGACTCCAGTGATTTAATTCAAACTCACCCTTTATGGGTGGGGTTAACACCTCCATGGAAATTATCCAATCAAAGTCATCACCCACAGTTGGGTGGGTCATATCTCCATGGAAACATCCAATCAAAGTGTCATACCCTAATCAAAAAGATTAATCAATCTGCCCCCACAAGAGTACATCAAAGAACATGGAGTTTGGGGGGACATAAAACCTCCAAACAGCACACTCAGCCTCTCGCAAGTTTGCACATGTAGAGTAGATGAGTGGGGGCTCTCCATCCTTTCTTACAAGGGTTGTTTTTTTGTTTGTTTGTTTGTTTGTTTTAAATCAAAGGCTACTACTCATGGAAGATCTCAGCTCATGCTTGATGGTGTGAGTTTTCAAAGGGCCTGCACATGAGGGTACTTACGAGTCAGGAAAACGCTGTCCAAAGGGATATCCAGGGGGATCATGGTCCCCATGACCTCTGTTGGGGAAACTACTTTATTATTGAACAAGCATTAAAACGAAATGTGATGCATTACAGGCAACCTGCAAAGTGATTGCAAAGACAGGAAGAGAACTCACCGTTTTTATATGGCTAAGTGGCTACAACCCATCCTCAACACACTGCAACACATTCTCAGGGTATTTTGGAGGTAAGTTTATAATTTGGAACCAGAAACCCCCAGAAAATTATGCTCCTCTCTTCCCAGGAAACTGGAAAACAGGGGCAAAGTTTTCCTTGATTATGTTTCATAGAAATGGCTTCTTTCTTGAGCAGCCATTCTTGAGTGGTAAAATCTGCAAGAATCTTATCTAATTTTTAAAGTAAAGATTTACATACATTCCAAAGGGGACAGAGCAGAACCTTACAAATTTTCTAAAGTAGATGAAAAGCGAGATGGTAGGGAGAAGGAAATTTTTTCCCTTATGTTTAGCAGGGAGAATTAAGCTCTTTATTATTATTTTAAAATTATATTTGTTCTTATACCTCCTTGGAGTCAACTTTTCTATTCAGGCAGGAATTGTGAGTCATAAAGCAGGTCAGCAACCTTGTTGGCATCTGGTGGCTTGGGGACATTTCTGAAGCTCCCTGCCTCAATTTACCTTCTTTGTCTGCCCCTTCCCAGCTCCACCATGCCACACACGCACAGAGATCCATCTGAAGCTTATACAGTTTGTGAGACCTTCCTTAAGATAAATAATTTTTTAAAAGTGTAAATACAAGTTAGGCACAAAAATGAATATTTATTTAGAATTCAAATTCCCGGAATCTTAGAAATTCAGGGACTTTCCTCTTTATCCTCTTCAGGCAGTCTACCAGAAATGCTTGCTTAGAAATGCTTCCTAATGGCAACCTGGCTTTGGTTTTTTCTTCTCTACCTGGAACACCTACAGCTCCCTGCAACAGCCAGCATTTATAGGAGATGTGCAGGTGAAGGTCCCTGAAGCTCAAGCTTTATTAGCTTCACAGTAAGTGCACCTCTGAACATATATCAAAGGATTATGGTTGGAGGGTGACCTCAGATTATCCAGCCTTCCTTTTTTTTTTTACTTTTACAAATAAGAAAATGAACCCAGAGAGGTTAAGTCATTTCCCCACCATCCCACAGCTTTTAACATTAAGAATAAGAACCCAGGTCTCTTGCTTCCCAGTCTGTGTTCTATCTTCAAAACCACTTTGACTAATATGAGGCAGCTTAATGAAGTAAGTGGTCAGAACTCCAAGCTTAGAATCAAAAGATTTGAGTTAAAAATCCCTGACCTTCATAGCAGCACTATTTACAATAGCCAGAAGGTGGAAACAACCCAAATGTACGTAAGTGGATATGCAGATAAACAAATGTGGTATGTACATACAATGGAAAATCATTCAGCTGTGAGAAGGAATAAACAACTGACACATGCTACAACATGGATGAACCTTGAGAACATTATGCTAAGTGAAAGAAGTCAGACACAAAAGGCCACATAATGTATGATTCCATTTATATGGAATATCCAACAGAGATAAATGCAAATTCAGAAATTAGTGATTGCCAGGGTCTGGGGTGAGCGAGGGATGGGGATGACTGCTTAAGGGGTACAGAGTGTCCTTTTGGGGTGATGAAAATATTTTGGAGCTTGAGTGGCAATGGTTGCACAACATTGTGAATGTACTACATGCCACTGAACTGTACACATAAAATAGTTAAAATGATAAATTTTGTTATTTTTGTTTTGCCACAATAAGAATGAAAATCTCTGGCCTGCATCTCACTAGCAGTGAAGTTTATGCAAGACATTGAGCTCTCTGAACCTTAATTTCTTCATCTTAAAATGGATACATTCATACATGCCTTTTGGGTTTGTTCTGTGCATTAAGTAAATGACAAGTATAAAAATGTATAAAACATGGTAGGTGCTTAATAAACATCAATTGTTGCATCATCTCTAAAGCCATCCCCTGGACTATGCCTTTTTACAGGAGTGTGTGCATTTGGAGCAAGGGAATCTGAAAATAAATGATATAACTAAAATTTCTTAAATTTTTTTTTTTTACAAGGCTAAATGAAAAAGAATCACACATCCTTATATGACTTTTGCAATTCAAACAGCCTGGATGCCAGGTTCCCAGAATACAAGATGATAAAATTAGCTCTAGCCATCTAGGAAAATATAGTACAATTAATATGTTCTCCATTCTCCTTATGATTTCTTTATGGTTTGCTTTATGCATTTAAAAATATAAATTTGAACCAATAATTTAAATATGGGGTATTGGTTCTATTTCCTGTTTTACTTCATGACAGAAGAGATTTCATGCTGTCATATACACATTCAAGCAGAAAGCCATTTCGTTTTTTCCATTTATTTTCATTACTTTTTTTCTATGTTTGTTCTTTGACACTGTTTGTATTGAAGCTAGGGTTTGCCTTCTTTTCACTTTATCTCTCCATGGTAACAGATAGATTGCAGTGCCACACACAAAAATGCAGAATTACGACCTCCCTGGCAGATCAGGCAGAAAGAAATGTGTACAATGAAACCAGTAATGGAAACTTGGGGTAGTTAATGAATAAGCCAAATCTTTATTTTTCAGATGGAATATAAATCATGATTCCTTTTGCATCTTCTCTCTTCTCCTTAGGAGAGACCCCTGAAAGGCACTCAATAAGTATTTGTAGAATGAAGGACTGATTAACTATCACTGTTTCATTTTCTAAGCGTTCACCTGTCATCTGATTAACAATATATTTGAGAAATCACAACTATAACTATTATAGTTTATCGAACATTTTCTGTCTACTGTGCACTGTACTGAATGTTTTACATATGTGAGTCCATTCCATTCTGACCACAGCCCTGTGAAGTGGTCATTGTCATCTCCTGTTTGTAAATGAACAACCTGAGGCTCAGAGAGGTTAGGTGGCATGCTAAAGTTCACAGCTTGTAGCTAGGAAGTGGGGGAGCTGAGATTTGCACCTTTAAAATTTGATGCCAGAGCTTGGGCTCTTAATCACTCTGCTGACATACCAACCCAGAATTTTACAGGGGACCATTCATTTCTAGAGATCTATTATTTCTACAAGCTACCATCTCCACTTCTGAAAGTGGATTTGTTTGTTCATCTCTAATGTGTTTTCATGCTTGCTCAGAGGTTTCTGCCAGTAGCCCTGCATCACAACCCAGCTCTTCTTCACGTGCTAGGATTTGTCTCAGTTCAGACACCTAAACTCACCTGAAGTAGCTACAGGCCCTCTTTTTTTTTTTTTTTTTTCCAAACTGTTTGCTATAGTCCTTCCAATTATTGAGTCCAAATTCTTTTCTGAAGATTACTCTCTTTGATGGTTCATTCTCCTTAGAAGCACTTCTAAGGTACTAACCTGAGCACATGCTTTGGGCTCATGGTGTTGAATTCTGCGTGACTTTGGTCAGGTTGCTTCACCTCCGGAGCTTCAGTTTTCCTCATCTGTAAAATGGAAATGCAGTACTATGCTATCAATTTCCTGGTATTTTTAGGTGCTCAACAAATGTTACCTTCCTTTCTTTTTCTCTCTTGTACAGAAAATAAGAGGTTAAGTTCATCCTTCAATCTCATTTTAAATATCACCCCGACCACTTGATCTAAACAGAATGCCCTTCTCTTGTTATTCTCTCACTGTACACTATTTGTTTCCTTGATAGTGCTCATGTGCAACAACTATCACTGTTTCATTTTCTAAGCGCTCACCAGTCATCTGATTAACAATATATTTAAGAAATCACATAAACTATTAGAGTTTATCGAACATTTTCTGTCTACTGTGCACTGTACTGAATGTTTTACATATGTGAGTCCATTCCATTCTGACCACAGCCCTGTGAAGTGGTCATTGTCATCTCCTGTTTGTAAATGAACAACCTGATAATATGTGTTTGTATTCATATATTATCTTTCTCCACTTCAGGACCAAGTTCCATGTGGATGGGAAAAATATCTGTTTTATTTCCCATCGTATATTGACCACCTAGCACAGTGACTGGTAGATAGTGTTTGCCCAATAAATACTTGTTGAATAGATTTAAAAAATGAATGAATGAATGAATGAATGTTCTTGTGTCTCCTCCAGTTCCTTATCAAAGTCTGCACAGGGCCACCATACTTAAGTCACCAGGCTTGGAACTCAGGTGCCATCTTTGACCTTCTCTCACTATTCATCTAAAGTCCTATTGATTTTTTCTCTGCATCCTATCTCAGGCTCACTCTTTCTTTTCCAGTTCTGTAGCCTTTATCAGATCAAGACTCAGTTATGCCACCCCCAAATTATTTCAATAGCTTCTTGAACTTCTCTTCAAGATCTCTATCCCATTGAGTTCTTCTTCTAAAACATTTGGGATTCTTCTGTTTAGGAATTTACTGCAGCTTTATGTCTCTTCTAAATCCCTTCACTATCATTGAACCAACCCATTTTCTTATTTTTCCCCAAATCAGACCTGGACTAGCAAATCCATAGGTCTTTAATGCAAGGCTTTTCATTTCTGCCTCCAGACTTTCTCTTGTATTACCCCTCCCGACTGAAATGTCCTCTCCACTTCTGTCAAAACATCCTTTCCCTAGAAATACCTAATTTGAAATGTATGTTCCTCTATTAAACATTCCACTTTGCTCTCAGCTCTATCATTAACTACTTTGGAATCCCGGATAAGTCCCTTACAGTTTTATCTCTTTAGGCAATTTTCCAGACAAGCTTAGAAGGAAACGCTCCCCAAAAGCTTGGATGTCCTGGGATTCATGGTGACTTCCTTAATCATTACAGGAAACTTCTCTTTTTCTTGGTACCCAAGAGGATTTATGCCTCAGGAAAAGACACTAGAGTAAGATTTCAGTTGTGTGAGAAGCATGTCTTTCTTTTGTAAAGTGAGAAAATGACTATTATGAACATGAGCTACTTCTTGGGCAGATCAACTTCAATAAAAATACCAAGTTTAATAACAATAATATGGAAGTTGAGGATCTGGTTCAAATATGCAGCTCAAAAGTGCTCCTTGACAAATATTCCCATTCCTTTAGATATTACAGATGTTCCAGTGTATGGTTCCCTGGACATGAAAAGACTGAAGTCCATTCCAAAGATGAGATTCCATATAATTTGCATTTAAGTGACCATCTTGGCATCTTGCAAAGTGCAAGTTCAGGGGCCAGTCAACCTGCATGTGAATCACAGTGTGTTCTACCACTTGGTAGCTGTGTGACCTGGGTGTGTTCCTCATCCATTCCTTGACTAAATGGAATCCCTCATAGGGGTGCTATGAGGAGTAAATGAGCTAAGACAAATAAAGCACTGAAGACAGTGTCTGGCACATATAGTGAGTACTTGGTAAATATTGGTTGCTGCTACTTGGTAATATCGGTTATTACCACCACAAGTAGAGAGATTCCCTGGCAAGAGTTTGAGAAATCAGTCATATCTGTATGGCTGGGGAGGTACCTGCACACAGGTGGTAACGTAAACCATGTGCAGTGATGCTTCTAAGGAAATTCTTTCATGCGACAAGTGCTTATTGATCACCACTAGCTCTGTGCTAGCTGTCGAAGAATACGTATACCAAAGCCCCTGCCCTCCAGGAGCTAATTATAGACCAGAAAGTTAAGTCACAGTGCAGGCTATCATGCAATTAAGGGGGCAAAATTATTGATAGAGAGTACTTGGCTGCAGGAACTCAGAAAAGGGGAGAGCAGTGAGGGCTGAGGCCTGTGAAACTCAGTTGTGCTCTAGAGGAGAATGTGATTTGGATAACTCTTGAGGGAGCTGAGCACAGAGAAGCTTTGTGTGACTTTGGTTGGGTTGCTTAGCAAGTGCATCTGGGGAGGAAGAAGAGCTGGGAGAGGACACTAGAGGTTTGAGAGATGAAATGAGCTCAGTCTGTCAACATTTATTCTTAATGAGAAAGAAAGAATGGACCCAAATTAACAGTTGAAAGGGATGAAAGCAGTCTGGTGCTCGTGTCCAAAATTTCAGTTGCATAAGTACTGAAGCGGGTAACCCTAAACTGACAGTCGTTCACGTGGAAACAACCCAGAAGGGGAAAATTAGGGGTTGATCAATTGCAAACTCAGTATGACCAAGAATTTTTCAGCCTGTGCTGAAATTCCTGACCCAGCCTAGGATGCTAACAATATCAGCAGATCATTGTTTAATGTGAGGTTGTTTTGGTGCCCATGAAGTGACTTTTGAAAAGTCTATTTACGGGGTTTATTCTGGTTTTAAATTTTAATATACAATGTTTTAAGATACAAACTTAAAAATTTCTTTTAATTAAGCTTACAAAGCCTATCATCCAATTTTTAATTCTAGTAAATTGAGCAATCACTTTTAAAGGGACTTTGAGTAATACTTAGTCCTATCTATAAACTTTAAACCTCAAAACACCTACATAAAAATTTGTAGATTTAATGTATTGTCATATTTTTGCAAATCTCTTTAATATCTGACAGTAGAAGACAAAACTTCCCAAGAACTTAGATTATTATTATAAAATTAATAACATATTTGTAAATATGATAACTTTTCAATTCTCTTAAATGTTCCAATTCTATGCATATACTTAGTAGGATGTTCACTTAAAGTCACAAGTCTAAATCAAGTCCTTAATTATACTCTTTAAATTGGAGTCATAATGATGTCTCCGAAAAATTCCTAATTATTTCAGATACACAAAATACTAAATATGTGACAATTGCTCAATATAAACCTATTAATAATATCCTAAGTTTGGTTTTCCTAAAACATGGTTACACGATTCTAAATCTTCCCAAGGTTAACCTTTAAGGAAACAACTTTATTATCCTGCACAATTTGGGGGATTACCTTCTCATGTAATGTAGGGAGTGACCCAGCATGAGACTGCATAATGATCAGATATTTAAGTTAGGGTGCTGCCTGCCATTTTCTTCAGCAAGCTTGATGGAATGACTTGAACTCAATTAGTTTTTATGGCAATGACTCCTCAACTTCAAAGTGTTGATGAAGTTGGAAGAAAGAGGAGAATAGCAGACAAGTAACCCAATTCCCTATACTCAAGTTTTATGCATTACCTGGTTTTGATTCTTCCTACAGATGTCTGAAATTCCTACCCAAATTGACCATTTGACTAGACCTTGCATTTCTTTGGTTCTTAAAATAAATAAATGTCTTTTCATCTAGCCAAAGGCCCTTGAACTTGATGGAGTACTGCAATTTTTTTTATACATATGCTATTGCTTTAGGACCACCCAACTCTTCCAATTAGTAATAAGATATACAATTAAATTGTAGGAATCTTTCCAGGTTTTGCCTTGCTTTTCATCCTAATCTCCAGGGCCACTCTGCTGATTGTCAAAATCCACTATATTTGGAGTTAGGCAGACCATGTCAGGAGTCTTCTGTCCAGTGCTACTTCAGGTGCTGTAAAAACATGACAATGCAGTTAATGCATTCTGAGGAGAGCCAACTGGACTGCAGTGGGGACTGGAAGCCAACACCCACACAGAAGGGTGGAAGGGAGAGTTTAGGGAGACATGATGGCTATTTGCAAATATTTGAATGACTATCCTGTAGAAGGAGTAGACATCTTCTATTTGACTCCTAAGACTACTGGATAGATGTAAGGGAGTGGCAAAATCAGTTCAGCATCAGAACTTTCTAAGAATTAGCTTTCTCACCAGGGAATAGATTACCTTGGAAGATAGTGAGCCCCTGGTCACTGGAAGTATCTACATGGACCTGGGTATTCATCTAACAAGGATATGCTAGAAGAGATTCTTAACTATAGACAAGAGGTTTACTTAAATGATTTGTGAAATCTCTTCCACCTTTGAGAGTTTTTGATTATAGAAAACAGAGTTCACAAAGCTAAGTGGCTCATAAAAGGCATCTTAATGTCAAAACTTCATAGTGTCATTTTATTGCCCCACTTGCTGGAGCATGGGCAGGTCAAACCTCCTCATGTTTAAAGCCTTCCTTTTTCCAGCGACAGAAATCCCTTTGAGTTTTCTAGAGAGATTAGAAAGGGTGATGGATCAGAGAAGTGAGGAGAGAGGAGAGAAAGAAATACTTGCAGCAACAGTGGGAAGAAATTACAGCCACAATCAAAATCAAAAGGATTAGATAACCTAAAAGGAGAGAGGAAGCAGTACCACACTGACCTTTGGGAGAGGGAAACAGTGGAGAAAGCCTTCCCTCAAGACTTCAGCCCTAAAGCTATGGTATGTGTGTTTATGTTTATGCAGGGTGTGTGTGTGGGGAGGGGGTGTGTGTGAAATAGGCAATGGGAATTTGACCAAAGGATAAGTCAACTAAATACAGTTTTGTCAGATCTAGGACAAAATAAGTCATTTGAACACTTCAGTATTGTGAATCATTATATTTTCATAGTAATACTAGCTAACATTTATTGAATCCCTGCTCAGTAATGGGATCTACACCAGGCATTTCCCATTTTCTATCCTGTTCCACACCACCTGCAGGTTTGGTGCAGAAGACAGGAAAACCTAAAGAACACTGTAGGAAGATGTCATCTAAATCTGTGTACCCCAGATGTCAGCCAGACTTTCTCTTGCACTCCAGGATCTAACTCCAACTGCAAACCCTATGGAAGTACAATGCCCTCTCCAACATTCTGACCACAGGCTTGCCCCACTCCCCCTACCCCAATAGTTCAGTTCAGGGACTATCTCTCTATTTATTTTGCTTATGTTATCCCTCTTTTGCACCACAAAGTCCCAGAGGTGGAACTCAGCCCTTTTCCTTAAATTCTAACAAATAAACTGCCCACACTGAGCATTTTGAAGTGCAGCAAATTTACTGAAAAATTGAGAGAGTAAAGGGATTTATTTTTCAGCAATGTAATTGCTTTAAAATTCAACACCAGATTTCCCTGTTCCAAAAAGTTCCTTGCAATTTTTCTATTACCTGGGATCCAGCCTCTTGTCTTTCTTCATCCTCCCCGTTCCTATAAGGTGTTCTTTTGAATGCAGAAATCCAACATTCATTCTTTCCAAGGTAGAAAAATGTGTTCTTTAGAATGCAGAAAACTTTAGGTATCCCTGCTGTAGCCACAGCTCCAGATGTCATGGTCCCTACAGGTCTGCACTTCAACCTCAAGAGGCTGATCAAGCAGAGGTAACGAGATCACCCTGGATTAACTGGATAAACTCTAAATCCAATGAAACAAGTGTCCTTAAAACCAACAGAAGAGGAGAGAACTCAGGCACACAAAAGAGAAGGCCATGTAAAGAGGTAGGCAGAGATTAGAGTGATGCAGCCACAAGCCAGGAACACCTGGAGCCATCAGCTGCTGAAAGGAACAAGAACGAGTTCTCTCCTGCAATTTTAGAGGGAATGTGGCTCTGCTGACACTTTGATTTTGAACTTCTAGCCTCCGTAACTGTGAGAAAATAAATTTCTGTTGTTTTAAGCCACTGAAATTTGTACTAATCAGTTACAGTCACCCTAGGAAACTAATATAGCCCCCAAATTCCTCTTAGGGCAGAAACTGTTATTCATAAAAATATCTTGATCAGCCTCTTGGGGCTCAGAGACATAAAAATTCACACTGACTACGCTTCAGATCCCACAAAACGCTCAGGTTCTGTGGTCAGATTGACCTCATATTGAAACTCAGCTCCATCATTTTACCAGGGATGGAAGACTTAACTTCTTAAAACCACAGTTTTCCTAGATGTAAAATATGGATAAATGATATACCCACTGTTTCACAGGGGCAGTGGTGAAAATTAAATGAGGAAATGCATGTAACGTGATTACTACAGTATGGGGCACACAGTGAGTGGTCAGGAAATGGAAGCTATTTTTCTAACATAGGGGTTGGCAAGCTTTTTCAGTAAAGGGCCAGGCTTTGTGAGCCACATTGTTGCTGTTGCAATTATTCAACTACTGTTGTAGCACAAAAGCAGCCATAGGTAATATGTAAATTCATGTGTGTGACTGTGTCCAATAAAACTTCATTTATGGACAGATATTGTGTGATTTCACTAATATGAACCACTTAGAAAATGTAAACTCAGAGTCTTAAAATGTAGACTATAAGGGACCTAAAGATAAACAGAAGCTAGAGAAGGGGGAGCAGTTACCTAAGATATACGGAATAGTTAATGAGTTTGAACTTAAATATTTGGGAATGGATAGAGGAGATGGTAGTTCATTATCGGGATTCTAAGTAACGGTGCCATACTAAAAGTGAATATGATTGAAAGGGCTGTTTAGAGTCATGAATCTCACCAATTAACACTACAAATATAAATACGTTCTTGCATGAACTACTTCAAATGTATGACATTTGTACAAAGAGTAAATAAATAGAGTGTTATATGAGGGGAAATTATCTATTGCATGCTATGGACTATAGTGAACAGTAATACCTTACTAGTACCACACCAATACTAAGGGTAAATAATTGGGGAGGGATAAGAGATTTGGGGTGTTTTGCGTTTTCGTGTGTGTGTGTGTGTGTATGTGTGTGTGTGTGTGTGTGTTATTTTTCTCCTTGGAGCAATAAATTGTCTAAAATTGAGAGTGATGAAGATTACACAACTAAGTGACGATATTGTGAGACATGGTATACTTTGGATAGAATATATAGTATGTAAATATATCTCAGTAAAATCTGCAGATAAAAAAACAAAAAAACTTTATTTGTGGACACTAATTTGAAACATTCACATATCACTAAATATTATTCTTCTGTTTATTTTTTTCAACTATTTAGAAATGTAGAAACTACTCTTAGCTCACAGCCCAGCGGCTACAGTTAGCTGAGCCCTGTTCTAGCATTCAGAAAACCTTTGCTTCCCCACCACATCAGCCTCAAGCAAGCCTGCCCAGGCCTTACACCTTGTCACCAGGATAATATTCTTCCCTCACCAATATCTCATCATTCCCTCTCCTCAACTGCAAAATTGGGGAAAAAGTGCTGAGAGTCCACACTGTGCTAAATGATGAGAGGGGAAACAGACTTGCCCCTTGGCACTTCCAACCCTGGTGGAGAGGCAAAGAATGCCCAGAAAGCTGATGGCCACAGCCTCCTCCCTTGTCTCCCTCACTCTCCCAACACTTCCAGCCAAACAGATCTGCCTCCTCACTAGGGCATATGCATGCTCCATTTCTTTCTTCCTGATGCCACAAGATTCCCTCCCCAACTAAGATCCCCTGGCAGCTATTCAAAGCTGGCCTTTCAAACAACTTGGGCTCTGTCAAAATTTAAAAAGTATAATCCCACCAATATTGGGACATACACATAACCTAAGTCCCTTTTGTGTTACGTAGGCTGGTTACTTCATTACCACCTTTATTTGGAACCATGTTAGCGGACAACCTCTTAAATGAATTAAAACTCCTATCCTAATGTCCGTTGAAAAGAAGATGTCAGAAAGGCATTTTACAATGCACAAAGATGTGCATTCTGCAACTTTCCTGGAAAGTAATTTGGCAATGTGTATCAGGAATTTTAATGCTGCCAATGCTTTTGACTGGTAGATGATCTTCTAAGAGTGTGCCTTAAGGAAATAATCATACATGCACACAAAAATTTATGAACAAGATGCTCATCACAGTCTCTGCCCCTCAGACTAAATTCTTGAGGTAGTCTGATTGGCATAGTTGGCCCAGAATTTTTTCCCTCTTGTGAATTACTCCTACCTCTGGCTGAATCAGCTATGACCAAGGGGGCTGGGAGGTGAGCATGATCATGTGGTAATCAGGGCTGTTCCTTCCCCGGATGTGGCGAGGGAGGTAATACTTTTCACACAATTTTTAATGACGTAGGAAAATGGACACAATATAATGGTAAGGGGGAGAAAAAAAAGCAGGATATAAATTGTACATCCATAGCTCTTAATTTTGAAAATACAAAGTTACTTAAAAAGAACTGGACACTTATAAAAATGAACTATTCAGCAACCAAGTTATAGATAAACATGTAATCAAAACCCATTTGTAAAGAAACTCTCAAAATTATTTCCATTTTCTTACAAATGTTTAATATGTGCCCCTCATGTCATATTGCACCCATGAACTCTCCAGTTCAATTCCTCTCAGCTTATCACCACTAGATTGGTTCCTTCACTTCCTTTCTTCTTCATGAAGAAAAGGTGGTACAAAAATAAGGTTTTTGTCATATATCCACAAGAAGAAAGTGCATGGTATAATGAATTTTGTAATTTGTTTAATTATTTTTTAATCAACTTACAGATATATAACTTTGCACACACACACATGCACACATATACATACACATAGAGAAAGCACTAGAAGAATGTACACCAAAATGCAAATGATTAGTATCACAAATTATTATGCAAATAGCGGTGGGATTACCACTGTTTCCTTCTTTATATTTTTCTGTATTTTGTGAATATGTATTTGTTTTATAACAATAAACAGTAAATGCTATTTTTTTTACTTTTCTTTAGAGAAGTTATAGGTTTACAGAAAAGTCATGCAGAGAATGCAGAGTTCCCATCTACCCCCCTTACACACACAGTTTTCCCTATTATTAACACTTTACATTAGTGTGATACCTTTGTTACAATTGATGAAACAATAGTGGTAGAATTATGCTACTCACTATAGTCCATAGTTTACATTAGGGTTCACTGTTTATATTGTACAGTCCTATGTTTTTAGAAAATATTTATTCTAGTAATATGTATACATCCTAAAATTTCCCCTTTTAACCACATTCAAATATATAATTCAGTGGTGTTAATTACATTCACATTGTTGTGCTACAATCCCCACCTGCCATTACCACAACTTTTCCATCACCCCAAACAGACACTTTGTACCAACTAAGGATTAACTCCCCATTCCCTGATAACCCGTACTCTAGTGTCTGACTATGAATTTGCTTTTTCTGATTATTTCATACCAGTGAGATCACACAGTATTTTTCCTTTTGTGTCTGGCTTATTTCTCTCAACATGATGTCTTCAAAGTACATTCACATTTTTGCACGTATCAGAATGTCATTCCTTTTCACAGCTGAATAATATTCCATTGTATGCATGTACCACAATGCAGTGCACATATATTTCTTTAATTATTATGAACAGTAAACACCATTTTTAAAAAGATACCCACATTAGTGTTCTTCACAAATAAAGACCACACCTGGCCCCATTTCTGAGTTTTCTCCCCACTCCCTCCTCCACCCTGTCTTTTCTCTGTGCTTATAGGTGGAACGTGGAGCCTCACTGTTGGAAGAAGATGCAAAGCCGCATCGATTGGCCTTGCAATGTACTCATACTGATATCTTCCTTTTGCTTCTTCAGACTCATTCTTCTCTCTTCTCCACTCTGTTCTGTGACCCTTTAGCCTAACTCACCCAGTCTGCATTAACCCTGCACCTTTGCCCTTTGGCTTCACTTGAATTTCTCTTGGGTCATATGTACTAGCGGGGAAATGGGAGGCAACAGGGTCCTACGAAAGTCACAGCTCTACAGCTCCTCTCAGGCAGCCCTCTCCATGCATCTCTCCCCTTAGTTTTGGCAATTGCTTTCTCCCCTTGCCCCTTCAGGCTGCTGGTGGTAAAGGCTCCCACTATGTCTACCCCAGGGTTCTGCACCATCCCTTGTCACACTCCCTAAACCCCACACAATTGAAGCCAAACTCTATTAAACTCTCCTTAATGGCCCAACTGGAGTGTGCCATCTGTTCTCTGCTGAGTCCCTGACTGAGAAATACACTGCTCTATTTCCTCCTGACCCCACAGTTCACGGTCATCCTACTGACTCCCTAGGGCCCTCCCACAAGGAGGCCTTCCCACAATTATAGCTGGATCCCAGGATTCTTCACCAGACTTACCTCCCCTGCAGACTTCTCCAGGGGACCAGGAAGCCCCGAGCTCGAGGCCTTTCATAGTTGTATGGAGATGATCCTCCTGGGTAGTGTCTGTTTCTGAATGCTGCCCCAGAGGAGGCTCACTCCCCAAATTGCTGTCACATCCCAGATACCTCACTGTGTTTCACCTTTCCATTTTGTAATACATTATTTGTGTTTACCTTTAATCCCATAATGCAACTTTTGCCAACAATCACCTCCCTGATTGAAGAAAATTCCCTTCACCCCCACTGATGTGACTGGTTCATAAGCAGTTCAGCACAGTTCAGCACAATCAGGTGCTGCTGATTTCTCCATTTACTTTAGAAGTTACTAGACTTCTTCTTATCACTGTCTCTATTAAGGTTCTAGCTCAGATCCTAAGGAGGGATAGGAAGTAAGACAGGAGTTGGAGGATAATCCCAGCCCCAAATGCTGGTGTAAGAGATGTGAATTACTCAGGACAGTCATTCCTGACTCAAGAAATGTTGCATTTGCTTATTTTTTCTAAATTAAATGAAATTTGACTTTGAGACTACATATCCTGAGGTCAGAAATATCTATTTTAAGTCATTGGTGATATCGCCATTTAGTGGGGTACAAGAACCTGTGAGTTCATGCTGGGAAAAGGAGCAGTACCTGGACCTAATTCTGTATGGTTGCTGCTATTACCATTGATTGTTCTATCATGTGATGCCACTGTCCACTGCTGATTCTCTGTTGCCTGTCGGCACTGAGCACTTCTCCAGGTGGACTGTCTTCATGCTCCCTTATAGGGAACTTCTCTACCAATCACAGATTTTACCATGGGGACTATATTCATTATCTATGGCTGCTTAAAACACCACCCCAAAACTTAGTAGTTTAAAACAACAATGATTTATTATAGCTCATGGTTTTGGGGGTTGGTTGGGTAGTTCTTCTGCCAGTCTTGCCTGGGCTAATTCCTATGGCTATGTTCAGTCAGTGGATTGGCTGGGAGTTGGCTCAGCTGAGGCAGCTGAGACAACTGGGCCTTTCCTTCCATGTAGTCTTCCTTCCTGAATGTCTTCATGGCTTGGTGATCTCAGCATTCCAAAAGCGTGAGAACAGAAGCTGCAAGGACTCTTAAGGCCCAGCCTTGGAAGTTGCATAATGTCATTTCCACCACATTCTATTGGTCAAAGCACGTTAAAGAGTCAACCCAGAATCAAAGGAAGAAGAAATAGCCTCTTCCTCCTAATGGGGTAAGTGGCAAAGTCACACTGCAAAAGGATATGTAACATGGAAAGGATTGTGTCATTTTTGGAGACAGTCTACTCAAGAGACCTTTATTAGGGACCCAAAAGGAAAGAAAAATAAATGGCTCACAAATTTTCATAATTAACCCTTAGTCAAGAAAACAAGATATTATTATCGATTGAATTATTCTTCCAAATTATATTTTATTGTAAGCTATATAATACATATGAGTATATATAATAATTATAACGATAAAACCATAATAATAAATTAAACTAACGCAGCTTAAGAAACATAACATTTCCAGTTGCTTGGAAGTCCCCACAATAAATTCCCCTCTCTTCTTCCTTCCCTAGAAATAACCACTACCCTAGATTTCATACTAATTATTCCTTTGTGACCTGTATATTCTTGTCACAGAAATTGGTATCCCTAAACTATGTATTGCCTGCTTTTTGAACTTCACATAAAATAAAACATTCTGTGACTTGATTTTATCACTCAATATTACTTTTGAGATTCATCCATGTTAATGTGTTTAGCTGTAGGTTGTTCATTTTCCCTGCTACAGAGTTTTCCATTGTGTGAATACACCTCAATTCCTTTATTCATTTATTCATTTACTCATTTTACTGTTCATGGAATTTGGGCTTTTCCAATTTTAAAAAATATTATGAACAGTGCTCTTGTGAACATAAATCTTTAAATTCACCAGGAACTTACATCTTTCCTGGCGCACATATGCAAGAGTTCCTCTAATGTCTGAGGAGAACCCCTGAGTCACGGAGTATGCACTATTCAGCTTTCCTTAGTAATGGCAAACTATTTCCAATCTACCCTGCCCTCAGTATTGTATGAAAGATCTCATTGTTCCATATCCTTGCTCTCAGGTGGTATTTTCAAACTAATTTTTGCAAATCTGGTGATCATTGATTAGTATCCCGTTATCGGTTTAGTTGGCATTTCCCTCATTCATAATGGGGTTGAGAAACTTTCCATGTTTATTGATCATTTGTGTTTATTCTTCTGTGAAATATATTTTGTCCATTCTTCTATGTGGACAATAGAAGAATGTGTTGTCTTTTATTTATTCTTAAGAATTCTTTATATATTTGGGATACTATCCTTTGTTAGTTTATATGTATTGAAACTACCTCCCAATTAGTGGCTCTTTTTAACACTTTCCACTTTACCTTCTCACAAAAATCATCCTTGTATACATCTACTTAAATGACCTCACTTCTTTGGCCTTGATTTTTGTCCCTGAATCAAGTTTGAGTACCTCAACTCTCTTTCCTTAGGAAAAATTCCTTCCCATAATGCAAATAGACTCCCAGTAGGCTTACCCATTCCCTATCATGCTCAGAAAGCTATAGATTCTAGTTTTTTGGGGGAAAAGCCATAGTTTTCCAGGTTGCCACCATGAACAGGCCAAACAAGCCACCAACAGAGTCAATGAATGGAACCTGCCAACTTTGTGAGAAGGCCTTCCAAGTCCGCAGCTGGGGTGATTAGCAAATGCACAACCTGTGGAGAGCTGGCAGGGCAGAGTAAAAGATTGGATTCAGTTTGAGTTTTGTGTGTACACTGGAAAACCACCTCTCTCACTCAGTTGTTTTTTCTACTGTCTTGTTTTACCCCTCTCCCCTCTCTCCCAATACCCTTTCTTCTCTATTAGTGTGTGTCCTGTTTCCAGTCCATAGCAAACCCAGGACAGCCTCCCAGGGCGACCTGACATAAGACGTTTTATCATCATATTGACATATAAGCCAATGTTCAACTACAGCCTTAGTGGGAACTTTCCAGCAGGTTTTGACATGCTTGCTGTTAACAGCCTTAAGCTCTGTTCCCGACTCAGACCTTTTCAAAGCATTCTACCTGGGAAAGTACCTGTCCATAAATCATGTTTTATTTATTTTCTCTTTCATGTTCAATACAAGAAACAGTAGACTGAATCTTCCCAAGCAAACCTTCAGAGTCACCTTTGAGTAATCTTAGTTTCTTTTCCTGTAATCTCTAAAATCTCATCAACTCTCCATGAACCTACGATATTTTAGAAAGCAATATGGGATTGGGGAGCTGGCAACTCCGACGAAGATCTTCAGGAGACGCTGGCTTACTGAAGGAAAAAAGTTCTCTTTCTTCTCCCTTAAAAGTCTTCAACTGATATAAAATCCAACCGAGCTCCAGGAAAGTAGGTAAAAAGCCAGGAACTGCGTGGACTGGACACCACAGAGCAATCTGTCTTTGGGCATACTTCATACAACACTCATGAAAACGTGGAACTGCTGAGATCAGCGAAATCTGTAAGTTTTTGCGGCCAGGGGACCCGCGCCCCTCCCTGCCAGGCTCAGTCCCGGGGGAGGAGGGGCTGTCAGCTCCAGGAAGGAGAAGGGAGAATTGCAGTGGCTGCTCTTATCGGAAACTCATTCTACTGATTCAAACTCCAACCATAGATAGACTGAGACCAGACACCAGAGACTCTGAGAGCAGCCAGCCCAGCAGAGAGGAGACAGGCATAGAAAAAAACAACACGAAAAACTCCAAAATAAAAGCAGAGGATTTTTGGAGTTCTGGTGAACACAGAAAGGGGAAGGGCGGAGATCAGGCCTTGAGGCGCATATGCAAATCCCGAAGCAAGGCTGATCTCTCTGCCCTGTGCACCTTTCCTTAATGGCCCTGGTTGCTTTGTCTATTAGCATTTCAATAACCCATTAGATCTCTGAGGAGGGCCGTTTTTTTCTTTTTTTTTTTTTTTTTTTTTTTTTTTAAATCCTTTTTGCTTTTTCTAAAACAATTACTCTAAGAAGCTCAATACAGAAAGCTTCAAAGAATTGAAATTTGGGCACGTCAAGTCAAGAGCAGAACTAAGAGAGCTCTGAGACAAAAGGCAATAATCCAGTGGCTGAGAAAATTCACTAAACAACACAACTTCCCAAGAAAAGGGGGGTGTCCGCTCACAGCCACCATCCTGATGGACAGGAAACACTCCTGCCCATCGCCAGCCCCATAGCCCAGAGCTGCCCCAGACAACCCAGTGTGACGGAAGTGCTTCAAATAACAGGCACACACCACAAAACAGGGCGTGGACATTAGCCTTCCCTGCAGCCTCAGCTGAATGTCCCAGAGCTGGGAAGGGGGAGCAGTGTGAATTAACAGAGCCCCATTCAGCCATCATTTGAGCAGACTGGGAGCCTCCCAACACAGCCCAGCAGCCCAGAACTGCCCTGGGGGGACAGCACTCACCTGTGACATAGCACAGTCATCCCTCAACAGAGGACCCGGGGTGCACAGCCTGGAAGAGGGGCCCACTTGCAAGTCTCAGGAGCCATACGCCAATACCAAAGACTTGTGGGTCAGTGGCAGAGACAAACTGTGGCAGGACTGAACTGAAGGATTAGACTATTGCAGTAGCTTTAAAACTCTAGGATCATCAGGGAGATTTGATTGTTAGGGCCACCCCCCCTCCCCGACTGCCCAGAAACACGCCCCACATACAGGGCAGGCAACACCAACTACACACGCAAGCTTGGTACACCAATTGGGCCCCACAAGACTCACTCCCCCACTCACCAAAAAGGCTAAGCAGGGGAGATCTGGCTTGTGGAGAACAGGTGGCTCGTGGATGCCACCTGCTGGTTAGTTAGAGAAAGTGTACTCCACGAAGCTGTAGATCTGATAAATTAGAGATAAGGACTTCAACTGGTCTACAAACCCTAAAAGAACCCTATCAAGTTCAGCAAATGCCACGAGGCCAAAAACAACAGAAAATTATAAAGCATATGAAAAAACCAGACGATATGGATAACCCAAGCCCAAGCACCCAAATCAAAAGACCAGAAGAGACACACCTAGAGCAGCTACTCAAAGAACTAAAGATGAACAATGAGACCATAGTACGGGATATGAAGGAAATCAAGAAGACCCTAGAAGAGCATAAAGAAGACATTGCAAGACTAAATAAAAAATGGATGATCTTATGGAAATTAAAGAAACTGTTGACCAAATTAAAAAGATTCTGGACACTCATAGTACAAGACTAGAGGAAGTTGAACAATGAATCAGTGACCTGGAAGATGACAGAATGGAAAATGAAAGCATAAAAGAAAGAATGGGGAAAAAAATTGAAAAACTCGAAATGGACCTCAGGGATATGATAGATAATATGAAACGTCCGAATATAAGACTCATTGGTGTCCCAGAAGGGGAAGAAAAGGGTAAAGGTCTAGGAAGAGTATTCAAAGAAATTGTTGGGGAAAACTTCCCAAATCTTCTAAACAACATAAATACACAAATCATAAATGCTCAGCGAACTCCAAATAGAATAAATCCAAAAAAACCCACTCCGAGACATATACTGATCACACTGTCAAACATAGAAGAGAAGGAGCAAGTTCTGAAAGCAGCAAGAGAAAAGCAATTCACCACATACAAAGGAAACAGCATAAGACTAAGTAGTGACTACTCAGCAGCCACCATGGAGGAGAGAAGGCAGTGGCACGATATATTTAAAATTCTGAGTGAGAGGAATTTCCAGCCAAGAATACTTTATCCAGCAAAGCTCTCCTTCAAATTTGAGGGAGAGCTTAAATTTTTCACAGACAAACAAATGCTGAGAGAATTTGCTAACAAGAGACCTGCCCTACTGGAGATACTAAAGGGAGCCCTACAGACAGAGAAACAAAGACAGGACAGAGAGACTTGGAGAAAGGTTCAGTACTAAAGAGATTCGGTATGGGTACAATAAAGGATATTAATAGAGAGAGGGAAAAATATGGCAAACATAATCCAAAGGATAAGATGGCCGATTCAAGAAATGCCTTCACGGTTTTAACGTTGAATGTAAATGGATTAAACTCCCCAATTAAAAGATATAGATTCGCAGAATGGATCAAAAAAAATGAACCATCAATATGTTGCATACAAGAGACTCATCTTAGACACAGGGACACAAAGAAACTGAAAGTGAAAGGATGGAAAAAAATATTTCATGCAAGCTACAGCCAAAAGAAAGCAGGTGTAGCAATATTAATCTCAGATAAAATAGACTTCAAATGCAGGGATGTTTTGAGAGACAAAGAAGGCCACTACATAATAATAAAAGGGGCAATTCAGCAAGAAGAAATAACAATCGTAAATGTCTATGCACCCAATCAAGGTGCCACAAAATACATGAGAGAAACATTGGCAAAACTAAAGGAAGCAATTGATGTTTCCACAATAATTGTGGGAGACTTCAACACATCACTCTCTCCTATAGATAGATCAACCAGACAGAAGACCAATAAGGAAATTGAAAACCTAAACAATCTGATAAATGAATTAGATTTAACAGACATCTACAGGACATTACATCCCAAATCACCAGGATACACATACTTTTCTAGTGCTCACGGAACTTTCTCCAGAATAGATCATATGCTGGGACATAAAACAAGCCTCAATAAATTTAAAAAGATTGAAATTATTCAAAGCACATTCTCTGACCACAATGGAATACAATTAGAAGTCAATAACCATCAGAGACTTAGAAAATTCACAAATACCTGGAGGTTAAACAACACACTCCTAAACAATCAGTGGGTTAAAGAAGAAATAGCAAGAGAAATTGCTAAATATATAGAGACGAATGAAAATGAGAACACAACATACCAAAACCTATGGGATGCAGCAAAAGCAGTCCTAAGGGGGAAATTTATAGCACTAAACGCATATATTAAAAAGGAAGAAAGAGCCAAAATCAAAGAACTAATGGATCAACTGAAGAAGCTAGAAAATGAACAGCAAACCAATCCTAAACCAAGTAGAAGAAAAGAAATAACAAGGATTAAAGCAGAAATAAATGACATAGAGAACAAAAAAACAATAGAAAGGATAAATATCACCAAAAGTTGGTTCTTTGAGAAGATCAACAAGATTGACAAGCCCCTAGCTAGACTGACAAAATCAAAAAGAGAGAAGACCGATATAAACAAAATAATGAATGAAAAAGGTGACATAACTGCAGATCCTGAAGAAATTAAAAAAATTATAAGAGGATATTATGAACAACTGTATGGCAACAAACTGGATAATGTAGAAGAAATGGACAATTTCCTGGAAACATATGAACAACCTAGACTGACCAGAGAAGAAATAGAAGACCTCAACCAACCCATCACAAGCAAAGAGATCCAATCAGTCATCAAAAATCTTCCCACAAATAAATGCCCAGGGCCAGATGGCTTCACAGGGGAATTCTACCAAACTTTCCAGAAAGAACTGACACCAATCTTACTCAAACTCTTTCAAAACATTGAAAAAAATGGAACACTACCTAACTCATTTTATGAAGCTAACATCAATCTAATACCAAAACCAGGCAAAGATGCTACAAAAAAGGAAAACTACCGGCCAATCTCCCTAATGAATATAGATGCAAAAATCCTCAACAAAATACTTGCAAATCGAATCCAAAGACACATTAAAAAAATCATACACCATGACCAAGTGGGGTTCATTCCAGGCATGCAAGGATGGTTCAACATAAGAAAAACAATCAATGTATTACAACACATTAAAAACTCGAAAGGGAAAAATCAATTGATCATCTCAATAGATGCTGAAAAAGCATTTGACAAAATCCAACATCCCTTTTTGATAAAAACACTTCAAAAGGTAGGAATTGAAGGAAACTTCCTCAACATGATAAAGAGCATATATGAAAAACCCACAGCCAGCATAGTACTCAATGGTGAGAGACTGAAAGCCTTCCCTCTAAGATCAGGAACAAGACAAGGATGCCCGCTGTCACCACTGTTATTCAACATTGTGCTGGAAGTGCTAGCCAGGGCAATCCGGCAAGACAAAGAAATAAAAGGCATCCAAATAGGAAAAGAAGAAGTAAAACTGTCATTGTTTGCAGATGATATGATCTTATATCTAGAAAACCCTGAGAAATCAACGATACACCTACTAGAGCTAATAAACAAATTTAGCAAAGTAGCGGGATACAAGATTAATGCACATAAGTCAGTAATGTTTCTATATGCTAGAAATGAACAAACTGAAGAGACACTCAAGAAAAAGATACCATTTTCAATAGCAACTAAAAAAATCAAGTACCTAGGAATAAACTTAACCAAAGATGTAAAAGACCTATACAAAGAAAACTACATAACTCTACTAAAAGAAATAGAAGGGGACCTTAAAAGATGGAAAAATATTCCATGTTCATGGATAGGAAGGCTAAATGTCATTAAGATGTCAATTCTACCCAAACTCATCTACAGATTCAATGCAATCCCAATCAAAATTCCAACAACCTACTTTGCAGACTTGGAAAAGCTAGTTATCAAATTTATTTGGAAAGGGAAGATGCCTCGAATTGCTAAAGACACTCTAAAAAAGAAAAACGAAGTGGGAGGACTTACACTCCCTGACTTTGAAGCTTATTATAAAGCCACAGTTGCCAAAACAGCATGGTACTGGCACAAAGATAGACATATAGATCAATGGAATCGAATTGAGAATTCAGAGATAGACCCTCAGATCTATGGCCGACTGATCTTTGATAAGGCCCCCAAAGCCACCGAACTGAGCCATAATGGTCTTTTCAACAAATGGGGCTGGGAGAGTTGGATATCCATATCCAAAAGAATGAAAGAGGACCCCTACCTCACCCCCTACACAAAAATTAACTCAAAATGGACCAAAGATCTCAATATAAAAGAAAGTACCATAAAACTCCTAGAAGATAATGTAGGAAAACATCTTCAAGACCTTGTATTAGGAGGCCACTTCCTAGACTTTACACCCAAAGTACAAGCAACAAAAGAGAAAATAGATAAATGGGAACTCCTCAAGCTTAGAAGTTTCTGCACCTCAAAGGAATTTCTCAAAAAGGTAAAGAGGCAGCCAACTCAATGGGAAAAAATTTTTGGAAACCATGTATCTGACAAAAGACTGATATCTTGCATATACAAAGAAATCCTACAACTCAATGACAATAGTACAGACAGCCCAATTATAAAATGGGCAAAAGATATGAAAAGACAGTTCTCTGAAGAGGAAATACAAATGGCCAAGAAACACATGAAAAAATGTTCAGCTTCACTAGCTATTAGAGAGATGCAAATTAAGACCACAATGAGATACCATCTAACACCGGTTAGAATGGCTGCCATTAAACAAACAGGAAACTACAAATGCTGGAGGGGATGTGGAGAAATTGGAACTCTTATTCATTGTTGGTGGGACTGTAAAATGGTTCAGCCACTCTGGAAGTCAGTCTGGCAGTTCCTTAGAAAACTAGATATAGAGCTACCATTCGATCCAGCGATTGCACTTCTCGGGATATACCCGGAAGATCGGAAAGCAGTGACACGAACAGATATCTGCACGCCAATGTTCATAGCAGCATTATTCACAATTGCCAAGAGATGGAAACAACCCAAATGTCCTTCAACAGATGAGTGCATAAATAAAATGTGGTATATACACACGATGGAATACTACGCGGCAGTAAGAAGGAACGATCTGGTGAAACATATGACAACATGGATGAACCTTGAAGACATAATGCTGAGCGAAATAAGCCAGGCACAAAAAGAGAAATATTATATGCTACCACTAATGTGAACTTTGAAAAATGTAAAACAAATGGTTTATAATGTAGAATGTAGGGGAACTAGCAGTAGAGAGCAATTAAGGAAGGGGGAACAATAATCCAAGAAGAACAGATAAGCTATTTAACGTTCTGGGGATGCCCAGAAATGACTATGGTCTGTTAATTTCTGATGGATGTAGTAGGAACAAGTTCACTGAAATGTTGCTATATTATGTAACTTTCTTGGGGTAAAGTAGGAACATGTTGGAAGTTAAGCAGTTATCTTAGGTTAGTTGTCTTTTTCTTACTCCCTTGCTATGGTCTCTTTGAAATGTTCTTTTATTGTATGTTTGTTTTCTTTTTAACTTTTTTTTCATACAGTTGATTTGAAAAAAGAAGGGAAAGTTAAAAAAAAAAAAAAAAAAAGAAAAAGAAAAAAGACAAACAAGGAAAAAAAAAAAAAAGATGTAGTGCCCCCTTGAAGAGCCTGTGGAGAATGCAGGGGTATTCGCCTACCCCACCTCCATGGTGGCTAACATGACCACAGACATAGGGGACTGGTGGTTTGATGGGTTGAGCCCTCTACCATAAGTTTTACCCTTGGGAAGACGGTTGCTGCAAAGGAGAGGCTAGGCCTCCCTGTATTTGTGCCTAAGAGTCTCCTCCTGAATGCCTCTTTGTTGCTCAGATGTGGCCCTCTCTCTCTGGCTAAGCCAACTTGAAAGGTGAAATCACTGCCCTCCCCCCTACGTGGGATCAGACACTCAGGGAAGTGAATCTCCCTGGCAACGTGGAATATGACTCCCGGGGAGGAATGTAGACCCGGCATCATGGGATGGAGAACATCTTCTTGACCAAAAGGGGGATGTGAAAGGAAATGAGATAAGCTTCAGTGGCAGAGAGATTCCAAAACGAGCCGAGAGATCACTCTGGTGGGCACTCTTACGCACACTTTAGACAACCTTTTTTAGGTTCTAAAGAATTGGGGTAGCTGGTGGTGGATACCTGAAACTATTAAACTACAACCCAGAACCCATGAATCTCGAAGACAGTTGTATAAAAATGTAGCTTATGAGGGGTGACAGTGGGATTGGGAATGCCCTAAGGACCAAACTCCACTTTGTCTAGTTTATGGATGGATGTGTAGAAAAGTAGGGGAAGCAAACAAACAGACAAAGGAACCTAGTGTTCTTTTTTACTTCAATGGCTGTTTTTCACTCTAATTATTATTCTTGTTATTTTTGTGTGTGTGCTAATGAAGGTGTCAGGGATTGATTTAGGTGATGAATGTACAACTATGTAATGGTACTGTAAACAATCGAAAGTACAATTTGTTTTGTATGACTGCGTGGTATGTGAATATATCTCAATAAAATGATGATTAAAAAAAAAATATGGGATTGGCATTTATTTGGAAAACCTGGTATAGGCACTGTATGTAGAGGATAAAGGAGAGCTTTCTAGTCAGAATAAAAAAGACATCAGTAGTGAGAAAGTAAATAACAGTTTAAAAGATTTCAGGAAAGTCCTCGGTGCAAGAACTATTTCCTTGTCCCCAGGGCTCTCTACAAGGTGCCTGGCATGCAGTGGTGGCCCCATGAGTTTCAGATCAATAAAAGGCACAGGAAGCCTCTCTGGGTGCACCACACAGCCAGGCTCTCTAGGCTCCCACCACCTTCCAGAGCTCTGCCTCACCAACTTCATTCAGCCTCATCCCAGCTTTCCGGAATTGCTTCCTTCTCACCTGCTTTGGCTTCCTCCTGCCCCACCTGTGCCGCTTAGCATACTCATCTCAATTTAAATGTTTAGGCTTTCACAAAAGCAAGGAAAACAGGGTGACCTCAAGCAGCTTCTGAAGTACAACTTGGTCAATACACTAGGGGCCAAAAACACTCAGGAAAACTTAGTGGAACAAACACAAGTTAGCAGCACTGGTGGTGCCACCACACCAGTGAGGAAAAAGCTCCTTCTCTCCTGCTAGGTGGTAGGACTGGATGGTGCAGGCTGCCGGAGGTAGGACAGAGGGGCTGGCTCAGACTTGGTTCTGGCAAGACACACTTGACCCTGTACTACTCATTTGGCTTTTGACCACCTATTGCCTTGTAGCAATTCTGATATTGTCGTCCTATATCACTATTTAGTTCTCCAATTTTCATTTCCCTTATTAGAGTTATATATCCTGCCTTGCCAACTACACTCCATTTCTTAAGATCAGGAACCCAGATATACGCTTCTTTATGTAACACATAAAAATCTACAGGTTCTTGATAAATACCAATCAAATGAAATCATGACTTTTTAAACTTTAGCCAAACCCCTTCTCTTTCCAAAGTAAGATCTTAATTATTTTAGTCTTTCTCCTCTTGTAAAGTGGTTCCTTCAACCCTAAATAATTACACTTACTACTCCCAAATAATCTTCCTTATGTGCAAAGAAGGGTATTTCAGCTACAGACGAGGCCTGTTTTTAGAGAAGCAGCTAATACTTAACTTTTTAGGAAATATTTTGTGTTTAATTTCCAGTACTAGCTTGGTGTGACGGCCTTTTCTTGGCTATTTTAAGTGAAGCAACATATTCTGGGATTGTCTAAGATTGTGGTTCTCGAAGTGTGGTCCACAATCCCTGAGGTCCCTGAGACCTCTCAGAGGGTTTGCAAAGTAAAAGCTGTTTTCATAATAATACCAAGAAATTATTTGCATTTGGAACTGAGATGACATCAGCACTGATGGTGCAAAAAACAATGGTGGTTAAAACTGCTGGCACCTTAGCATTGGTAGTCATTGTATTCTTAACAACATGTATTTGCAGTAAAAAAACAAAAGACATAAACAAAAACAAAAAACTCAAACACACAATTGGCATGTGCCAATTTCACTTAGGAATGTCCTTGATGAAGCAGTAAGAGTTATTAATTTTACTCAGTTTTGATGCTGGAGAACATATCCTTTTAATATCCCGTGTGACAAAATGAGATCTACTCACAAATCACTTCTGCTGCATTATAAATACAAGGATTGTCTTGAGGAAAAGCACTTGTGCTACTGAGCTGCAAGCTGAATTCATTACTATTTTCATGGGACACCAGTTTCACTTGAAAGAATGACTGACAGGCAAACTATGGCTATTCAGATTTTAGTATTTGGCAGACAGTTTCTCAAAAATGAATGAAGTGAGCCTATCACTTCAAGGAAAAAAAAAAAAACTGACAGTATCAAGTTTTCAGGCAAAAATTAGAATTTGGGGAAAATTGTATTCCCCAAACATGGCAGCTTTCCAATACCTTAAAGACTTTTCTAATGGAATTTGTGGAAATATTAACAAGTGCAGGTTTTTGTTTTTGTTTTTTGATATTGTAAAATGAAACATATCAACAATTGGAAGATCTGCAAAAATCAGTAAAACAGTGTTTTTCAAATGACAAATTGCCCATGTTACAAAAATCATGCGTAGGTTAAAAAAACATTCAAAGGTCAAGATGAACCAATGGCTTTTAAAATAATAGAATATGAAAAGCTGATTGATACGGTTTCAGATTTCACATTGCAACTAACCTCTAAAAAACTATCACTTGCCTCATTTCGGTGCAGTATCAAAGAATATCCACAACTATCTGAGATTATTAAAATCTACTCCTTGTTTCCCACTATCTATCTGTGTGAGGCCTGATTTTCTTCAAACACTTCACTCAAAACAACATTGCTACAGCTTAAATGTAGAACAAATATAAGCATCCAGTGCTCTTCTACTAAATCATACATTAAAAAGATTTGCAAAAATATAAAACAGTGCCACTCTTCATTATTTTTTTTTTTTTGGAAAATATGGTATTTTAATTAAAATGGTTTTATTTATATAAACATACAGATTTATTATTTGGGGGGATTTATTATTTTTAAGTGAACTAAGAAATGCTTTAAAATTTTTCTGAATTTTAATTTCTAAGTATTAATTGATATAACTCACATAAACAAAAGCTCTTTCGGGTCCTCAAATAAATTTAAAATTTTTGGTCTGGGGACCAAAAAAGTTTGAAAGCCACTGGTCTAGGACAACTCAATCATTCTTTAATCATTACTTAAGGGCTTGGAGCCCAACATCTTTAAAATATAAACCGGGTTATCATCCCCAAGTGCATTATCTGACCCTTGTCTACACTGAGGCTCCTCTGGTGGTTTATGATGACTCACGTGACATGACTGAAGATCATCTGTATTTCACTTCTCAGAGGGGCTATTGTTATTCAAAAAGTTGAAGGGTTTGTCTTTCCAGGTAATTCATAAAGGTGTTGAATAGGATTGCCCTCTGCAATTCCTACCCTAAAAGGCACCCATTTAACCTTACATGTTTTCTGTCTCAAAGACAATGATGTGCCCTTGATTAAACGTTTCCCTCAGCTTCACGAAATCTCAACGTTAGAATTGTCTGTGGTATGCAAGCTACTCAAAGGCTGATGATAGACAAAATCTACTACATCCGTAGGTTCCCTTCTCTGTGGATATATTTAAACCCTGGTGATTCTTAGGGAATTTTTCAGGCATGATTTCTCCTTTTAGAACAATTTCTCCAGATAATATATGCCCTATGTATATATATTTATATTCCTTGACCCTGCATGTTACGCTCGCCTGAGTGATTTATTCCATAGGGTCCTTGTCACTCAGAGATGGTTCATATTAAAATGGCATTCCCTGTTCTAGGTGATCCTTAAATTTCTGCCTAATATTTGATGTGAACTTGATCTCACAAACTTACACACTTTCCCATTTCTGCAATTGGTAGAATCTCCCTTCTCCCTTCTCCCATGAAGCTCTTTTTCTTCCAGTGATTTCTTTTACTGCTCTAGTGAAAAAACATGATTTGTTCTACAACATCTAATTTGTAAAATTGGTGACATACATTTCTCACAAAGGTATTTTTAAAATCTCCAGGTTCCCTTTGTATTTTTAAAAAATGCGACTACAGGTATTTCTTTCAATCTAGCAGTTTACTCTTTTTTCCTTTTTAAAATACAGCATCTTAATCGCTTTTTTCCTTATTTTTCTTCTCCTTCTAGATTCTGAATCCAATCAGGTTGTCACTGTTATATCATAGTTCACCCACAGCCACTTTCTGTAGCTATTCCTGAATACCACTCAGGACAAAGGCAATATATTTCTTTCCTTGTGGATTTAAAGACAAACAAAGAAATAAATTATATTATCCCAAATTCCTTATTTCTATATCTGATCCTGATTCAAAAAGAATTACTACAATTTGTACAAATCCTTCTTTTGGGTTAAGCCCCTGGTTATTATGACTTGGTCTAATTTAGTAGCCGCTCTCCTTTATAACATGTCAGCTCAGGCTCATCATTCAATTCAATAAAGATGTGTTGAGCACCCCCTGGACTAAATGATGTGAGGGATACAAATATGCAAGACTATATAAATAAATTAAACACATCATGGTTTCCAACCTCCAGGAGTTCAGTCTAATGGGGAAAGACAGAGGCTGACATGAGCAACTCCAATTGGCACAAACAGTGCATTGGGAACACAGGGGAGCGGGGAGGACAGCACAAACACCTGTAACCATAGCTGCATTATTGAAGGCGATCCTTTGTGCCTTAAGGTTCTCCATCACCTTCTTTGTTTCCCTGTGCTCTTGTTTCCCCAAGCTACCCCAGTTTTGGTATCTATGGGGCTCAGGTAATAAGTGTAAAGGCATTTGCACCCATCTACCCCAAGAGATTATATTTGACACCCTATAATTCCCAATCCACTCCCTTCTGCTGGGTCCTTCCATTGCTGTTGTCGTTCTGCACTGCTTCACTGAGTGCATGCCTGGAAACCCACTGCACACCGCACTGTGGCCGTGCTTCCTGGCTCCTTTAGTGCTGGGCTCTGCTTCTCTTCTGCCACCACTGAAGAAGTCCTAGAAGACAGAATAACATTTTTTATCCAGTTTTTGAAGTCCAAGAAAGCAGTGAATTACAGTTATTTTTACACTTTTAGGAGAGATGAGCCTATGTCTTTTGCTTACTCCCCTCAGGAGAGGAACTTGGAACAAGCTCTGCAGATTGGGGATGAGGTGGGAGAGCCAGCTTTAGAGTCACCACCATGCATGTGTTGAGCATTCATAAATAAATATTTTTTTCTCCTCCTGGTAAATTCCCTGCCTTTCTGGAGGGATACTGATCCCAGATGTTCAGAAACTCTCTATCTCCTCCCTGTTGTCTTATATGACCCAGGTATCCCAGAACCTGACCATTAGTTTCAAAGTCCCTTTACCATTTATCCCAGGAATAGGGTCCCCAAGTAAATGGGAATCCTGATAGACTACCTGACTATCCCAGCATTTCTGAGGTGGGCATTTAGATTGGGTCCCCACCCGATCTTCTCTATGCTTTTCTGGCAAGATTTTTCAATTATCAAAGTAATCAATGCCTTTTTCAAAAATTCAAATTGTACACAAGTTATCTATAAATTTTAAAAAAATGAGTCCTCCTCACCCCTTCCCCTAATCTCCATCCTCAGAGATAGACACCATTTCAAATTGATGTTTTCTATATCTACTAATATATACATGTTTAACATAATATACTATACATATTGTTTACCAGTAATGATATATTACTGTTTTAGCATGTCAATTCACATAATTCTACCCTTTTGTTTTTTTTTCAGATTCATGGTATTCTGTAGTATGGATATACCATAATTTATATAATCAGTCCTCTACTCACAACTATTTTTTCTATTCAAACAATTCTATAATGAACATCTTGTATGGCCACCTTTGAATATGCTTGTTTGTTATTTATAGAGAATGACAAAATAACAAGATTTTAAAAGTTCTTGCCAATCATACTGCTCTTCATATAGTGTTTCACCTCCTTCTATATGCATACCCCTCTTTTTCATCAGAATTTTCATAGCTTGTTAGTTCTCTATTCTTCTGTTTGCCTAAACTCTGAACTACGTTTTCTTACTTTATCCCCAATTCCTAGCATAATGGCTGACAAATAAAGGTACCTAATAATCATTTATGAAGGAATAACTTTGAGAAGAATAGATGCTGGCTACCAAATGCCGCAGTACATCATTATTTTATTAACTGCTAGCTGCATGTCTTTAATATGACTTTTCTGCCACTTTTCATGCCAGTAGGCTGCCTGAAGAGGTTTACTTTAGTCTAGGACCAAGGCTATGGAATGATTGGAAAGTAGTTGTGTGAAATTCTTGGTCCTTGGCCTTGGAAGCCCCAGAACCACCATAGAATCAAGGAAGAAAGAAGATGTGTAAATTATTTGCAAAAATGGCCACCACAATTCCCAAACTTTGTGCTCCCCTCTCTCACATTGTCTTTGGGCTTGGCCATGTAACTCACTTTGGCCAATGAAACAATAGCAAATGTGATACTGGTGAAGTGTTGAAGAAGCTTGTATATTGGGCTTGCTTTTTCTTGCTGCTCTTGGGAACACTGAAATCACCATGTGAAAAAAACTGGGCTAACCTACTGGAGGTTTAGAGACCACAGGGAGCAGGTATAAGCCGCCTCAGCTGCGGATTCCTAAACCCACCAGCCTGACAAACACCAGACCTGTCAGTGCAACCATCAATCTCATCCAGGCCAAAGCTAACTGATACGTGAGAATTTACTGGAAAATGATAGCATGCAAGAGAATAAGTTAGGTTAATTTTGACCCTTAATGAAAATTAAAACCCTCCCTAAATAAAATATTGGCAAACAAAATCCAACAATGCACACACACACACACACACACAAGTCACCCTGAACATCTTGGGTTATCCCAAGAATACATGGGATTTATCACATAAGTCATCCTATTACAGAGAAAGTTTTTCTAATTGTCTCAATAGATGCAGAAAATTATTCAGTAGAATTCAGGAGTAATTTCTGATAAAAACTTATAGAAAACCAGGAACAGAAAGAAATATCCTTAACCTAATATGGTCGTCTACCAGAAAACTCACACCAAATATCATACTTAATGATGAAACTAAGAACTTTCTCTTTATAGTGAGTAACAACATTAGGATGTCCACTATTAATTCTAGAAGTCTCAATGCAACAATGCACACAAAAAATAAGACATAAAAGATTTACAGAGAAAGAAAGAAAATTGCCATTCATAGACCATATGATTGGGTGACATAGAAAATCCACGTGCATTTAAAATCTGTTACAAGTTTAAGAGATTTAAACAAGTTGGCAGGATACAAAACCTATATATAGAAATTGAGAGAACTTTTCTGCATAACGGGAGTAATTTTAAAAATCACCACAATCAAATCCTAATCTATCCCAATCTGCTAACTGGAACATGCCATCTTGGTTGTGTGTTCATGTGGTATGGATGGGTTAGTTGCACACTTCTAAATTACATGAAAGCAGAGACAATGTCTGTTTTGCTCCCACTGTAACTCTAATGCCTGGCACATAGTGGGTACTCAGTTAATATTTTTAATTGACAAATCTGATAGGGTGACCAACCATCCTGGTTTGCCCAGAACTTAGGGGTTTTCCAGGACATGGAAATTTCCGTGATAAAATCAGGATAGTCCTGAGCAAACTGGGACAGTTGGTCACTTGACTTATCAATAAAAGCCAGAATGGAAGGGAGAATTTGTGTAGCTCTGGTTAACCAAGGAATGAGTGGCTGCTTTCCAAGTTAACAAAGAAAGGAACTGAATTTTCACTAAGGTTGTCTTGGTGGGTGCTGCACAAGGCAGGCTGCAGTTAAGGGGTGGGGTATGAAACAGTGCTTCTCCACAATAAAAATTGTACAGTGGTATTTTGGAATCTATGACAACATTAAAACCACCAAGATTTTATAAGACTTATAAATAAAAGATTCTCCTTCTACCATGCCAAAACAATTTAACAGCGTCCCAAAGTGAGGAGCCATAAAAAAATTTTCTTCATTAAATTGCAAGCAACTCAATATCTTTTCTCCCAAAAGTAACCTGAAAAAATCAAAAGGTCCTGTTGCTCTAGAAATGAAATAATAGTGAAAGAATATGCATCTAATGAAACAGCTGCTCTGTATAAAAAATTAGTAATTAATTTGCATTACATTCAGTTCTTGAAAATTAATTTTTGAAAACACCCTGAACAGCAGCCCAGATTTTCTATTCAAAATTAATATTCATTACATTCAAAATGCAGGGAAAGGGAGTAGTGGAAGTCATAAATTATTTGAAAAATAGATAGTATCATTTCCAAAAAATGTCCTGTCATTTTCTATGATTTACCTATCCACAAACACAAATTCCTTCTGCATTCCCATGTAACTTCCACCTGAAATCTTAACCTCATACATGGCTTTGTCTCTTTGTTCCTCTATTTTAGACAAGTCTTGATGATTCTGCCTTATGATACCTTTCTAATTCTTTTCTTTGGCCAAGATAATCCTAGATCTGATATAATAGGATAAATTCAGAGTACTTTTGGATGGATTCAGAAGAGAAGTGATATAAAAGGAGGAAAAACATATGTGGAGTATCTACAGTGTGCCTTTAAATCAGTTGCTTCATTTAACACTTAAAATAACTTGAAGAAGTAGGCATTGCTATCCCTGTTTACTTATAAGTAAACTTAGGTTCAAAACACTTTAATATACTGAGTATTTGTCATTCCAGAGCTATGAGCTCAGATTCAATTCCATCTTCTCCAAAGGCTGCGCACAGAGTAAATGTGCCTATTATTGTCATTAGTAGACAGGAAGAGAGGTGCACAGGGACAGTGCATACCCAACTTTAAGCAAGAGATGAGTTAACTACACCACCCTGTTACCTTGTAATTCCTTATAATTTTACTTTCATACATCTGTCATCCTATTTGAAAAGAACCTGATGAAAAGAAAAGAGAATGTTCAGCAGTATCCTGAAAGTAACTGGGAATGATTCATCAAAGAGAAAAATTTACCAACAATTGCCAGGTGTGGAGAGTGGCATAAAATTGCATCAATACATACAAATACTTTCGGACTTATGCTAGAAGCCTGAGTAATGTTAAATAGGTAAACTGCAGTGATAAGCAGGCAAAACCTTATATCTCTTCAATTCTTTTTGACAGTCAATTATTGAGTTCCTACTGTGGATCAGGCACTGTGCTAGGCACTGGGAATGTAAAAATGTGCACACACAGTCTTTGACTTTCATAAAAATAAATTGCAATAGAGCTCTACAATAGAAAAATATACAAGGCAACACAGATAAATGAAGGATTAACTTTACCATGGGAGTTAGGGAAAGCTTCTTAAAGAAGGAGATGTCTGAAATGAGTTTTGTGGGATGAAATAGAAAGACAACCAAGAGGAAACCAGGTGCAAAAGCACAACAGATTAATTCCAATTTCAAAATTTACAACAGCATTCAAGACAGTATGGTAGCAGCATAAGGATAGATACATAGATCAATGGAATAGAATTGAGAGTCCAGAAATAAATCTCACATTTACAATGAATTGATTTTCAACAAGTGAGCCAAGACAATTCAATGAGGGAAAGAATGGTATTATCAACAAATAGTGACGGGATAACTGTCACTTGTCAAAGAATTAAGTTGGAATGCTATCTCACACTATATACAAAAATTAACTCAGAATATATCAAAGCCTAAATGTAAGAGCTTAAACAGTAAAACTTTATAAAGAAAACATAGGAGTTAATCTTCGTAACCTTGGGTTAGGCATAACCTTCTTAGATATGACAACAATAGTGACAAAAGAGAAAAATAAAAATTGGAATTTATCAAAATTTAAAACTTTCATACTTCAAAGGACATACCATCAAGAGAGTGAAAAGAGAGCCCAAAGAATGGGAGAAACTATTTGCAAATCATGTATCTAATAAGGGACTTGTACTAGAATATATAGAAACTTTTACAGTTCAAGAATAGGAAAAAACTCAATTTAGAAATGGGCAAAGGATCTGAATGGACGTTACTCAAAGAAGATAAACAAATGGCCAATAGCACATAAAAAGATGCTCAACATCATTTGCATCAGAGAAATAGAAATCAAAACCACAGAGATACCACTTCACTCCCACTAGGAAGGCTATAGTAAAAAAGACAGATAATAACAAGTATTGGCAATGACATGAAGAATGGGAACCCTCACACACTACTAATGAGAATGTCAAATTATTCTGCCACTTTGGAAAAACTGTTTGGCAGTTCCTCAAGGTTAATCATAAAGTTACCATATGACCCAACAAATTCCATTCCTAGGTATATACCCAAGAGAATGGAAAGCATATGTCCAAACAAAAACTAGTACATGAATTTCATAATGGCATTATTCATAATAGCCCCAAATTGGAAACAAGCCAAATGTCCATGAACTAATGAATGGATTAAGAATGTGGCACAGCAATACAATGAAATATTTGGCAACAAAAAGGAATGAAGTACTGATACATACTAAAACATAGATGACCTTGACAACATTATGCAAGTGAAAGAAGTCAGTCACATATTATATAATTCTATCTATATGGAACATCCAGAAGAGACAAATCTATAGAGACAGAAAGTAGATCGTGGGTTGCCTAGGGCTGGTGGGTTTAGGAGGAAATGTGGAGTGATTTTTAATATGCTCAGGGTTTCTTTTTGTGGTGAGGAAATGTTCTAAACTGATTGAAGTGTTTTCAAAACCCTATAAATATACGAAAAACCAATGAATCTTACACTTTAAATGGATGAATTGTATGGTATGTGAATTATATCTCAAAAAAGTATATATTATATATATATTTATTTATATATATATATTTAAAAGAACACAAAGGATATGGGATATTGAGTGCACTAATGGTCCTAATTTTTCACTCCTATCTGTATCCAAGCCCTTTGCCTTGTGACTTTCAAATTCTTCTCACTGAAGAGGTGGAGTCATTTTCTCACTTCTTGAATCTGGATTAGCCTTGGCTTGCTTTGTCCAACAGTATACAGGGAAGTGACGTGGTGCCATTTCTGGGCTTGGGACTCAAGAAATCTTGCATTTTTCCATTTGCACCTTTGCTCCTCTGCCACTGCCATGAGAATATGCTTGCAATAGCCTGACAGAGGATGGAAGATATGTGGTGTAGAGCAGATTCTCTTCAGTCATCCCAGATGAGGTCATCCTGGATCTGCCAATATCAGGCAATTCCAAGAAATGCAAAGAAGCCCAGCCAAGACCAGATGAACCACCAAGTCAAGTCCAGCCCACATTGTCAGTCTACAAACTCACAAACTAATTAGATGCATACTGTTTCAAGCCACTGCATTTGGGATTATTTGCAGCATATTTTGTGTAAATAGATAACTGATACATTAGCATAAAACAGCATTCAAGTGTCATCTCAGGAACTTGAAGGATGAGGATAGAGAAGACAGGCAATCAGATTCAGAGCTGATTGGCCACCAAGTCTCTTACAGAGAAGGGGGGGTAGCTGTACACATCTTCAATTATTAAATATGTGTGTGGTGTGTGCATGTGAAAATGCTGATCAAAAGTAGTAAAAGGTGGTTGGAAATTCTACAGTGAAATTTAAAAATAGGGTATAAGGTATTTACTACCTAGTAGTGATTGTGCTGAAAATTTTACCTTAATTTTTTAAATATAAAAGTTTAGGCAAACAGCATCACTTCTGTGGTATTCTTGCCAAAAATGCATAACTTCAATCTAATCATGAATAGTATCAGAGTAACCCAAATTGAGGGACTTTCTACTAAATAATTGGCTAGTACCCTCAAAAGTGTCAAGGTCAATAAAGACAAAAAAAAAAAAAAAAAAAATGAGGAACTGTCCCAAACTGGAAGAAATAAAGGAGACATGACAACTAAATGAAACTTGGAACCCTTGCATCCTTGAACAATAAAAGGACATTAGTGGGACAATTGGAAACTTTTGAATAAGATCTGTAGATTAGTTAATAGAAAAATGTATGAAATCAATGTTAATTTTCTGGTTTCAATAATTGTACTATGGTAAAGTAAGATGTCAACATTCAGGAAAGGTAGGTGAAGGATATGCAGGAACTCTGTGTACTGTTTTAACTTTGTTGTTAGTCTTAAATTATTACAAAATTAAAAGTTTTTTTTAAAAATTAGGCCAATCTAATGTGATCACATTTATAATTTTTTTAAAAGAGGAGAAGAATATATAGGAAAGTGTTAACAGCAGCTATTTTTCACAAGTAACTTGTTGATATTCCAGGCACTATTCTAGGTACTGGGAGTGTAGCCGTCGGTGAGACAGACAAATCCCTGCCATCATGGACTTTCATTCTGGTAAGGAAGACATAAAATACACAAAATAATTTCAGCGGGTGCTAAATGCTATGCAGAAAATAAAACAGCATGTGTAGAGACTGTCTGGATGGGTGATTCTAGGTGATGAGGAAAATTCTCTTGGAGGAGGTGATATTTGAGTGAGACCTGAATGACCAAAGGAGCCGATTTTGTGGGGAGAGAAAGGGACATTCTAGGTGGGCGAGAGCAATGCCAAGGCCATGGGGCAGAAGCAAGGGTGAGGTGTGCCAGGGAGAGAAAGGCCAGCCGAGCCCAGGGTGGAATGTTGCCAGGTGAGACTGGAGCAGTAGGCATCGTCCAGAACAGGGAGGCCAAGGTGAGGAGTTTTATGTTTTATTCTACATACGAAAAGGATGCCACTGGATGGGTCTGGGAGGGGTGAGGCATGACCCAACTGACAGTTTTTAAAATGTCGTTTCATTTTTTGTGTGGAAAATGACCTACAGGAGAACAAGAGTGGAAGAAAGGAGACCTATTACAAGGTAATTGGAGTAGTCTAGGGAGGGAGGGGATAATGACTTGATTAGAGTAGTAACAGTAAAGTGGAAAGAAGTAAATGGTTCTGGATATATTTTGTTGGAGGTAGAGCTGACCTAACTTGCAGGTGGATTGGATGGGAGGTGGTGGTGAGGGAAATCAGGGATTCTAGAATAATGTCTTGTTTTCTTTGTGCAACATGGATGGATTTTGGTGCCATTTGCCAGGAAAAAGTGATGGATAGACAGTTTTCCAGGGTGAAAAATCTTGAATTCTATTCTGGACATATTAAATGTAAGACATGTATTAGATCTCCATTACTTCAGGTATTTGCATGATTATTTTATTTTAAATGTGTATGTATTATATATTCATATATATTTATATTTTGAAAAAAATAGTACAGTGGTTTAGGAACATTCAAAAAATGTTAGGCCAATCAGGTACTTCAATTATTCAAATAAAGACAGAAAACACAGCTCACCTGGAAAAGTCATTGAAATGAGACTAATATATAGGACAAATGGTTCCTTCCTTACAAGCAGTTACAGAATTCACAAGGAAAAGCAATGTATTAAATTTGTTCCTGAAAATGAACAATGATGAGCATCCATGGGTGAACCTTTTCACAACTGTTATCACCCACATAAATGCAACATTTTTTCAAGGAAGAGAAAATCAAATGAATCCATGCAACTCCCCTTCAAGTTTAGAAAAGGGGACTCTGTGTAGGAAAAGATACAATGGACATTTCTTTCTCCCTCCCTCCCTCCCCACTCTTTCTCTCCCTTTGCTTCCTCCCTCACTCCCTGCCTTCTTCCTTCCCTCCAATTCTTCCTTTCTTTTCTTAAACAACAGTGCAAAGAGGCCCTGGAGACTCTAGGAGGGTAACTACTGGAGGGACTATAGCATAGTGGTCAAGGGTGGGGACCTTGGAGCTCAACTGCCTGTGCTCTAATCCAGCATCCACCACTTACTGGTTGCTTAACTTTCTTAAGTTCTTTACCTCTCTGTGCCTCAGTTATATATCATCTGTTAAATAGGGATAATATGTGCTAACCCTGTGATGCACACTCTCCTCTCTCCCTTCCCAGATTCCCCTTTTGAGCTGCTGGGAGTGCTGCCTGAAGATGACACTCACCTGTCAGCTAGCTGTCTTTGGGGTTTGCCTTGGCTGGACAATTGTCTCCCCCAAGGTCATGCATCCTTCCAGGAGAAGCCCACATTCAATGATTGATCAACACGGGGATATAAAGGCCTGTCCCCCTTGTCCCAATTTAGAGCACTCGGATGGGGCTTCCCAGCTCCAGAGCTCCCTAGGGGTTTGTTGAGGCCTTCATTGGGTCTGCATTCCAGCTCAACCTTTCCCTATGCCCAATCCTGCTTTCTTCCTCTTCCCTCCCCAGCTGTCAATCCCAAGACCACTCCCTAATAAACATCCTGCACACTCATCTCCTTCTAAGTCTGCTTCTCAGTGAACCCAACCAACCACATAAGATCACCCTACTCATAGGGTTATCCTTAGCAATAAATGTCACTATATATAAAGCCCTAAAAATGTGCCTGCACATAGTAAACAGAATATGCGTTAGCTGTTATTGATCTTCTTATGAGGTTATCAAATACTGCAATAGTCTTTTTTCCCATTCATGAAAGGCTTATTGTAGTGGTTTCTCATTTTCCATATATTGTATTATATACAAATAAAGTTAACTGGCCCATTTTAGCTGATAAGTAAAGGAAGGTATTTCTGACCTATTCATAGCTGTTGGAATCCCCTCATTCTTGGTTGTCAGGGTGCGATCTTCATGTTTGCAAACTGTCTATAAACACCTCCTACCTCCTCTATTTGCATATTGGATTTTTATTGAGAAAAGGTAGGTGTGAATTGTACTTTCATTAGTCTGGGATTACAAACAACTCCTGATAAAGACTTATTCATGATAGAAGTCGCATTTATAAGGCCTTCCACAGAGGTGAGAGGAAACAAGTTCCTAACCTTAGTCCATTTTGTCCAGACAGAAACAGTTCTGATAACTAGAGGGCTGGATATCAAGTTCATTTTGTCCCTGCATTTTTTTCCTGGTTCATGTGCACTTGACTTTTTTTGGACTAAAATAGAGACATAATTTTCCCCATAAAACTGAAGGCCCTAAAAGCAAGAATAACCAGAGTTTTTGTACTTGAAAATCATTGTTAACAAGACCGCATAAATTTGGAAAGCCAATGTTAGGAAAAAATTATGTAATACATTAGATTAGGTCACATACTAACACATAAGAAGAACAGTACAAGTAACTGACAAATGCAAACTTGTTTAAAAGTAGAGGCTATGGTTGGTAAGGAAGTTATCTTTGTTTTACCCACAATTCTTCAAAGAGCATTAGTTATACAATTTGTTTTAAGCCACATGCTTAAATACAACATATGCAACATGTCAACATGCCTGTTCTTCCAGTTGGAAAGCCAGAAAGTTTAGAAAAGGGAACTCTGACCAAATATACATGTGGGAAAATATACAATAGTAATTTCTTTTTTTTTTTTTTTTAAGCAGTGGTACACAGAAAACCCAGAGACTCTCAGAGGGTAACTATTGGAGGGCAGGGGAGTATTGTATGGTCCCCTCATATTTTCCAATATTGTTCCCTGATACAAAACCTTCATGTGTTAACAGTTTTGGAAATAATCCCCAAAAGAAGTAAGCCTCTAAATGAATGGGAGTTCTGTATTATTTGCTTCTTTTCCACCCTTGTTCATTTGTAGGCCTTTGTCTTACATGAGACTCCAAGCCACTATCTATGGTAGTCAGGCAACACATCCTAAGTAGGCACCTCATTTCTCAGCCACACGTTTAATAAATTGGGAGTGACTGGCATAAAGCTTGAGTTTGTCATTTATGTCCATCCAGTTCTCTTTCTTGGCATCACCACCAGCTTCCAGGGGAAGATGATCCATTGTCTCACCTGTTTTATCATGGTAGTTCACAGCCTCTCTCTCCATCCATGCATCATCTGTGTTCTGAGGATCATCCACATAGCCTTTGTAGACCACAAAGTGTTTCTGGCTGAATAGTTTGTGCAATTCTTCCCCCAACTCCTGCATTTCTGCCCTGGATTTCTGCCTCCTCACCAAATTCACTCTTCAGTGTGGAACTAATCTTCTCTTCTGGATCCACCATTTCCCCTGGGATTGCCCATTCTCCACAGTCCTTCCTTTTTATGACTACAAAGTATAGGATGTGTTCCCCAGAAACAGGGTGGGCAACTTTGTTTCTCTTGCTATCCCTTCTCCACCTTATGTTGAGGTCTGCTGCACCATTGGGCCCCTAACGCCCCGAAAGCCCTTGGCCAACCAGCCCTGTCCGGCCTGTAGGACTCCTAGGTCTACCATTTTCAACCACATACAAGCCATTCTGGCTCCTCTGTCAACATGCCTATCCTTTCCATTAAATTTAGGAGAGAAGGTCCTTTCACCCTCCTAGGTGTCTGCCCTCATGGGCCCTGCCAAGACACAGCTGGTAGTGTACCTGGCAGAGTTGTACTCTTGCCACTCAACCAGCCAGCTCACCTTCTCCTTCTGTATCTGGCTTCAGTCCACTTAGGGCCAGGGTAGGGAGAGGCCCAGGCCGCCTTGGGGGGTTCTCAGCAGCCTGGCAATCTGACATGGTGAAGTTTAGAGGAAACCCACGTTAGGAAAGTGGACTCCAGCTGGCTGAGATGGTGGGATAGCTGCAAGGCCTGACTGCCACAGAGGCCAAGGTCACAGCGGGAGACACTAAAGCCTTTGCCAGGCGGCATCCAGCCATTCACCACCCATCAGCCCCCCGGGAGTTCGGCCGCTGTCAGCTGGGGACGCAGACTCCACAGGAGATCAGTGGGCGCCAGCACCCACCCGCTTCTGCCCCCAGGGGACACGGCCACATCTATCCCATATCCGCCCGTAAACGGCTAGGCCTTCCGAAGAGACCTTTTTGATGCTCCCCCGCCACCGCAGCCCGGCGCGTGAGGTTAACCGCGCAGCTGGCGGGCCGAGGGCGCACCACGACCCCAAACAGGCGCGCCCTCGCGGCCGTCGTGTTTTTGCTTTAAGCGGAGAAATGGCGAAGTCTAATGTGCTTCCAAACGGGAAGTGATGAGGTTGAGAAGACGGTTCTAAAGCCACTAATAAAATCAGCAAACGACAACAAAAGTGCTGTCTTGCTTACCCGGGTATAGCCACAAAAGGTACATTTATTTCACTGGATCTGGACCACTGTCTGTTTTCCGGGAGGCCAATGAGAACATGGAAGAGAAAATTCTCTGCTTGGGACACTCAAAAGCCTTGGCAGGGCGACCTCAAAAGGGAGGGAGAACTTGATGCCTTGAGAGTGGTCCTGATAAGAAATCCATGGGATATTATGTGTATGGTGGGGGAGATGGTTTTAAATCTTGGGGCCATCATTTACTAGGTGAATGGTTTTGGGTAAGTTGTTTATCTTTTTTTCAAAGGAGTACTGGCCTATTGGCATGCCAGTGGTGGGAAGGCTGAACCACCTGGCCTCTGCTCCTAAAGGGTTCTGGCTGGGGAGACTGCACATACTTAAAAAATAGAACTAATACTGGAAGGACAGTGCCAAGTAATCCTTGAGAGTCAAACAAAATCAGGTTCAGAACCCAGCTTCTCCCTCTCTTATCTCAGAACTTTTTTCAGCAAAGTTACTTAAGCTGTCTTCTGTTTCCTCATGCGTAAAATAGAAATTTTAATAGTACCTACCTCATAGGATTGTGATGACTGTTAAGTGGGATATTACATGTAAAGCTGTTAGCACAATGGCCGATAGTAAGCACTCAATAAATGCTGGTTGTCATCATTATTGTTATCATTCTTTTTTTATTCTGCACCTTGAAAACTGTATAGGGAGAATAAGACAGCTGAAATGATTATGGGAATTGAGCAGCTGACATATGAGGTTAAAGAACCTGCGATTTCTCTGGAGAAATTCAGGTTGAGAAGGAAGAGCATCTAGGTCTGAAATGATAAATAATGAGAAGAACTGGCACAGACTTACTCATTATATCTAAAAGAAAACAAAACAAAACAAAAACAAGCCCTAGGAAAAAGCATCTTATCATTTGAAGCAGATAGTTTTAGAACAAATGGAATACAGAATACTCTAATTGAAACCCAAAGAATATTTAACGCTTCCCATGATATGTTTCATTTTACATCAGTGCCCTGAGAAAGAAGTTCAATGAACAAATGATTTTATGGTCAAATATGTTTGGGAAATTCTTCATATTTAATCTGCCCCCCTCAGAGATTTCAGATTCACATCAGTGTTTTAAAGGTCCTGAAAAGTCCTATAAAAACAAAAACAACTCCATCATAAACTATTTGATTTTGTTTCACCCAGTGTTTTCCAAACTATCTGACCAGAGAATGCCTCTTTTATGCAACAACTGGTAATATTTTAGGAACATATTTCTTCAAGTTTAGGAAAGGTTTTAAAATGTATGTGTCCATGGGAGTAGATTGCTAACCGTTTGATACTATCACCATCACCATTACTATGGAGGGCAGCTACTAAATACCCAACCATCATTCTCATAAAGAACTCTAAGCTAATTGGGATCTGGACCTCCCAAAACCTTCAGGCTCCAGAATACCTGATACCCAGAAATAAGGAGGAGAACAAAATAATAGGAAAGGACTGAGAACAAAGAAATATGAGATCTGGTCATCAATCATCATCATCATCATCATCACTGTTGAGAACTTGCTGTGTGCAAGGCACTGTACAAAGCATTACTGGAAAAGAAAGATTATCAGTAAGGGACACAGTCCCTAGCTCTGTAACTCTTGTCTTCTCATACCTGAAAATTTTCAATTATGGAATGTCTATTCCTCTGGACCTCCTAAAAATGTATTAAGGAAACCACTGATAGGACAACATAAACATTTTGGGAAGAGACACTGTGAATTCCTCATATTATTATTTCCAGGTATCATTATTCAACTCACAAGAAACAAATGAAGCAGAAGGCTTGGGTGGATCTGGTTCTAGCTTTCCCCTTTCATAGGTTGTGTGGTTTTGCATCCAACATTCCCTTCTCTGGGTCTTAGCTCCTCACTATAAAAAGAATCAGTTGCCTTTTTATCTACAAAAGCCTTCTAGCTTTAACATTTTATGATCTATGAAAATCTCATTATTGGATGGTCAAGGTCAATTTGTGTTATGAATCAAAAAGATCACATGTTCAAAAGTAAACAACCAGATGCTCGGGGAACACACACATTTAAGAAAGCAAGGGAGCAGAGACGGTGTGGTGTGTCAAGTACAGAACAGCAATCTACTGAGCCAAAGAAGTTCATGGAACACCTGGAAAGGGACTTGGAAACCAGTAATAAGGTGTTTTGTTTTGTTTTGAACAACATCAAAGGGAAGAAGACAGTTAAATCAGACCACATGATGATAGTGGTATGAAAGGTGCCCTAAGGGAAGGAAATGAAATACTGTAGTAGAGACCAAAGAGTTATTTTCTGGGAAGCCACTGGGGAGATTCCCTTTCCTAAATTTCTTCTGAGGTGGAAATGTCTGAGATGGAAGGTCAAACACAACTAGACACAGAGAATTTTCCATTCCTATCCACGGAGAGCCCTAACGAAACTGCAGGGGACAATCAGGGATTAAATCTGGGGCCTGTCATTATGAACTGCTCCTAGGTCAGAGATGGCCTGCGTGATTCCCATTTTCTCAAGAACATGAAGAAGGCAGAGGACAGACAGAGGCCAGAAAGTGCAAAAGCCCCCAAGGCAGCAATCCTTCCAGCCTCTCTTTGGAAAACGGAAATAAGCAGTACCCAGTACACTGAATTATCGTGAATCATCCACCTCTATCTGAAGCAATGCTAAGGCACAACTTCAGAAAGGAATCTAGAAGGAAAGCAGAGACAAGGTCTTCTCCATTCTTTAAGGTGATAATAATGATAAGAAATAACAACAATAATATAATTACCATTTATTAGGTGCTTTCTAGTGCCAGTTTGTAGTTACAGGTTTGCCTAGGTTTGCCTGCCCACTTCTTGGCTGAGTCACTTTAGACAAGTTTGTTAACTCCTGTTGGCCTCAGTTTCTTCATGTAGGAATTATCATGGTATCTATGTTACAGGATCATTATGTGATAATTCATTTAAAGAGTTTAAAATAGTGCCTGGCCCATCATAAGACCTCAACAAATATTAGCTATTGCCACTATTATTATTAAGCACTTTATTATTCTGTCTAATTTTCACAACAACCCTATGAGTAAGAACATATACTAATAATATCACTGGTTAACAGACTAATGACATCACAATTTGTAGAAGTTAAATAACTTGGCCTTCTAATAACTTGTCACACAGCTAGTTACTAGTATTATGTTTCAGAATTGGAAAAGCATAACAATAATAAACACTTATCTTATTGGTAGTCCAATTGCATGTTGAATTTTACTTCATATTGACCAAATGGCACCATTTCATTATAATTATTAAAAATGTGACTTATATTAAGATTGTTCTGCTGGGTTATTCTGTGTAAGAGGAAGAGGTTGAAGACAGTGAAACTATTAGCAGCCTATAGTGGGTTGTAATGAGAAAAGGCCCTGAACTATGGGCTAGTTCAGGCAAGAAAGCTAAATCAGGGAGATAGACTGAAGCCTAAGAAGCCTAAAGAAAGGGAGGAGCCAAAGACCACCCATTTTAAACTAAAAGTCCCAGAGGAGGTGGTAACCAGTCAAACAGGGAATTCAGGAGGGGAGTTGGCAATGGGGAATATACTTCTAGTCATATTTTAAAGATACGTGGTAGGATGGAGCATGGAGTGAGAGCTTTGGGGACTCAGGATTCTGCCACTAACCTTTCTGTGTCTCATTTTCCTCTTTTATAAAATGAAGAGTTAACCTAGAATTAGTGCTTTGGATCCCTTTCATCTTCCTAGAGGAGGCATGTAAACAAATTAGAGATGGAAGGCAGATTTCAGGGATTACAGCAGCATTTAGTGATCAAGGTGTTGGGTCATTAGTCTGGCTTTTAAGTAAAAGAGAAAAATGGGATAATTATTGACTTTTTAAGATTAAGGAAAATATGCATTTTAAGAATTACTTAGGTTATTCTATATTCATATATAGAATAGAGGCCATATATAAAATGGCCTAAGAAATCTAAAGTAAAATGTGTAGCAATGAAAGTTATTTATAGGAGAGATAAGTTTTGGTTTGTGTGGTTTGATGTAAAGGTGTTGGGAAAGTCCAATGCCCCAAAAATATCTTCCTGACTCTTGTAAAATACTTCCTGGATTTACACCATTAAAATAAACCCCTTTGAGTATACTTCATTTTGTAAAATGTGCATTTATCTGACATTCGGCTGTTGCTATGCTCTCCCATGAATTAGTCTAGCAGGCTGACAACTAGCTAAGGACAACTAGGGAGACAAAGGTTTGAAGGAGAAGGCTCTTGTGGCATTGTTCAAGTCAGTCAGTTCGAGAACATGTGGATGCTAGTCTATCCCAGCACTGAGTTAGATTCTGGAGATAAAAAGGCAGGTAAGTCATGGTTCATTGCCTCAAGAAGCTTATAGTCCAGAGAGAGTGGACTGCAAGATGATCATGGGGCTGGGGGAGTTTCGAAAAGTGGGACTAGGACTCAGTAAGGAAAGGTAGAGGGACAGAGAAGACGATTCTCTTCCATAACGATTTTGTAGAAGATTTGGATACCCTGAATTAAAGGAAGACTTTTTCTTGGTCCCGTTGAGTCCACTGAAGGGACTACTGCAATTTTAGCTGGTAGGCTTGACATTCTCTAGGCTGAAGAATGACAGATAATTCAAACTCCTTTAATTCAACGACTTTCTGATCCCTTGAAATTTAAATTTGTGAAATTTTACATATTGGGACTTGCAAACTATATCATTAACTATGAAATACATGTCTACTGTTAATTTTTCATGCCACCCCCTACCACCCCAGAACTTCACAGTGTGCCAGGATTGCTGAGGCTGGTGGTAGAAACCAGGACTGGCTGAAGCAGGCAGCTGGAAATGTAGAGGAACTGGAGCTAGAAGGATAATTGAAAACTTCTTGAACAGAAGCCTAGAGGTGCACCATATTTTCAAAGATGGCATTCGATAACCACCATAAGACATAACCTCAAGTAATGGAAAGAACACTGAATTAGGGCTTAAGAGACTTGGGGACTAGTTCTGATTCTCTTATTTACTAGCTTGATAGTTATGGGCAATCATAATAATATTTACCCATATTTATTGAGCACTGACTATATATGCCAAGCACAGTGCTTTGTGCTTTAATTGCAATATTTATTTCTCACAACAGTCCACTGTGGTAGATTCTGTTATTTTTCCTATTTTGTAGCTGAGGAAACTTAACCACAGAGAAGTTCAAGGTCACATAACCTAATGTTTGTCAAAGCTGTGATTTGAATACAGGCAGACAAACTCAAGCACCCATGCTTAACCACCTTGATACTGAGAAACCTAAGTCTTTTGGCTCTCACTTCCCTCATTTAGAAATAGAAGTGTTGTGCCAGACAATGTTTAAATTCCTTTCTGCCTCTAAAACATTATGTTTCTAATTATATGGATTATATTTTTACTTATACTTATGGTTAATCTGTGCTTCTGAGTAGTGTGTCTTAGAGAACTAAGGTCTAAAGCCACATTTCTGAGACATGGTCTCATTTCCTAACCTTCCTTTGGGTTTCCAGTTGGACCATAGTATTCGCTGTTCTACCAGGAATGCCCTGCCTCAATCTCCATCTATGGCAATTCTACCGATCCTTTAAAAGCCAGCTAGATTGCTGCCTCCGCCAAGTTGCCATTCTCAATCTTTGGAGGTTTAGAGCAGGGATGTGTTAGACTGTTAGGGGTTGGAATTTGGGGGAAATATCCAAGGAAAGGAACAAAAGTAGGATAAGAAGAAGAAAGCATATAGGAAGATATGGACAGATGAGGAGAGAAAACTCTCAACAGCGTTGTTGGTGATGGGCAATAAGGAAGTTTTCCCTGTGACAGGCAGTTGTAAACCACCAAACTTATGTCCAGTGGTGTCCAGCTAGTAGGTATGGGGCAATGATTAAATGGGAAAACACATGTACTAGGTCTAGTGCAGCATTTAAAGGGCCACTGCACGGTAATTCTTAATCTCCTTATCTACCATAGGAACCTGGTCATCTCCTTCACTTTGAAGAAGGTTGCCATCCTACCTGGGGAGAATAGGACAAGCAGAGGTGAGAAGATACTCAGGGGGGAAAAGGGAAGTCATAATTCAAAGACAGCTTTCCCAGTGGGACTGGAGGCAGTGCATCTAAAGAGAACGAAATCCAGCCATCCCAGGAGTCAGGAAAAGACGTGGTCCACTAGATATATGGGAACACAAGGGGGAAAATGAGAGCCAAAAATAGAATAGATTAGAGAGAAAAGAAATGTAAGGAAGTCATGGTGGGGGCGAGTAGGACAGAAAGGGAAATGGAAACAAAAGGGGAAAGAGGGAAGATAAATAAAAGACTTCCCTGACTAGAGAAGAAAAGAGTCTGAGCTGCAGTTGCAGAATCCCTACCCAAGGAAGTGTTCTAGAAGCAACTGTATGCAGCACCTGAGACCAGAGTGCCAACCACTCACCACTTGGCCCTCAGATCTATTCTCCTTTCCCTGCTCTGATCTGTTAACGTAGGAGTTCTGATCCTGCCCCATCCTCTTGGCCACTGGCTTCTCCTCCTTTCCACCCAGTGACCCTGGAGGGACACTGGAGGGTGGGAGGAAGGGAGAATCGGGAATTTTGCCTCCCCTCTCTGCACTGAGAGGCATCTCCAGCAGAGTCGCACTTCCTTCGTGGCTCCAGCTCCCACTGCCCAAGCCCTTTATGATCCTGGCAGCTTCTCCCTTGGTCCCTCCAGCCCCAGGGGGTGGAGGTAGTTGCTAATCTCAGGATTGCTTCACCTTCCCTTGTGTTGCACTTCCAGTTCTTCCAACACCTTTGTAACCATTTCCTTGTGTTAAATTACCATTGTTGAATTATCTGAGAAAGAAAACTTTAATTTCACTTGGATTCAGCCCTTGAGTTCAAAGACAGCTTTCTCTAGGGAGGGAAAGAAATTAGCCAACCAAGGAGCCAGGAAGAGTCAGGGTCTACATTTCCAATGTTTGACGGAGAGTGACAAATCCACACTAGCTGTTAAGGGTGTGGGTGGAGGCTCTTAACCTAGTAATTATCTGTAAAATAACTGGGCTGTCCATCTGTTCACAATTTACTCTGTTCACTTTGATCACCTTGGGCCTTGGCTTAGGGAACATTTCAGCTATATTCAACTCTTCTCCAAGTGCCTGTCATAAAGATGGAGGGCACATAGCTGGGTGCGGTGGGGCCAAGACACACAGACACAGGAAAATGGAGAGCATTTTCAGTTTTGGGAAGTGTTTGCCTTTTGCAAGATGAGATCTGCCAAGTGGTTTATCAGGAGACTGGGAGCGATCTTGAATTCTTCCAGTCCTAGTAAAACTGCACATTCTCAGAGACGTTATTCTTACAGCTTTTCATCTCTCCCGTCCCCAGAGCCATGTAAAGCCAGGGGGGCACAAAGCACAAGACAGACTGATGCCAGATGCAAAGGCTGAGTCTGCTCAGGGCTCCCAAGAGACTGTACAGACGTGGTACACAAGCTGAGCCTACAAGGGGTAGGGATGTGACAGGTGAAAGAGGGAGCAGTGGGTTTTTCTGGCTTTCTGGCAGAGAAAAGAGTAGGAGCAAAATCAAGTGTGAAGGACAGAGGTATTTGATAGGGCTTTGGGGTGGGGTGGGGCAGTGGAGAGGAGGCTGGAAGGTGGAGGCCCAGCTGTGGGGTCTCTGAGGTTAAGGAAATGGGGCTTGAGATCATGGGGAGTCTTCAGAGGATCCTGAGCATCCGTGTGGAGGTCACTCTGGGATGACAACTTTGAATGCTGTGCAGAAGATGGATTAGAAGCAGAGAAGCTGGAGGCAGGAGAAGGAACTGCGAACTCCACGGGCAGCGTACACACGAACCCTCAGTTTGACTACTGCCAAACCGGCAAAGTAACATTTGAGCTGCATTTTTACCGATTGAAGGGCAAGCTTCCTCTGTCTGTGAAAGAAATTTTTTTTTTTTAAAAGTGCCCCTTCTGCAGCTGCACGATACCAAGTCTCCAGCCGCAGAAGTTTAGAATTTCTCCTTGCCAAGGTCGGGACACTACAGGTGGACGATTCCGAGCCCTGGGAGATCGCTTGGCTCGACGCTGGTTCTGGGCAGCCGCCGCGGCTCGTCCCTCCAGGCCCGGGCGCCGCCGCGGGCCGTGCCCAGGAGGACGCTCCGGGAACTGCGCGGCAGCGGCTCGAAGAGGCCTGGCGGGCGGCGGCGAGAGGCCATGCCCCAGTTTGTGTCCAATCAGGGAGTGCGGGCTGTGCCCCGAGCCGGGCAGCAATGCGTAAACAAACCCACGGCAACTCCTCCGCCCCCTCCGCGCGCTCGCCCCGCGTCCGCCGCCGCCGCCGCGGGAACCACTCTTCTCGCGCCTGTCGGGCCGGCCCAGCCCTCCCGGCCCCGCGCCGCTCGCACCCCCACTGCCCCGCCCCCGCCGGCTCCCTCACCTACCGCCCCACGCGCGCGCGCGCCCGCACCACGCGTCCCGCCCGGATCGTGGCCTCTGGAGAGCAAGGTAAGGGCGATGCGCGGGGACCAAGGCAGCTACCCCACCCAGCGCGGCCCGGGGAAGTTTCTGGCGTCGCTGTTTCTGCGCCGGGCCGGGGGAGAGGCCCCCGGCGCCGGGCGAGCCCGGCGGGGCGGGAGGGGGCTGCCCGGAGCCGCGGGGTCACAAGTTGCCCAAGCTGACACTGGTGCGGGCTTGCGGGCTGCGCCGCTGGGCGAGCGGAGCGCCGAGCGCGGCCCCCGCGGGGAGAGGGGCTGGAGGCGCGGCGGGGCTGGGCGCTCTGCGGGGAAGGGGAGGGCCCCGAGGAACTTTCTCCTCCCCTGAGGGGCTCCTTTCAGACTCGGCCCCGGCCGGGCCATGGGAGCAACCCGGCTCCTTGGCTGGAGGGAGACCATGAAATGTGTTTGAAGAAGCTGACGCAGTTCGTGACGCTCGCGGCTTCCTGACGGGGACCGGCAGCAGCAGCAGCGCATTCACCGAAGAGGGACAAGCCGAGTCGGCGCTCGGGCCCTTCCCCTGCCCGGGAGTCTGGGAGCCGCGCGTCCCGGCGCCTAGTTCGGGGGCCGCGGGCTTGGGGCGCGAGCATCTGCTGTCGGCCCGGAGACGGGCCCCGGCAGCGCGCGTCGCTTCCGTTTTGATTAGCTCGGGTTATTATATAAGATGTCACGGCGAGGGAAGGGGCGAGCGTTGGCCTCCCGCGAGTGGCGGGGAAGGACTGGAGGCGGCGCCGTGCCGGGCGGGGACCCACCTGTGCGCCCTTCGCGCCTCTGCGGGCGCCGGCCGCGCGCGTGTCGAGGAGGGGGTACCGAAGGGCGGACGTGCCCGCCGCTTCCCCCCCGGGTCCGGGAACACTTAAGCAGCGGCCGAAATGTGCTGTTTCCTCTCCGCGTCTCGCCTAGGTCTGCACGTTCCTGGCTCTAGCCGTTTGTACTTTGAAACATTTGTTTAATATTAAGGAAGCTGTGTGTGCGGCGGTCATAGTACGCCCGGAACGTGTGGCCGTGATCTTCAGGGCGGTGAATGAATCATCGCCTCGCGGACTGGGCGCCGATGATTCATGCGGGGTACACACGCGCGCGTACTCGCCGTGTGTCTCTGACCCAGGAGACAGCGGCCTTGCTGCAGTGATGACGCCTGGGGAAGGGGGGCGACAGGGGGGCGGGAGAGAGTTAGTGCAAAGGGGCGGTGTTTTGTTCTTTCCTTTCATGAAAACTTTAGGGGTATCAGGCTCCCCAGATTTTCCGAGGCTTGTTTCGTATTCTTGAGAGGCTTGAAAGATTGTGCTTGGCCGCATTAATGAGTAGCTGGAGACACGCTGATTCGCTGCGGGGCTGGGTCCTGTCTCATTCAGTATTTGCATGGTGTCAAGTGAACTGTCGGGTCTCTAAAAAAAATCCTTCCAGTAATTGCCTCTCCTTAAGCACCTCTAAAGTTATTAGTAAAAAAAATTAAAGAGTAAGTAAGTGGCTCATAAAAGAAAAATACTGGCTCTTTAAATATAGAAGCCCTACTTAAAGATTTTGGATGTTTGTTTTAAGTCAAATCCTGAAAGTAACCTGGTTTGTCATTCCTGAATACAGAACTTTCCCACTGTCTTCGCCCCTAAAGGCTAACTGGAATCATTTTCACCCTACCCCCACTTGTAGGATTAAGAGTAAAGGTTTCTGGTCATTTAGGACTCAGCTTATTTGGCACCTACTCATCCAGGCCCTCTTGATCACCTTAAGGGACTCTCCACCCCTTCTCCTCCCCCCCTCCCCTCCCCGGAGAATCACACCATTGTTCAGTTTTATTTTCTTCATGTCAATTGCTATCTGAATTTATTTTGTTTAGGTGTTGTTTGTGTCCTGTCTCTTCTCATTAGATTGTAGGCTTCACTAGGGCAGGGATGAGGCACTCTGTATTTGTTGACTAGTGAATGAATAAATTGCCTTTTTCCTGATTTCTTGGTAGAACTAACTGTGACAGTTCAGTGGGCAGGGCACCAAGGTGGTGCAGTTCTAATTTTCTCCTGACTAATTCATTTCTTCCTCTTTGCTGCTAACTTATAGCACAAAAAAGGTTTGAGCGTCATATCCCTAAGGTACTTTGTATGAAGAACAATCAGCTATGTGGAGCCTTATCAAGAGAAAGTGTTACTGTATAAAGCAGCACATGGGCAAAAATATTGACTGCTATTTGAAAAAATGCAGGATATTTGAAATGGAATTAGCAAAGTCAAATTCCCACAGTGCTCTATGTTTCCATTCATGTTTGAAATACTGGTATTTCTATATTCTTCCACCTCACCATACTCAAATTTGATTGCAATTTGGGAAAATTCATAGAAGGTAGGTAATTCTTAATATGAAGTGTTAATTTAACTAAATGAATGCGAGATTTACATCTCCAACAAGTTTACAAATCTGTTTTGTTTTTGTTGTTGTTAGTGTCTATAACTTAACTCCACAGATGAGTCGATAAAAGAAGTTATTTAAAATTTTACTTAAGAGGTCTTAAATGGATTAATTGTAAAGAATTAAGTTAAAGTTATGTCAGTGATACAATGGCGTGTTTAATAATACCCCTTGAGATGATAAACTTTAATGAACTTATGTTATTATAAATAATCAACTTGGAGGCATGTTAATCAGCTTCACTCTTGTAGCACTGTTTTCAGTACTCAGTACTTATTAATTCACTGCTGAAGAACAGTGGGCATCAGGCAGTTCCCTTTCCATGATAGTAGCTGTGATCACTTTCAGAAGTGATCTAGGGTAAGCTAAGAGACGATAGAATTTTAGAGCAAACGGGGACCTTGAAATTGCTCGGCACAATTCGTTCCTTTTTCTTAATCCCTTTGCGGAAGAAAATAAGGGACGGTGAGCTGCCTTGCCCAAGACCCAGGGCCAGGGTTAGAACCAGATGTCCTGATTTCCACTCTGGGGCTCAAGTTGTTGGCAGTCCCTGAATTACCAAGAGCTCCCATGGGAATGGAAGGAATGGTTCCTACAATTAGTCAGTGGTCTGCCTCTTGCTTGTGAACTCTCAGCCAATAAAATCATGTCTTACTCAGCATTGTACCCTCCCATGTGCTTGGACATCTAGGGGCTCAACAAATACTTGCTGAATGTGGCTAGACAAATGTATCATCTGTGTGGGCATATTGTATGTGTGTATATAATGTATATGGTATATATGTGTGTGTATAATACACACATGTATAATAAGATATAATACAGTAATAATGTAATGAAGCAACAATGGTCTGTTTAATAGTCATACCTCCAAAATTTCAAATAAAATGGTTTAAAACTTGTGAGTGTGCATGCTTCCTTACTTGGCATAATTATCCACTGGAGAGACAGAGTCAGGACATCTGGTAGGTCGTGCCTCTACCACAGTGTCCAATAGAAAAGCCTGGACCTTGCAGCGAGACAGAACTGAGGCTGAAAACTCAGCTCTACTCCCAAGCAGCAGGGTTCTCTGCAACAAGTTACTTAACTATTTTGGGCACTAGTTTCCTCATCTCTAAAGTAGGGGTAATACCACCTGGTTTGAAGGATTTTTGGGAGGCTGGGATAATGTATATAAAGTGCCCAGTGTACACTAGTCCCTTAATAAATCACAACTGGTCTAATTATTACTACTGATTTAGATGATCATGGTCAGCTCAGTCTCTCAAGTCTTCAGTTTTCTCAGCTGGAAAGTTGGTGATTTGGATGAGGGAAGAGGACTTAAATGATAGCTAAGATCTTGTCCAACTCTAAAGTTTTAGGAACCAATAAAAAATGCACGAGTCTCCTGCTATTTTAATTGAAATGAAATTATTCATATATTCTAATAAGAGGATCTGCAAAATGGTTAGTTTCCTGGCCTTGCCAAAAATTTGATTCTGTTCACTTTCATGATATTAAGTACATTTTCATTATTTTGTATGTTATGGGAGGGATACAAAGTTAATGTCAATACTTCAACCTCTCATTCAGCATACTAGTAGGTGGAGTATAAAGATTAATCAGACATAGACATCCTTCCATTGAGAGGCTTAAAAGTAGGGAGCATAAGACAGGTAGCAAAGGCCATATTAACATGGTAAAACTGTTAGTGAAGCATAAAGAAAATGCTGTGTGAATCTGGAGAAGGAAAAACAGTACTGCTAGCTGGAAAAATTGGAGAAGACTTAACTATGGAGTTTTGAGAAAGTCCTTAAAGAATTGGTGTGACATCAACTGGCAGATGTGGGGGAACGGTGTACCTGAAGTCCAGGAACAGAGAGGACTGTTTAGGCTGGAGGGTGCGGTGCCTGGGAGCAGGATAGTGGGAGAAAAGTCTGACGGGAAGGTTCAGGCCATATTGTGAAGCATCTTGAACACCAGGCTAAGGAGGCTGGGATTTATTTAGTAGGCAGTAGGAAGCCATCAAAGACATTTTAAGCAGAAGAATGATGTGATCAAAGCTGTGCTTTAAGGAAATTAATCCACACCAGAGGAACCAGGGATGCTCCCAGTTAGGACAAACTATTAACATAGATTCCAGAAAAGAAGCAACGAGAGTGTAAATTAGGATGGGGACAGGTGGCTCAGTGAGACACTGCAGAAGACAAAACAGAACTTGATAGCTAATTGGTTGTGGGAGTTGAAGGAGAAGTCAGAGATGTCAGCTGAGTGATTTAGGATGGTGATGGCAGGACTTGAAATGGGGAGTCAGGAAGGGCCACTAGTAAAGCACCTGCATGTAGTATGCAATTAATAAATGTTAACTTAATTAGTGGAGGTGATTACAAGTTTGGATTTGGATATGTTAACTTTTTTGTGCCTATGGGCCATGCAGATGGATGGAAGCCATTAAGTATAGCGTAAGAGAAAGATTTGGGGACATCCTTATGGAGGGGGTATGGTGAAGATGTGGCATGGTTCAGAGTGTGAGTGAGAATAAAATGCTAGGGCAGGGTCTTAGGAAAGCCAATACGTGTGGGTTTGGAGGGAGACAGAAAGAGCAGACAGGATGCTGAGAAGAAAAACAGAAGAACAAGACAAGATAGGGTGAATAGGTGAGGAAGGAGAATTTGGAGGAGGCTGAGATCATTAAATTTGGCAATGAGACCATTGTTATTAGCTTTTGAGGATCAGGTTCAGTTGGGCAGAAGGGAGCGAAGTCAGCAGGCACCTGAGGGATATTTAAATGGGGAGGAAATGGAGAGAGCAGCTGTAAACTATGAAAGGACAAAAACTTAAGGTGATGAGAGTGCCAATGAAACTTTCTTAAAAAGAAAATCATAAGAAGGCCTGAGACTGTTTGTGGGCAGAGTGGCCATCAGTGGAGAGGAAGGGTAATTCATGCCCCCCCTCTAGTAGGAGGGATGGGAACAAGGTATAGTAACTATACATTGGGGTTGCCCAGGACAGTTCCAGTTCACATGTGTTATCCAGTTTAATTACAGATAATTCCTGCTTTTATTCTTTTAAAAAATGTCCTTTTAGTTGAAACTGATTGTGTTTTAAAACTTCAAATTTCATATGAGACCAAGGGAATAGATATCTATTTGGTACAGGATCCAAATTTTCTAAACGGTAAACTCTACAGTCGATTTGTTCAAACACCACAATTGCATGGAACTTTGAATAGGAAGTGAGATATGGTAGGTTGGTATAGGCTGGAGTGAAATAGTGACACATCCTAGAGTAATTTGGGCAGATAATAAAAAATATATTTACAGCCTCCCCTTCCCCAGCCCTGAGGATCTGGGGGAAGGTGCGGATGTGTTGGACACCCTCACCTGGACTGGTGTTGATGTTGTCACAAGCATTGGGACTGGCGGTTTGATGTGCTGAGCCCTTGAGCATGGGAGGGACTTGCCCTTATGAAGCTCATTACCACAAAGGAGAGTCTAAAGTTGTATGTAATGGTGCCTAAGAGTCTCCCCCTGAGTACCTCTTTGTTGCTCAGATGTGGCCCTCTCTCTCGCTAACTGAGCCATCTCAACAGGTGAACTCGCTGCCCTCCCCACTACGTGGGACTCGACTCCCAGGGGTGTAAATCTCCCTGGCAACGCAGAGTATGACTCCAGGGGATGAATGTGGACCTGGCATCATGGGACTGAGAGTATCTTCTTGACCAAAAGGGGGATGCAAAATGAGACGAAATAGTTTCAGTGGCTGAGAGATTCCAAATGGAGTCGAGAGGTCACTCTGGTGGACATTCTTATGCACTATATAGATAACACCTCTTAGACTTTAATGTATTGGAATAGCTAGAAGTAAATACCTGAAACTATCAAACTCCAACCCAGCAGTCTGGACTCCTGAAGACAATTATATAACAATGTAGATTACAGGGGGTGACAGTGTGATTGTGAAGACCTTGTGGATCACACCCCCTTTATCTAGTGTATGGATGAATGGAGGAATGGGGATAAAAACTAAAGGACAAATGGGGTGGGATGGGGGGATGATTTGGGTGTTCTTTTTTCACTTTTAATTTTTATTCTTGTTCTGGTTCTTTCTGATGTAAGGAAAATGTTCAGAGATAGATTGTGGTGATGAACGCATAACTATGTTATCATACTGTGGACAGTGGATTGTATATCATGGATGATTGTATGGTGTGTGAATGTATTTCAGTAAAACTGAATTTAATAAAAAAAAAACAAAAAACAAAAAAAACACAACACAACAAAACAAAAAAAATGTCCTTTTAGATAATAAATTATTTCATCACTCAGATCAAGACACAGGTAAAGAAGTTATCCATGGCAAAACAGATGTGACATGGAAGGAAAAAAATAGATGAAAGCCAAGAGAAATTTTGAAGCTTAGAGAGGAAAGTTGGAAGCTGGGAGGGAGGGTGGTTGCATTTGAAATGGGTTTGATCTCTTCAGTTGAAAAAAAAAAAACAGAAGTGGCCAGCTGATTTACTAGAAGTGAGTTGGGAGTGACAGGTAAAGTTGGAAGGGGAAAAAGAGTGGAAAGAGTGGAAAAGGTTTGCATCTGAGCCCAACAAGGAGCCCAAGGTAATGAGGGTTTGTCAAGTTGCTAGAAGACCTTCCCTTTATGATAGAATGAGTCATCCCTGCATTCTTGATTTTCTCCAGCAGTACCCAGAAAGCTGGAAGTGGAAATGGTGTGAATATCAATGAAACTGCCAACTCCATATGGATCTTCAGTTTAGTGGGAAGGCAAGTGAAACTAGAGTGTTGATGGGCTGGGAGAATGAGCAGGAGATGTGAGATTTGGAAGTATATTGGCTGGTTCAGCAAGAAAGAAGGAAAGGGAGAAACAGAATTGTGGAGGAGGGATTCTAGGGAGGAGTGGTGGAGAGGAAGAGGACCTATCAGTATTTTATCATTATGGAGGGATCACTTCTGAGTATTGATGAAAAACTCAAAGTGTGACTGAGCTTGAGGGTGGTGAATTGGCACAAGGTCATTGGTCTTAAGGAATATGAGGCCAAGTGGTCAACAGGGTTAAATAACAATGCCTGCTTTAACAAGTATGGAATACACTTATTAAAGCCTCTTTGAGCTTAGTTCATAGAGGTGGAAGACACCCAAAATATAAGGAAGTGATTCCTTCATTAAAAGATGAAGAAGCTAAAGTCTTTTAAAGACTTTGTAGGAAGATTGAGACTTCCTGAAGATCACAGATAAGGTGATAGAACCGACCTTGGAAATAACTCAGGATCCCTGAATCATAGTTCAGTATTTTGCCCTTAGTATATTTGCCCTCAGTTCAGTATTTTACTTCAAGAGAAGTAATCAAAGTGTCCACTGAGCAAAATCTTTAAAAGCTTCCTTACCATGTAACTTGCCCACTGTTTTAAGAATAGTTAGTGTTTGTGGGTATAGAAATCCACAGAAGACGGCTATGGAATAGAGTCCTTGTGCTCTGACCTCAAAATCTGAAAGGCAGGTGTTAGCGTCTTTGAGGAGGATGAATAAAAAGCACCTTCTTCCCCACCAATTAAAAAACAGATAAGAATCAGCAGATGGAGAAACAAAATATTAACTTCATTATGGATGAAGGCCAGGTTGGGAAACATAGCTTGACGTGAAGCCCAAAATGGGCTTGTGCACCCCCTACACCCCAGTCTAGACTTTGGAACAACCTGCGAGAGGAAAAGTTTGAGACTGCAGAGCAGAAATACCCAGGTTTCTGCCTTTTACAGTGCAAGTATAGAGAAAGGACAAATCTCTCATGCTCAAGGTCTGTGGTAGAAAATCTCCATCTATTTGAGAACCAAGAAACAGGCCCGTGGCTGTTAGCCACCAACCAAGAGGTGGTGAAGAGTGGGATGCAGGGAAGGAGGCCAGGAGTGGTTAGGGAATATCCTTCTTTTGGAAAATTTGGGAGTGGGAAACAGGTATTGCCCTTGAACATCAGGTTGCCGACTACTGATAGCTTTCCTGTCTGCATTTGAGTTAAATGAACCTCTGAGACAGCAAATGAATTGTTACGTCAACTAGAAGTGAATAAATGATTAAGAACAGTTTGACCATGGGTCCTTAGTTAGTCATACCATACCTAGTGGATCTTTCCTTCCCCGCTGAGAATATCAGGAAACTCACAGGTGTTATGGCAGAGACCATCAACTTTGAGATCCTTATTTTTTGAACTCAGAGCTTTGGAAAAGTAAAAAGTTCTTTCTCATAAAATATTTAGGGTACCCTTAGTTAGTGGCACTTGAAGTAGTTCCGATTCTGTTACTACTTGTGTGACCTTACTAAGTAATAGTTACTAAGTTACTATTAAGTGCCTCATCTGTAACATGGGAGAAAGTATTTGCTCTGACTCCGAGGTTTTGGATGTGAAAGCAGTTTGCAAATATTGTTATACAAATGTAAGGTATCAGTATTACCATATAGGATGCAAGGTAAACTGTGAAGTTTAAGGAAGTTTTTTTTTTTTTAATAAACTGTTTTTGCATAAGACAATAAGAACGCCCATTGACATTTGATGGGGCACTGGTATAGGCTTTTAAGGCAAATCTTGATGCGTCTCCTACCTTTATCAATGTCAGGTGTATAGTAATTCTGGCAAGGTGAAATTAAGGCATTATGTTTGATGACAAATATAGTAATTTAATCTGTTTCTCTTTTTTTAACTTAAAAAGACTTTTATTGCAAAATGTAACACATACAGAGAACTTCTGAAATGTAAATGTACAGTTTAATGGATTATTATAAAGTAAACATCCTTGTAAACTACCACCCAGTTAAAGATACAGAATAATTTAATTTTTTTCTCAAGAGAGTTTTTTTTTTTTTTTTCCTTCTGTTACATGCTTTTTAGAGAAGTCATGAGGAGAAACTAGAGGGAAATATTAAGTGTTGGCAGGCCCAAAATACATGCCCCTTTAGAATGGAATTAGATTAAAGTAGTTATTCTTATAATTTATTATTTATATAGATATGACTTTAGTGTTTAGGTGGGTCCTGGGTTTTCTCTCTTAAAGATTGAAATCTTCAGGCTAAGCTTCTTTAGATGTGTATCCCCTGGATGGGAATGAGAATGAAAAGTTTGTGAGCCTTTGGATGTGACAAAAGTCCTCATGTTCAGTAACTTTTTTAAAGTTCTGATCAAGCAGAACAACCACAACTCTAATATTTATGATGGCTTTGTAAAGTAAAATTCTATTTGGAAAATGCTTGACAATTGTCAAGGTAAATACCTTTCACCTTGTATCACCATAGGCTAGATTTGAAGTGACAAAAAGGGTTCAGTGGAGGGGAGACGGTGCTCACCTGTGACATAGCACAGTCATCCCTCAGCAGAGGACCTAGGAGTGCACGGCTTGGAAGAGGGACCCTCTCGCAAGTCCCAGGGATCATACGGCAATACCAAGGACTTGCGGGTCAGTGGCAGAGACAAACTGTGGCAAGACTGAACTGAAGGATTAGACTATTGCAACAGCTTTAAATCTCCAGGAACACCTGGGAGATTTGATTATTAAAGCCGCCCACCCTCCCTGACTGCTCAGACACACGCCCCATATGCCGGGCGGGCAGCACCAACTACACACGCAACCTTGGTGCACCAATTGGACCCCGCAAGCCTCACACCCCCACTTGCCACAAAGACAAAGTGGGGGAGAACTGGCTTGAGGGGAATAGGTGGCTCGCGGACGCCACCTGCTGGCTAGTTAGAGAAAGTGTACTCCACGAAGCTGTAGATCTGACAAATTAGAAATAAGGGTTTGAATCGGTCTGCATATCCTAAAAGAACCCTGTCAAGTTAAGCAAATGCCAAGAGGCCAAAAACAACAGAAAATTTTAAAGCATGTGAAAAAAAACAGACGATATGGATAACCCAAGCCTAAACACCCAAATCAAAAGATCAGAGGAAACAGAGTACTTGGAGCAATTAATCCAAGAACTAAAGATGAACAGCAATAGCATGGCAAAGGATATAAAGCACGTGAAGAAGAGCATGGCACAGGATATAAAGGACATGAAGAAGACCCTAGAAGAGCATAAAGAAGAAATTGCAAGAGTAAATAAAAAAATAGACGATCTTCTTATGGAAATAAAAGAAACTGTTGAAGAAATTAAAAAGATTCTGGATACTAATAGTACAAGACCAGAGGAAGCTGAACAGTGAATCAGTGACCTGGAGGACGACAGAATGGGAAATGAAAGAACAAAAGAAAGAATGGGGAAATAATTGAAAAAATCAAAATGGACCTTGGGGATATGATAGATGATATAAAACATCCAAATATAAGACTCATTGGTATTCCAGAAGGGGAAGAGAAGGGTAAAGGTCTAGGAAGAGTATTCAAAGAAATTGTTGGGGAAAACTTCCCAAATCTTCTAAACACCATAAATACACAAATCATAAATGCCCAGCGAACTCCAAATAGAATAAATCCAAATAACCCCACTTCGAGACATATTCTGATCACACTGTCAAATACGGAAGAGAAGGAGCAAGTACTGAAAGCAGCAAGAGAAGAGCAATTCACCACATACAAAGGAAACAGCATAAGACTAAGTAGTGACTACTTAGCAGCCACCATGGAGGCAAGAAGGCAGTGGCATGACATATTTAAAATTCTGAGAGAGAAAAATTGCCAATCAAGAATACTTTATCTAGCAAAGCTCTCCTTCAGATTTGAGGAAGAGCTTAAATGTTTCAGAAACAAATCCTGAGACATTTTGCTAACAAGAGACCTGCCCTACTTGAGATGCCAAAGAGAGCCCTACTGACAGAGAAACAAAGAAAGGAGCGAGAGATATGGAGAAAGATTCAGTAGTAAAGAGATTCAGTATGGGTACATCACAGCACATTAAGAGAAAGAGGGAAAAAATACATCTGACAAACATAAACCAAAGGATAAGGTGGCTGATTCAAGACATGCCTTCACAGTAATAACATTGAATGTAAATGGGTTGAACTCTCCAATTAAAAGATATAGATTCGCAGAATGGATAAAAAAAAAAATGAACCATCAGTATGTTGCATACAAGAGACTCATCTTAGACACAGGGACACAAAGAAATTGGAAGTGAAAGGATGGAAAAAAATATTTCATGCAAGCTACAGCCAAAAGAAAGCAGGTGTAGCAATATTAATCTCAGATAAAATAGACTTTAAATGCAGGGATGTTTTGAGAGACAAAGAAGGCCACTACATACTAATAAAAGGGGCAATTTAATAAGAAGAAATAACAATCATAAATGTTTATGGACCCAATCAAGGTGCCACAAAATACATGAGACAAACACTGGCAAAACTAAAGGAAGCAATGAATGTTTCAACAATAATTTTTGTGGGAGACTTCAACACATCACTCTCTCCTATAGGTAGATCAACCAGACAGAAGACCAGTGAGGAATGGAAAACCTGAACAATCTGATAAATGAATTGGATTTAACAGACATATATAGAACATTACATCCCAAATTACCAGGATACACATTCTTCTCTAGTGCTCACAAAACTTTCTCCAGAATAGATCAAATGCTGGGACGTAAAAAAAGCCTCAATAAATTTAAAAAAATTGAAATTATTCAAAGCACATTCTCTGACCACAATGGAATACAATTAGAAGTCAATAACTATCAGAGACTTGGAAATTTCACAAATACCTGGAGGTTAAACAACACACTCCTAAACAATCAGTGAGTTAAAGAAGAAATAGCAAGAGAAATTGCTAAATATATACAGATGAATGAAAATGAGAAGACAACATACCAAAACCTATGGGATGCAGCAAAGGTGGTACTAAGGGTGAAATTTATAGCACTAAACGCATACATTAAAATGGAAGAAAGAGCCAAAATCAAAGAACTAATGGATCAACTGAAGAAGCTAGAAAATGAACAGCAAACCAATCCTAAACCAAGTAGAAGAAAAGAAATAACAAGGATTAAAGCAGAAATAAATGACTTAGAGAACAAAAAAAATAGAGAGGATAAATAACACCAAAAGTTGGTTCTTTGAGAAGATCAACAAGATTGACAAGTCCCTAGCTAGACTGATAAAATCAAAAAGAGAGAAGACCCATATAAACAAAATAATGAATGAGAAAGGTGACATTACTCTGGATCCTGGAGAAATTAACAAAATTATAAGAGGATACTATGAACAACTGTATGGCAACAAACTGGATAATGTAGAGGAAATGGACAATTTCCTGGAAACATATGAATAACCTAGACTGACTAGAGAAGAAACAGAAGACCTCAACCAACCCATCACAAGCAAAGAGATCCAATCAGTTATCAAAAAGCTTCCCACAAATAAATGCCCAGGGCCAGATGGCTTCACAGGGGAATTCTACCAAACTTTCCAAAAAGAACTGACACCAATCTTACTTAAACACTTTCAGAACATTGCAGAAAATGGAACACTACCTAACTCATTTTATGAACTAACATCAATCTAATATCAAAACCAGGCAAAGATGCCATAAAAAAAGGAAAACTATAGGCCTAGCTCCCTAATGGATATAGATGCGGAAATTCTCAACAAAATACTTGCAAATCGAATCCAAAGACACATTAAAAAAATCATACACCATGACCAAGTGGGGTTCATTCCAGGCATGCAAGGATGGTTCAACATAAGAAAATCAATGTATTATAACACATTAACAAATTAAAAAAGAAAAATCAAATGATCATCTCAATAGATGCTGAAAAAGTGTTTGACAATACCCAACATCTGTTTTTGATAAAAACACTTCAAAAGGTAGGAATTGAAGGAAACTTCCTCAATATGATAAAGAGTATATATGAAAAATCCACAGCCAGCATAGTACTCAATGGTGAGAGACTGAAAGCCTTCCCTCTAAGATCAGGAACAAGACAGGGATGCCCACTGTCACCACTGTTATTCAACATTGTGCTGGAAGTGCTAGCCAGGGCAGTCCAGCAAGACAAAGAAATAATAGGCATCCAAATTGGAAAGGAAGAAGTAAAACTGTCACTGTTTGCAGATGATATGATCTTATATCTGGAAAACCTGAGAAATCGACGATACAGCTACTAGAGCTAATAAATTTAGCAAAGTATCAGGATACAAGATTAATGCACATAAGTACAAGATTAATGCACATAAGTCAGTAATGTTTCTGTATGCTAGACATGAACAAATTGAAGAGACACTCAGGAAAAAGATACCATTTTCCACAGCAGCTAAAAAAATCAAGTACCTAGGAATAAGCTTAACCAAAGATGTAAAAGATCTATACAAAGAAAACTACATAACTCTACTAAAAGAAATAGAAGGGGACCTTAAAAGATGGAAAAATATTCCGTGTTCATGGATAGGAAGGCTAAATGTCATTAAGATGTCAATTCTACCCAAACTCATCTGCAGATTCAATGCAATCCCAATCAAAATTCCAACAACCTACTTTAGAGACTTGGAAAAGCTAGTAATCAAATTTATTCAGAAAGGGAAGATGCCTCAAATTGCTAAAGACACTCTAAGAAAGAAAAACGAAGAGGGAGGACTTACACTCCCCGACTTTGAAGCTTATTATAAAGCCACAGTTGTCAAAACAGCATGGTACTGGCACAAAGATAGATATATTGATCAGTGGAATCGAATTGAGAATTCAGCGATAGATCCCCAGGTCTACAGCCAACTGATCTTTGATAAGGCCCCCAAAGCTACTGAACTGGGGCATAATAGTCTTTTCAACAAATGGGGCTGGGAGAGTTGGATATCCATATCCAAAAGAATGAAAGAGAACCCCTACCTCACACCATACACAAAAATTAACTCAAAGTGGATCAGAGATCTCAATATAAAAGTCAGTACCATAAATCTCCTAGAAGATAACATAGGGAAACATCTTCAAGACCTTGGATTAGGTGGCCACTTCCTAGACTTTACACCCAAAGCACAAGCAAGAAAGAAAAAAATAGATAAATGGGAACTCCTCAAGCTTAGAAGTTTCTGTACCTGAAAGAAATTTGTCAAAAAGGTAAAGAGGCAGCCAACTCATTGGGAAAAAATTTTTGGAAACCATGTATCTGACAAAAGACTGATATCTTGTATATATAAAGAAATCCTACAACTCAATGACAATAGTACAGACAGCCCAATTATAAAATGGGCAAAAGATATGAAAAGACAGTTCTCTGAAGAAGAAATACAAATGGTCAAGAAACACATGAAAAAATGTTCAGCTTCACTAGCTATTAGAAAGATGCAAATTAAGACCACAATGAGATACCATCTCACACCAATTAGAACAGCTGCCATTAAACAAACAGGAAACTACAAATGTTGGAGAGGATATGGAGAAATTGGAACTCTTATTCATTGTTGGTGGGACTGTGTAATGGTTCGGCCACTCTGAAAGTCAGTCTGGCACTTCCTTAGAAAACTAGATACAGAGTTCCCCTTTGATCCAGTGATTGCACTTCTTGGTATATACCCAGAAGATCTGAAAGCAGTGACACGAACAGATATCTGCACGCCAATGTTCATAGCAGCATTATTCACAATTGCCAAGAGATGGAAACAACCCAAATGTCCTTCAACAGATGAGTGGATAAATAAAATGTGGTATATACACACAATGGAATACTATGCGGCAGTAAGACGGAAGGATGTCGTGAAACATATGACAACATGGGTGAACCTTGAAGACATAATTCTGAATGAAATAAGCCAGGCACAAAAAGAGAAATATTATTTGCTACCACTAATGTGAACGTTGAAAAATGTAAAACAAATGGTTTATAATGTAGAATGTAGGAACTAGCGATAGCAATTAATGAAGGGGGAATGATAACCCAATAAGAATAGATAAGCTATCATGGGTAAATTTAACGTTCTGGGAATGCCCAGGAATGACTATGGTTTATTAATTTCTGATGGCTATGGTAGGAACAAGTCCACAGAAATGTTGCTATATTAGGTTATTTTCTTGGAGTAGAGTAGGAACATATTGGAAGTAAAGTAGTTATCTTAGGTTAGTTGTCTTTTTCTTACTCCCTTGTTACGATTTGTTTAAAATGTTGTTTTTATTGTATGTTTTTAAAAATTTTTTTTTGATATAATTGATTTAAAAAAAAAAAGGTTCAGTGGAAACAGCTTTGTTGCATGAAAAAAATCTGTATTTTCTTTGTTTAATTATAAAATAGTGTTCTAAATCCAGCCGTCTTTTAAAACTGATTAATGAGTCAATAAATTACATCTTTCGTCGTATTCCGGAAAGGATTTGTTTGAATCAGTTTTTTTTTTTCATGATTAAAAAAGAAAATGATGATAAGCATTAAGATAATTGGAAAAGTATCTGTGCTAATCCGGCATGTAGTAAAAACAGAAAAGCTCTAAGTGCTAAAAATTTGATGAAGGTTCATCTGTTGGGGAAGTTTCTAGGGTTGTAAGATTTAGTTAATGGGACTTCAGGTTAGAATTTGGTAAATTTACTGTCTCACAATCCCTCATGAAACCCTGCTGTAGTGATGGTAAAATGAGGATGGCAACAGCAGAAGAGAAATGCCAACAAATTTGTGGATCATTGAAAGCAAACAGACCTCTGACAGCTGACTTAGTATAGTGGAGAAAGTTGAAACCAATGTGACTTTAAAGGGGACTGGGCTTGGGTGCTTGGAAGAAATAGCAAATTCATCCCCCAGAATCCTAGAAAGGCTCTGGAATTAGAGGCTTTGTAGTAGGGGAGTTGGGGCATATAGCTGAAAATAAAGGATTAGTTGAAAGTTTGTAAAAGAACTAGGCCCTCAATTCCAGTTGCCTACCACACACAGCACAATGAAACTCTTGAAGGAGACTGGAAGTTTATTCTTTGGAGAAAATGAAGTAAATTACAGGTTCTGGATTAGAAATACTAGGCAAAAGAGAGTAACAATGAAATTCTCAACTGAAAACAGAAAAGTTTAATGAAATTCTGCGTACTAAGCAGTGAGACTCCGTATCCCTTTTCTCCCACCCTAATCCTAGAATAGCCCCGTAATTACCAACCCAAGTAGGATATCGAAGGACTCCTTTCTGGGTAAAATGAGCAGTCCTAGAGAAAAGATGTACAGATACTGACATTTGAAATCCTACAAATGAAAAAACTGACTTTTACCACCCATTCTTCTTACAGTGAACCTACTAGTCAACAATCCAACCCCACAATGAATATAGGACTTACGGTCAGCTTCTTAGTGTCGTGCTCTAAATAGACAGCCAGTGTGAGTATGAGGCATTCAGAGAAAGCCTTCAACAACAAAAGGGCAGAAATCGGACCAAATAAGAAAGAAAAAGGATCATAAAGGAAATGGAAATGCAAGAAGAAAATGAAAACAATCATAACCAACCCACCTATAATTAATATGTAAAAAGATGAGAAGGGCATCCATAAGTTAGGAATAGGGACTGTAGAAAAGTAATAATCAGATATAAGAAATAGATCTTGGAAATTAAATATGAGATGACAAAAACCGAAATTTAATGGCAGAATCAGAAGAGAAAGATAAGAATATCTCCCAAGAGTAGAAATGAAAAGCAAAAAGATAGAAAATAGAAGAAAAGAAATAAAGATGATCAGTTCAGCAGGTATAATATCATACTAATACGAGTCCAGAAGGAGGTTAAGGAGAAAATTGGAGGAGAGGAAGTAACCAAAGAAGTAATACAAGTAATTTCCCAGAACTGGAGTACAGAGATTTCTGGGTTAAATTTCTAGATTAAAGTTACTTTAAAAGTAGTAGTGGAATGAATTTGAAAAGACCCACATAATGATACAAGATATAGCATTGTAAAATTTCAGAACACTAAGGAAAATGGGATAACCTAGATCCTTGTAGACAAAAAATGAAACAAGTCAGGTCTTATGCAAAAAAAAAAAAAGGAATTGGAATTGTTCCAGATTCCTTAACAGCAGCACTGGAATCTAAAGACAGTGGATTCATTCCTTCATAACTCTGAGGGAAATTAACTTCAATCTAGAATTTCAAACACGACCAAACTATTAAGTAGATGATAGAATAAAGATATTGGGGGTGCATGAAAGCTCTCAAAAATTTGTTCTCTATGTACCATTTTACAGAAGGAGACTGGATGATATGTTTTATCAAAATGTGGACATAAACCAAAAAAGAATGGGATTCTGGAAACAAGAAGTCAAACACAGGCGAGAGACAAAAGAAAGTTTTAGGATGACAGTGAAGAGAAATTTCAAAATGGTGCATAATGGGACATCAATAATTATGTTAATTACTATAGTAATGTCTAGATGAATCAAGTAATATCAGTATATACATATTTAAGAATATAGAATGAAATACCATAAGAAGTAGCAAAAAGATTGAAAAATAGTTGTTGCCTCTGGGAAGTGGGTTTAGGAATGAGTGGAGACGTAAAATGGTACTGCTATATTTCATTTTAAACCCAGTAGTACTATTTGAGTTTTTAAATAACTTGCATGGTTTCCTTTGATAAAAATAAAAATAGTAAGAAAAAAAAAATAATGTGGTGATCTTAAGTGGATTGGAAATTGATCTACATGTATCCAGAGCTTTAATGATAAGAAACATTGTGCTGAATTTTGAAACCTCTCCCACAGCCATGATTCCAAAGCTCACTCTCTCAAGATCTATTCAAATGTCCCGGCAGCCCCCCTTTCTGATTTATTTGGCTTTAGGTGGGCCCCAGCGAATCAGTTTGTTTTTTGTTTTTTGTTTTTTGTTTTTTGTTTTTTTTTTTGTTTTTTTTTTGAAGATCCCCAGGTGCTTCTTACGTGCAGCTAGGGCTAAATTCTCTAGCCAAGTACCTAAAGCCTCTTTGCTTCTGCTTTCTAAATGTCTCTCGTATGCTTCCCATCCTGTCCTCACTCACTGCTTCTGCTTTAAGTTGGATCCTCTCTAGCTCTTGGATCTGAATATGATCTATTTCTGGTGACAAAAGTAGGAGGAAAGAAAGGGAGAGGCATGGGAGAGGTCATTCGAATGACCTGTGAATAATGAGAATGACTGTAGAGAGAGACAATATTTGTTTTCCTTTGTTTTGCAGAACCTACTTAAATTGATTACCTTATCTTGAATTTCCTATGGAGTAATTTTAGAGCTCAAATAAATGTGAACTTAATAATAGTTTATTATTTCTTTACCTTCACTGTTGCCTTTTGGGGCTATATCAGCTGTACCCTCACTTTGCCCTCAAGGTTTTTTGTTTTTGTTTTTGTTTTTTTATCTCCCCTGGGTTTTGCTTCTGACCTCCCTGCTGTGGTACACCAGACGTTCACAGAAGCAGCCTTTCCAGTTTGTACGTGGGATCACCAGCAGTTTTCACAGCTCACTAGTTTTCTGCAAGGGAATTCTTAGAAAGGTGATTAACGAGCAAGAGATAAGAGAATATAGGAACTATACAATATTCCAAGGTTAGATTTCTTGTTTTATTGGGCTTTGGTCTAAATAGACTTTGTACACCTAAAAGAAGAAATGTTTGTTGTATGGATGAGATCAGTATTTTAGGTTCCTGGGAAAAGCATCTTTAAAAAACATCTTAGTAACTTTGATTTTTAAAAATATCAATAATCATAGATAAATTTAAAGTTTCTTTGTGCCTTTCCCCAATTCCATTGTCCTTCCTCTCTGGATTCAAATGCCTCATGAATCTCCTGTGAATCAGGTGAATCAGTAATCCCCTTGTAACTGTTTCACATCAGGCCAATGTCCTGCTCCATATAGTGATAGGACTTACCTCTAGCATTCTGTGCCGTATTTATAGAGATAGCCCGAAAGATTTCTAGGGGATCACTTTACAGCTGGGCTAAAGTATGATCTTTAAAGTGAGGGATCGATTCATCTCATGAACAAGTCATATTTAGAGCTTGCCTACTTGGTGCAGGGACTCATACAGCCCAGTGCCTTTCACACTTTATTGTGCACACAAGTCACTGGGGGTGGCCTTGCCATGCATAATAAAATTAAAAAAATACTGGTATCTAGGCCCTATCTCTAGTGATTTAAATTTTGATTTAATTGGGATCCTGGCATGTGTATATATACACATACACATACATATATACTCCCAGGGGACACTAATGAGCAAATAGGGTTTAGAACCAAATATTACAAACTCTGAGCATTTTTGGCTGTGACTCATAAGCAAAGATTTTCATGTGTGGAATTTGTAGCAATCTGAGAAGCACTGTATAGTCTTTTTGATGTGACTACCACTACTTTATGGGTACAATCCATGGAAAAGCGTTTCTCCATTGCTAGGTTTCTGATGATGAGGTGAAGGTGGCTATCAAGGGAAGCAAGCCAAAAAAGAAAAAATATATAGTCTTTTTATAAAGAACCCAGATGTCACCTAATAGAGGAAGGAGATTTTGAAGTGGTAAATGCAAAGTTGATTTGTCTTCATTCAGAGGATCCTTTTGTTTTCTACATCCTTTCAGTAAGAGATAATGGGAATAATCTCTTTTTCAAAGTTATAAACACAACTTTGATGCTTTATGTTTTCTTCAGAGAATTCTATAAATATTCTTCTTACTATCTCTGTGTTTATATTTACCTATAAATGTATGTACTTGCACAGTTTCTGCATAGCCATAATTGTTGGCTTTGTTTTTCCTTTGATAATCATTTAGAAAGATTTAGAACATTTGCTACACATTTACTTTTAGATCTTAAACTTGTCCTAATGTGAGTGACTTAGCACTCTGATGAAGGTGAATATTTTAGTTTGCTAAAGCTGCTGGAATGCAATATACCAGAAATGGGTTGACTTTTACAATGAGGATTTATTAACTTTCAATTTACAGTTCTCAGGCCATGAAAATGTCCCAACTTAGGGCATCAACAGGAAGATACCTTCTCTGAATACCAGTTATGGGCTCCTCTGTCACATGAGAAGGCACATGGCAATGTCTGCTGGTCCTTCTTTCTCTCCGGGGTTTCATTGCCTCAGCTTCTGGCTTCTCCTTCTGTGGCTTTTTTCTCTCTGAACTTCTCTGGGTGTTTCTCCCTGAGCTCTCTGGACTTTTCCTGTGTGTTGTCATTCACTTCTAAAGGACTCCAGTATGGGGATTAAGACCACTAGGAATGAGGCGGTTCATATCTCAATTGAAATAATGTAATCAGAAGGTCCCACCCACAATAGGTCTGCACCCACAAGAATGGATGAAAATAACATGGCCCTTTCTGGGTTACATAACAGCTTTAAACTACCACAGTGGGTAATTATGGAGTTAAAGTGTGATCATGTTGCTGCATGAGTGCAGTTGTTAAGGAGTGGAGTCTTGCCCTCTGCCATTTGCCTGAATGAGCCACTCTACTTCTCACCTCTGCTTTTGTACACTCTGGAACACCTTTCCCTAGCATCTCTGTGAGGTTGAATCCTTTTCCTTTAAGACCCTGACTGGTAATTTTCTCTTCTCTGAAACTTTCCAGACATGGTCCCTGCACCAACATGGTATTCAACCATCTCCCTCCATTCTGTCCCTATTGTTCCATTAACCAGCTGCTATTACTGCACTTATACCGTGACGAGTATCTGTTCATTCGCCTGTTTCTACTACTAGACCATGAACTCAGTGAGGGCAGGGATGCAGTCTTTTAAAATCCCAATTCAAAACAACAGTGCATATGCTGGTGCATATGCTGAATGGACAAAAAAGAACCTTCATAAAGCATTGAGAACATACATTTGCTGGGTTGGGAATCATTTTAAAAAATGAATTCCGCTTAGTAATATGTATCATGAAAAATAGTTCTGCTTTAATTTTTAATCTGGTATACCCTTACCAAAATCCAAGTTAATAAGATCCTGCCAAATATACACATATTTTATATATATATATGCATGGGTGTGTGTGTGTGTGTGTGTGTATACATATATTCATATACACACACACACACATGCACATACACACACATATAAGAAAATAGAGGGAAGTTTTAAAAATTGAAGAATTTATATAAATACTAAATACTCATTCCACTATAAAAGAAATGAAGTGTCTGTACATGCTACAACATGGTTGAACCTCTAAAACGTTATGCTAAGTGAGAAAAAAAAACAGACACAGAAGGTCACATATTGTATATGATTCCATTTATATGAAATATCTAGAATAGGTTATTCTATAGTGACAACACAGATTGGTTGCTGGGAGCTGAAGGCAGAGGAGAATGGGAAGCAACTGCTTAATGGGTATGAGGTTTCTTTTTGGGGTAATCAAAATGTTCTGGAACTAGAGATGGTGGTTCTACAACATTGTGCCATGGAATTGTTCTCTTTAAAATGGTTAATTTTATGTTATGTGAATTTCTCCTCAAAAAAAAAAATACTGTTATCTGGGACACCAAACTTCCTGGAGGCCTGCACAGTGTACCATGGTTTATCTTTTCTCTGTCAGATGAACCTCCTTGAATGGTAGGGAACGAGTTGAAACCCTGAGAAATGACTGAGCCAATATTGAACACACCTATATTTTCAATTTGTACTCAAGTTATGAGTATAAAAATGTAGTTTATAAAAAGCTTTCCCCAATCATGTGGAAAGAGATAGAGATTTTAACTTCTGAATTTTTTTATATTTTATAAATGAATAAAACCCAGACAGAAATGATGATATCCTTTTTTTGTGAGGTAATGATTTCACATTTTTCCTTAGAAATGAGGAGGCTTGAGTTCTGGTCATGACATGTCACAGAATGGCTGTGGTGTCAGACAAGTCTGCCTCACCTCTCTAAGCTTTAGTTTCCCATGTATAAAATATGAGATTTGGTCTAAATTATTATCAAGGTCACTTTGAATCATCTATGATTCTGCAAAGTTATGAAACACGGCTTGTAACCATGGTGAGGAAAGTTGATTGGTGACTCCAAAAATAGACTTATTTTCTCCTTCTGCATGACATTGATGCTCTCTCATTGAGTAAGTCACTCTGGGTATATTGCCTTAATAAACCAATTTCTTGATTTTTTTTCCTTAGTGCTGAGTGTTCAAAAGTGAATGAAAGATTGTTTTAAGAAATACTAAACAAATGAGCTCTTGCCTCTTGTTTTAAATATAGATATGAATTATTGTGCTGTTTTGCATTCCTCTTGTAGGTATTCAAAAAGCAGAAGGTGGTGATTTGGTAAATTCAGAAACTATTTCACATCAGTTCTTGCTGTCTTTTGTGTTTGCATGTGAGCTCCATTCAAAACATATCTTATTTATTCTTCCCTAAAAATAAGCTTTCCTTCATTTTTGCCATTCTTCTGGCAACAAGTATATATCATGTTAAAGTGCATATATTTATAGATTTTGTCAAGATCCTTAGGTTGACAATTATTTTTCTCTGTTAACATATAAGTAATACAGTCAGACGTCTTTGTGTTTCACCCTTTAAACCCTTTGATTTCTTGATATGTTGCATCATAAGCCTATCCTCGGTACAGCGACATCCTAAGGGACCCTCACATTACTACCCTGTGGTCATGCTCCTGGGTGGCTAGCCTTTGTCTGGAGCACCCCAATGGAAATGAGATGTTTGACTCATTGAGCCAAGTATACAAGGCTGGTAGAGTTTCTCTGTTTTTGAGAGTTCATGCTGGATCCAACCCTTTGGAGCAGAGGATCAGTTCATTAAATGAATATTTGAAGTGCCTAAAGAAATAACAAAAATATAAATTCTACTCTTTATTCTGTAATAATGTATATCCAAAGAATCACATCACTGGCTAGCTGTGTGAGATTAGACAAGTTGCTTAACCACTATGAGCCTCAGTATCCTCCTCTATAAAGTTTGAATTTGATTTCTAAAATGCTTTTGGCTCCAAAATTCTCTCTTTTATTCTGTTTAGCATTGCCATCTTCTCTAGTCTTAAACTGGCTGACGGCAGTCAGTAGTCTTAAACTTCACCAAATATCATCAGTTCTTGTTGTCACAAACATTGGGACTGGCGGTTTGATGTGCTGAGCCCTCGAGCATGGGACTTGCCCTTAGGAAGCTCGTTACTGCAAAGGAGGGGCTAAGCTTGCATATAATTGTGCCTAAGAGTCTCCCCCTGAGTACCTCTTTGTTGCTCAGATGTGGCCCTCTCTCGCTAACTGAGCCATCTCGACAGGTGAACTCACTGCCCTCCCCCCATGTGGGACCCGACTCCCAGGGTTGCAGATCTCCCTGGCAGTGCAGAATATGACTCCTGGGGATGAATGTGGACCTGGCATCGTGGGACTGAGAGTGTTTTCTTGACCAAAAGGGGGATGCAAAATGAGACGAAATAGTTTCAGTGGCTGAGAGATTTCAAATGGAGTCGAGAGGTCACTCTGGTGGACATTCTTATGCATTATATAGATAACACCTCTTAGGTTTTAATGTATTGGAATAGCTAGAAGTAAATACCTGAAACTATCAAACTCCAAGCCAGCAGTCTGGACTCCTGAAAACAATTATATAATAATGTAGATTACAAGGGGTGACCGTGTGATTGTGAAGACCTTGTGGATCACACCCCCTTTATCTAGTGTATGGATGAATAGAAAAATGGGGATAAAAACTAAAGGACAAATGGGGTGGGATGGGGAGGATGATTTGGGTGTTCTTTTTTCACTTTTATTTTTTATTCTTGCTCTGGTCCTTTCTGATGTAAGGAAAATGTTCAGAGATAGATTGTGGTGATGAACGCATAGCTATGTGATCATACTGTGGACAGTGGATTGTATACCATGGACGATTGTATGGTGTGTGAATGTATTTCAATAAAACTGAATTTAATAATAATAAAATATCATCAGGCCTTACGGTACTTTCTTAAGCCAGTATGGTTCATTTTTCCACCCAAAAGGCCATTTGTAGAAATATTTTGAAGGCATATGTGTTAACCTTAGTCAGTTTATTTTTCTATATATTTTGAGACCAGATTAATGCGGCAACTCAATTTGTTTTCCTTGTATGCCTAGATGATAGTCTGAAAGCAATGTGTTCTTATTTTTGTAGAAATAAAAATTAAAGATTTTTCAGCAAGCATTACCATGAGTCTGTTTTAATAAGAACTACACTGATTTTTAGACTATTGACCTCAGCTATGGGACAATATTAATAGAGTAATTCTTTAATATTTACCCCTCTTTCTAATCATCAACCAAGAATCTTTGATCTAATTAGTGTTTTCCAACTGCTGCGGTTAACAACAATCTCTAGAAACAGGGTTAGAGAATGTTCTAGGATACTCTAACTTATTCATTCAAGAAAAGCTATTGAGTGCCTACCAGGTAGTATTTGGGATATCAGTGCAAAAAACAAAGATCCTTGCCCTAAGAGAACTTATATTCTAGCAGAAGAAGACAGATAATACACACAAAAAAACATAATAGGTATTTATTATATGGTTTGTTATAGGTGGTAAGAACTGTGGAAAACTGAAAAAGGAGAGCAGGGAAAAGAGAATCAAAAGGGGTGGAGAGTTGGCAGGTTGCATTGTAAAAGGATGGTCAGGAAAGGAGCTGTGGTAGGCAGACTAGCCCCCAAAGATGTCCATATCATAATCTCTGCAACCTGTGAATAGTCTATTACATGGTAACAGGGACTTTGCATCTGTAATTAAGGTTATGGACCTTAAAATGCAGAGGTTATCCTGGATTATTTGGGTGGCTCAATTTAATCAATGAGCCCTTAAAAGCAGAAAAATTATACTGGCAGATCAGGGAGATGTGGCAGAAGGGGAAGTCAGAGAGATTCTAAGTATGAGAGGTACTTGACCTGGTGGAAAGCATAGAAAGAAAAATGGCACCCTCAAGGAGCAAAGATCAGTCTCCAATCAACAGCCAGTAAGGAAATGGGGACCTCAGACCTATAGTCACGAGAAAATGAATTGGCCGATATCCTGAATGAGCCTGAAAGCAGATTCATCCCCGGAGCCTCCAGAAAGAAACACAAGTCCTGTTAATGCCTTGATTTTGGCCTTGTGTGGCTCCAACCAGAGAACCAAGTTGAGCCATACTGCACCCAGATTTCTGACCCAGAGAACCATGAGATAATAAATGGGGATTGTTTTAAGCCCGTAAGTTGGCGGTAATTTGTTACAGCAGCAGTAGAGTACAGGAGGAAGTGAGGGAGTTAGCCAAGCTGACATTGGGAAAAGGGTGTTCCAGGCAGAAGGAACAGTAAGAGCCCAAGACCTACAGTGAGGTACACCTCAAGTATCAGGGGCAGGGAAGTGGCTTGTGTGACTGGAGAGGAGAGAGCAAAGGGATGAGCAGTAGGAGATGTGGTCAGAAAGGTGACCAAGGTAGAGGGTGAAGACCGTAAAGGGCTTTGGCTTTTATTCCAGGTAAGCTGGGAAGTGATTGCATTTTTAAAAGTATCGTGCTGGCTTCTCTGAAAATAAACTGTAGGAGAAAGAAGCGGGGCAGAAGCATGGAGACCAATTAGGAAGCAATCACAGGAATCCTGATGGAGAATGGTGGTGGCTTGGACCAGAGTGGTTGTAGCAATGCTGGTGAGAAATGGTCAGATTCTGGATATCATTTTCCTTGTGAATTAGATGTGAATGTGAGAGAAGAGTCAAAGATGATTCCATGGTTTTGGGCATAAACAACTGGAAAGATGGAGTTGTCATCACCTGAGATGCAGAAAGCTGCAGGTAGAGGAGATCTGGGGTGGAGGGGAGAATTGGAGTTCAGTTTAGATTTACTGAGTATGAGATGTCTGTTAGCCAAGTGAAGATGCAAAGTATGGTGGGCAGAATAATGCCCCTCAAAGATGTCCACATCCTCCCCAGAATCTGTGCTGTTACTTTAGGTAGCAAGAGGGACTTTGCAGATTTGATTATAGTTAAAGACCTTGATATAAGAGATTACCCCAAATTATCCAAGTGGGCCTAACCTAATCGCATGAGTCCTTGAAAGTGGAGAATATTTCCCAGCAGTGGTCAGAGGGAGATGTGACTACTGTCTCAGAGAGATGCAACATTGCTGACTTGGAGGATGGAGAAACAGGACTACAAGCCAGGGGATGTGGGTGGCCTCTAGAAGCTGGAAAAGGAAAGGGAGTGAATTCTCCCCTAGAGCCGCCAGAAAGAAATGCAGCCTTACCAACATGTTGGTTTTAGCCCAAGGACACCTGTATTGGACTTCTAACTTACAGAATTGTAAGATATAACATTTATATTGTTCTAAGCACTAAGTTTGTGGTAATTATACAGCAGCAATAGAAAACTGATACACAGAGTAAACAGTTGGACATAACAGCTGGAGTTCAGGAAAGAAAGGTCTAGATGTTGATAGCATAGAGATGGTATTTAATGCCATGGGACTGAATGAGAGCACCATAAGAATGAGTAGGATAGAAAAGAGAAGTATCCCAAATATTGAGCAATTGGCACTAAACATCAAGAGGTAAGGGAGAAAAAGAAACCACCAAAGCACTCTAAGATTGAATAACCAAGGAGGCAGGAAGAAAACAAAGAGAGTGGTGTCCTGGTGCATCAAGGAAGAGGGAGTGATCGCTTGTGACAGGTGCTGCTGATAGGTCAAATAAGATGAAGAGTGAGATGATGCTTATGAAAATTTTTGCTGCAAACAGGAGCAAAGAAATGGGGTAGTAACTATTAGATTAGGGACACATGGTAGGATTGCCTGGCAGCATTGGAAGTTTGTGTTCATGAATTTTTTTTTTTTATCTTCATTTTATTGAGATATATTCACATACCACGCAGTCATACAAAACAAATCGTACTTTCGATTGTTTACAGTACCATTACATAGTTGTACATTCATCACCTAAATCGATCCCTGACACCTTCATTAGCACACACACAAAAATAACAAGAATAATAATTAGAGTGAAAAAGAGCAATTGAAGTAAAAAAGAACACTGGGTACCTTTGTCTGTTTGTCTCCTTCCCCTATTGTTCTACTCATCCATCCATAAACTAGACAAAGTGGAGTGTGGTCCTTATGGCTTTCCCAATCCCATTGTCACCCTTCATAAGCTACATTTTTATACAACTGTTTTCGAGATTCATGGGTTCTGGGTTGTAGTTTGATAGTTTCAGGTATCCACCACCAGCTACCCCAATTCTTTAGAACCTAAAAAGGGTTGTCTAAATTGTGCATAAGAGTGCCCACCAGAGTGACCTCTCGGCTCCTTTTGGAATCTCTCTGCCACTGAAGCTTATTTCCTTTCACATCCCCCTTTTGGTCAAGAAGATGTTCTCCGTCCCACGATGCCGGGTCTACATTCCTCCCCGGGAGTCATATTCCACGTTGCCAGGGAGATTCACTCCCCTGGGTGTCTGATCCCACGTAGGGGGGAGGGCAGTGATTTTACCTTTCAAGTTGGCTTAGGCAGAGAAAGAGGGCCACATCTGAGCAACAAAGAGGCATTCGGGAGGAGGCTCTTAGGCACAACCATAGGGAGGCCTAGCCTCTCCTTTGCAGCAACCATCTTCCCAAGGGTAAAACTTATGGTAAAGGGCTCAACCCATCAAACCACCAGTCCCCTATGTCTGTGGTCATGTTCGCAACCATGGAGGTGGGGTAGGCCAATACCCCTGCATTCTCCACAGGCTCCTCAAGGGGGCACTACATCTTTTTTTTTCCTTGTTTTTCTTTTCTTTTTTTTTAACTTTCCCTTCTTTTTTAAATCAACTGTATGAAAAAAAAGTTAAAAAGAAAACAAACATACAATAAAAGAACATTTCAAATAGACCATAACAAGGGAGTAAGAAAAAGACAACTAACCTAAGATAACTGCTTAACTTCCAACGTGTTCCTACTTTACCCCAAGAAAGTTACATAATATAGCAACATTTCTGTGAACTTGTTCCTACTATATCCATCAGAAATTAACAGACCATAGTCATTCCTGGGCATCCCCAGAACATTAAATAGCTTATCTGTTCTTCTTGGATTATTGTTTCCCCTTCCTTAATTGCTCTCTATTGCTAGTTCCCCTACATTCTACATTATAAACCATTTGTTTTACATTTTCAAAGTTCACATTAGTGGTAGCATATAATATTTCTCTTTCTTTGCCTGGCTTATTTCGCTCAGCATTATGTCTTCAAGGTTCATCCATGTTGTCATATGTTTCACGAGATCGTTCTTTCTTACTGCCGCGTAGTATTCCATCGTATGTATATACCACATTTTATTTATCCACTCATCTGTTGAAGGACATTTGGGTTGTTTCCATCTCTTGGCAATTGTGAATAATGCTGCTATGAACATTGGTGTGCAGATATCTGTTCATGTCACTGCTTTCCGACCTTCCGGGTATATACCGAGAAGTGCAATCGCTGGATCGAATGGTAACTCTATATCTAGTTTTCTAAGGAACTGCCAGACTGACTTCCAGAGTGGCTGAACCATTATACAGTCCCACCAACAGTGAATAAGAGTTCCAATTTCTCCACATCCCCTCCAGCATTTGTAGTTTCCTGTTTGTTTAATGGCAGCCATTCTAACCGGTGTTAGATGGTATCTCATTGTGGTCTGAATTTGCATCTCTCTAATAGCTAGTGAAGCTGAACATTTTTTCATGTGTTTCTTGGCCATTTGTATTTCCTCTTCAGAGAACTGTCTTTTCATATCTTTTGCCCATTTTATAATTGGGCTGTCTGTACTATTGTCATTGAGTTGTAGGATTTCTTTATATATGCAAGATATCAGTCTTTTGTCAGATACATGGTTTCCAAAAATTTTTTCCCATTGAGTTGGCTGCCTCTTTAACTTTTTGAGAAATTCCTTTGAGGTGCAGAAACTTCTAAGCTTGAGGAGTTCCCATTTATCTATTTTCTCTTTTGTTGCTTGTGCTTTGGGTGTAAAGTCTAGGAAGTGGCCGCCTAATACAAGGTCTTGAGGATGTTTTCCTACATTATCTTCTAGGAGTTTTATGGTACTGTCTTTTATATTGAGATCTTTGGTCCATTTTGAGTTAATTTTTGTGTAGGGGGTGAGGTAGGGGTCCTCTTTCATTCTTTTGGATATGGATATCCAACTCTCCCAGCCCCATTTGTTGAAAAGACCATTATGACTCAGTTCAGTGACTTTGGGGGCCTTATCAAAGATCAGTCGGCCATAAATCTGAGGGTCTATCTCTGAATTCTCAATTCGATTCCATTGATCTATATGTCTATCTTTGTGCCAGTACCATGCTGTTTTGACAACTGTGGCTTTATAATAAGCTTCAAAGTCAGGGAGTGTAAGTCCTCCCACTTCGTTTTTCTTTTTTAGACTGTCTTTAGCAATTCGAGGCATCTTCCCTTTCCAAATAAATTTGATAACTAGCTTTTCCGAGTCTGCAAAGTAGGTTGTTGGAATTTTGATTGGGATTGCATTGAATGTGTAGATGAGTTTGGGTAGAATTGACATCTTCATGACATTTAGCCTTCCTATCCATGAACATGGAATATTTTTCCATCTTTTAAGGTCCCCTTCTATTTCTTTTAGTAGAGTTTTGTATTTTTCTTTGTATAGGTCTTTTACATCTTTGGTTAAGTTTATTCCTAGGTACTTGATTTTTTTAGTTGCTATTGAAAACGGTATCTTTTTCTTGAGTGTCTCTTCAGTTTGTTCGTTTCTAGCATATAGAAACATTACTGACTTATGTGCATTAATCTTGTATCCCGCTACTTTGCTAAATTTGTTTATTAGCTCTAGTAGCTGTATCGTCGATTTCTCAGGGTTTTCTAGATATAAGATCATATCATCTGCAAACAATGACAGTTTTACTTCTTCTTTTCCAATTTGGATGCCTTTTGTTTCTTTGTCTTGCCGGATTGCCCTGGCTAGCACTTCCAGCACAATGTTGAATAACAGTGGTGACAGCGGGCATCCTTGTCTTGTTCCTGATCTTAGAGGGAAGACTTTCAGTCTCTCACCATTGAGTAGTATGCTGGCTGTGGGTTTTTCATATATGCTCTTTGTCATGTTGAGGAAGTTTCCTTCAATTCCTACCTTTTGAAGTGTTTTTATCAAAAAGGGATGTTGGATTTTGTCAAATGCTTTTTCAGCATCTATTGAGATGATCATTTGATTTTTCCCTTTTGACTTGTTAATGTGTTGTAATACATTGATTGATTTTCTTATGTTGAACCATCCTTGCATGCCTGGAATGAACCCCACTTGGTCATGGTGTATGATTTTTTTAATGTGTCTTTGGATTCGATTTGCAAGTATTTTGTTGAGGATTTTTGCATCTATATTCATTAGGGTGATTGGCCGGTAGTTTTCCTTTTTTGTAGCATCTTTGCCTGGTTTTGGTATTAAATTGATGTTAGCTTCATAAAATGAGTTAGGTAGTGTTCTATTTTCTTCAATGTTTTGAAAGAGTTTGAGTAAGATTGGTGTCAGTTCTTTCTGGAAAGTTTGGTAGAATTCCCCTGTGAAGCCATCTGGCCCTGGGCATTTATTTGTGGGAAGATTTTTGATGACTGATTGGATCTCTTTGCTTGTGATGGGTTGGCTGAGGTCTTCTATTTCTTCTCTGGTCAGTCTAGGTTGTTCATGTGTTTCCAGGAAATTGTCCATTTCTTCTACATTATCCAGTTTGTTGCCATACAGTTGTTCATAATATCCTCTTATAATTTTTTTAATTTCTTCAGGATCTGCAGTTATGTCACCTTTTTCATTCATTATTTTGTTTATATGGGTCTTCTCTCTTTTTGATTTTGTCAGCCTAGCTAGGGGCTTGTCGATCTTGTTGATCTTCTCAAAGAACCAACTTTTGGTGATATTTATCCTCTCTATTGTTTTTTTGTTGTGTATGTCATTTATTTCTGCTTTAATCCTTGTTATTTCTTTTCTTGTACTTGGTTTAGGATTGGTTTGCTGTTCATTTTCTAGCTTCTTCAGTTGATCCATTAGTTCTTTGATTTTGGCTCTTTCTTCCTTTTTAATATATGCGTTTAGTGCTATAAATTTCCCCCTAGCACTGCTTTTGCTGCATCCCATAGTTTTTGGTATGTTGTGTTCTCATTTTCATTCGTCTCTATATATTTAGCAGTTTCTCTTGCTATTTCTTCTTTAACCCACTGATTGTTTAGGAGTGTGTTGTTTAACCTCCAGGTATTTGTGAATTTTCTAAGTCTCTGATGGTTATTGACTTCTAATTGTATTCCATTGTGGTCAGAGAATGTGCTTTGAATAATTTCAATCTTTTTAAATTTATTGAGGCTTGTTTCATGTCCCAGCATATGATCTATTCTGGAGAAAGTTCCGTGAGCACTAGAAAAGTATATGTATCCTGGTGATTTGGAATGTAATGTCCTGTATATGTCTGTGAAACGTAATTCATTTATCAGATTGTTTAGGTTTTCAATTTCCTTATTGGTCTTCTGTCTGGTTGATCTATCTATAGGAGAGAGTGATGTGTTGAAGTCTCCCACAATTATTGTGGAAACATCAATTGCTTCCTTTAGTTTTGCCAGTGTTTGTCTCATGTATTTTTTGGCACCTTGATTGGGTGCATAGACATTTACGATTGTTATTTCTTCTTGCTGAATTGCCCCTTTTATTAGTATGTAGTGGCCTTCTTTGTCTCTCAAAACATCCCTGCATTTGAAGTCTATTTTATCTGAGATTAATATTGCTACACCTGCTTTCTTTTGGCTGTAGCTTGCATGAAATATTTTTTTCCATCCTTTCACTTTCAGTTTCTTTGTGTCCCTGTGTCTAAGATGAGTCTCTTGTATGCAACATATTGATGGTTCATTTTTTTTGATCCATTCTGCGAATCTATATCTTTTAATTGGGGAGTTTAATCCATTTACATTCAACGTTATAACTGTGAAGGCATTTCTAGAATCAGCCATCTTATCCTTTGGTTTATGTTTGTCATATTTTTCCCCTCTGTCTATTAATATCCTTTATTGTACCCATACCAAATCTCTTTAGTACTGAACCTTTCTCCAAGTCTCTCTGTCCTTTCTTTGTTTCTCTGTCTGTAGGGCTCCCTTTAGTATCTCCAGTAGGGCAGGTCTCTTGTTAGCAAATTGTCTCAGCATTTGTTTGTCTGTGAAAAATTTAAGCTCTCCCTCAAATTTGAAGGAGAGCTTTGCTGGATAAAGTATTCTTGGCTGGAAATTTTTCTCACTCAAAATTTTAAATATATCGTGCCACTGCCTTCTCTCCTCCATGGTGGCTGCTGAGTAGTCACTACTTAATCTTATGCTGTTTCCTTTGTATGTGGTGAATTGCTTTTCTCTTGCTGCTTTCAGAACTTGCTCCTTCTCTTCTGTGTTTGACAGTGTGATCAGTATATGTCTCGGATTGTGTTTATTTGGATTTATTCTATTTGGAGTTCGCTGAGCATTTATGATTTGTGTATTTATGTTATTTAGAAGATTTGGGAAGTTTTTCTCAAGAATTTCTTTGAATACTCTTCCTAGACCTTTACCCTTTTCTTCCCCTTCTGGGACACCAATGAGTCTTATATTCAGATGTTTCATATTATCTATCATATCCCTGAGGTCCATTTCGATTTTTTCAATTTTTTTCCCCATTCTTTCTTTTATGCTTTCATTTTCCATTCTGTCATCTTCGAGGTTACTGATTCGTTGTTCAACTTCCTCTAGTCTTGTACTATGAGTGTCCAGAATCTTTTTAATTTGGTCAACAGTTTCTTTAATTTCCATAAGATCATCCATTTTTTTATTTAGTCTTGCAATGTCTTCTTTATGCTCTTCTAGGGTCTTCTTGATTTCCTTTGTATCCCGTACCATGGTCTCATTGTTCATCTTTAGTTCTTTGAGTAGCTGCTCTAGGTGCTGTGTCTCTTCTGATCTTTTGATTTGGGTGCTTGGGCTTGGGTTATCCATATGGTCTGGTTTTTTCATATGCTTTATAATTTTCTGTTGTTTTTGGCCTCGTGGCATTTGCTGAACTTGATAGGGTTCTTTTAGGATTTGTAGACCAATTGAAGTCCTTATCTCTAATTTATCAGATCTACAGCTTCATGGAGTACACTTTCTCTAACTAACCAGCAGGTGGCGTCCACGAGCCACCTGTTCTCCACAAGCCAGTTCTCCCCTGCTTAGCCTTTTTGGTGAGTGGGGGAGTGAGTCTTGTGTGGTCCAATTGGTGTACCAAGATTGCGTGTGTAGTTGGTATTGCCTGCCCTGTATATGGGGTGTGTTTCTGGGCAGTCAGGGAGGGGGGGTGGCCCTAACAATCAAATCTCCCTGGTGATCCTGGAGTTTTAAAGCTGCTACAATAGTCTAATCCTTCAGTTCAGTCCTGCCACAGTTTGTCTCTGCCACTGACCCACAAGTCCTTGGTATTGGCGTATGGCCCCTGAGACTTGCAAGTGGGCCCCTCTTCCAGGCTGTGCACCCCGGGTCCTCTGTTGCGGGATGACTGTGCTATGTCACAGGTAAGTGCCGTCCCCCCAGGGCAGTTCTGGGCTTCTGGGCTGTGTAGGGAGGCTCCCAGTCTGCTGAAATGATGGCTGAATGGGGCTTTGTTAATTCACACTGCTCCACCTTCCCAACTCTGGGACAATCAGCTGAGGTTGCAGGGAAGGCTAATGTCCACTCCCAGTTTTGTGGTGTGTGCCTGTTATTTGAAGCACTTCCGTCACACTGGGTTGTCTGGGGCAGCTCTGGGCTATGGGGCTGGCGATGGGCAGGAGTGTTTCCTGTCCACCAGGATGATGGCTATGAGCGGACACCCCCCTTTTCTTGGGAAGTTGTTGTGTTTAGTGAATTTTCTCAGCCACTGGATTATTGCCTTTTGTCTCAGAGCTCTCTTAGTTCTGTTCTTGACTTGACCTGCCCAAATTGCAAGTCTTTGAAGCTTTCTGTATTGGGCTTCTTAGAGTAATTGTTTTAGAAAAAGAAAAAAGGATTTAAAAAAAAAAGGGCCCTCCTCAGAGATCTAATGGGCCATTGAAATGCTAAGAGACAAAGCAGCCAGGGCCATTAAGGAAAGGTCCACAGGGCAGAGAGATCAGCTTTTCTTCGGGATTTGCATACGCGCCTCAGGGCCTGGGCTCTGCCCTTCCCCTTTCTATGTTCACCAGAACTCCAAAAATCCTCCGCTTTTATTTTGGAGTTTTTCGTGCTGTTTTTTTTCTATGCCTGTCTCCTCTCTGCTGGGCTGGCTGCTCTCAGATTCTCTGGTGTCTGGTCTCAGTCTGTCTATGGTTGGAGTTTGGATCAGTAGAATGAGTTTCTGATAAGGGCTGCCACTGCAGTTCTCCCTTCTTCCCGGAGCTGACAGCCCCTCCTCCCACAGGACTGAGCCTGGCAGGGAGGGGCGCGGGTCCCCTGGCCGCAAAAACTTACAGATTTCGCTGATCTCAGCAGTTCCGCGTTTTCATGAGTGTTGTATGAAGTATGCCCAAAGTCAGATTGCTCTGTGGTGTTCAGTCCACGCAGTTCCTGGCTTTCTCCCTACTTTCCTGGAGGAGTAACTAAAACATACAGCTCACCAGTCCGCCATCTTGCCCCGCCGTGTTCATGAATTTAAAGGAGTAAATGTTGCCATGCACCTTTGAGAATATTGCCTCCTTGTATTAGATACTTCTTCCCTCAAAAAAAGAAGCCAACTATTAAAGGAAAATGTGGGGAAATTTGGGATGAAATTATATAAGGAAAGCAGAGCATTTTCTTATTTGCTTAAACTTTCTATCACTACATAGATTCCTAAAAGATAGTTACCCTCTAGAGTTATTAATATTCTTGAATTGTTGAGTATAAATCCTATTTTGCTAAATCAAATTTAAATGCTGTCTTAGCCTGGCTCCTCTAGATAGCATAGCCTGAGACAAGGGCTTATGTGCAAGTAGTTTATTTTGAGGCATAATCCCAAGCAATAGGATTTGGGCCTGGGAAGAGTTGACAGGAAAGAAGGGAAAGCCAGTCCAAGGTTTGTTCATCAACCTGGTCACCACTGTGGATAGCTGGCACTCTGTCCCACTGGGGGCCCTCTAAGAATATGCCTTAGAATTGTCTAGCTAATGGACAGAGGGGGTATTCATCTTCTTCCCCCTACGCTCTGTTGGTCAAGGGTTGCCAAGGGTTAACATGGGGTGTTAAGTTCAAAGCACCTCCAGGTCTGTTAATGTGTCAGAATGGCTCAGTGAGTTCCTACAGATGTCCGACATGGTGGTGGTAGAGGAGGCATAGGACTGAGAGCAATAGATGAGGGTCTAACTGAGGGGAGAGGCCATCAGGGTACATAGCACACAGCTGCTTGTGCAGGAAGAGTTGGGGTGAAAAGGTGCACCAAGAGTTGTGAGGTGGGACAAAGGTGTCCAGAACAGAATTATATTAATGACTGGAATCTCTGCTAAAATTATTTCTGATGAACATTACTGAATCTTAATTTTAGTTTCCAAAGTTCATATTTTGATATATTTGATGTTCTTTAAGCAAGAAATACATGCGTACACATTGATAGCCAGCCAAGCCCCACAGTATCATGGTAGCTCATAGCAGGAAGAGCATGTTATGGCCTTTCCCACCCCAGGGCCTTTCGCTTTTTGAGCCTTCCTGTTGTTCCTTGGTTCTTCTAGATCTTTCCATGGCTTCACATCATACATGTTGTGATGGAAATGCTACATCCTCAGAGAAACTTCCCTGCCCTAACAAAAGATGCCACCCTCACCCATTCTGCCACACGCATACTCACAGATGTGCGCGCGCACACAGACAGACACACACACACATCTACTTCCCATTGCTCTGTTTTATTTTTTTCAATTTTTTCAGAAAATGACAACTGCTATTGATCATGTGTTTATTGATTACCCTTCCATCCCCTACCCTCACCCAGGTGAGAGTGCCCTGAGGGAAGCTTAATGACAATATCTCCATCACCACACGATGGGAGCCAAGTCAATACTTGTTGAATAAATGGTTTTCACAGCTCATCATCTTCATTCATTCTTTCCATGCTTTCTGGTTTCATCCTGCTGAAGGAAGTCACTTACTGAATGATAAACTCCTAAGGCATGGGGAATTCACTGGTGGACAAAACAGTCCCGTCACTCAAGTCTTGCAGTCTGAGAAGCTTCCAGGTTCTTTTCATAGTAGGCCACTCAAATCTTTTAAACAAAAGAAAAGCATGATATGGTTTCTATATTAGAAGTGGACAAGGAAGTCAGCTAATGGCAGTTTTCTTGTTATCTAATGCTGAGTGACAAACCACCCCAGAAATTAATGAGTTAAATAACAATAATCATTTATTATCTCTCACGATGTCTGCTGGTCATGAATTTAGAAGCAGATCAACTGGGTGGCTTGTCTCCATTCCACTCAGCATCTGCAGAGGAGACTCAAAGACTGGGGCTGGATTAGGACACCTGGGTTCTTCGGTATTCTCCTCTCTCTGTGTGACCTTTCCTTGTGGTCTCTCCAGCATGGAGGGGTCAAGGGATCCAGACATGGCAGCTTGGGGCCCCCAAGGAGCATGTCCTAAGAGAGAAAGACCCAGGAGAAAGCTGTATGGCCTTTTATGACCATAGCCTTCAAAGTCACATAGGGTCACTTCTACCATAGTCGCAGGCCTGCAGAGATGCCAGAGGAGGAGCCATAGACCTCACCCCTCAATGAAGGAGCGCCAGTGGCTCATTGCAAGAAGAGTACATGGGCCATCTTCAAAAAATAAAATCTTCCTCTGGCGATATGGTAATTGCTGACATACATTAAAGGGACTGTACTCCAGGCATTGTGCTGAGTGCTGTATATGTATTATATTATTTAACTCCTGGCAGGTGCAGTTTGAAAGGTGGCCCCTTTTTACAGATGAGACAGCTGAGACTCAGAGAGATTAAGTGACTGGTGTAAGCACACAGGAATTTCTGAATTTAGTGGTGAAAGGTCTAAAAGTGGTGAGGAGTGGATGGGAGCCTTGATTCCAGAGGGGGAAAGGAACCCCGAGTTCCCTTACTGCCTTCTCCTTCATCAGGGACTGGACAGGTCCCCCTTCCTCAGTCTCTCCTCCCTCATCCCTCCAGTATCAATACATTTTCATTTTTTTTCAATTACATTTCAGTGATGTTTTTCCTACCCCCTTTTTTTCCCCTTGGCAGACATAAATCATTTCAGTTATGTTTTGAATTTGTGGATTGATCTGGAAACATAAACCCTTTGAAAAGGTATCCAAGCGGAGTTTTAAAAAAAAAAACCTTCAGTGTCATAAACTATTGGTATTTTGGAAACTTTTGTATATGAAGGTGACACATTATTTTATACCAGTGAATCTCAAACTTTTTTATACCTGGAGGTCATCACCCAAGAATTATCTGGGTTAGTGAATTTCAAAGTGGCACCCAATCCTGACTGGAAGGGAACAAGTGTAGTTCCCTCTTCTTGCTTCTTCCCTTCTGCCTTGCGAATGACCAGCCTACACCACCCAGAAATGCAGAAGCTCTGAAATCCTATTCATTTTAATCCTCCAGTATGGAGAATCTAATAGACACTGTTGGTCTAAATGTGTTTAATGAATGGATTCCATGAATGTCAAACCTCCCAAACTGCTGATACTTCTGTGGTTTGCCCTGAACCTTGGCACCCAGTTTTTAGAAATCAGAAACATCTTTGTGTATAAGGCCTCTGCTAGGTTCCTAAAGTAGATAATAAATACGTATTTGTTGTTTGGCCTCATAGCACTGATTTAAACACAGACCTTCTGAAGAAGTAGAGACATTATTCCTTTTGTCTGGATTCATATTGCCATTTAGAAAAGAGTTTTCTAGGTTTTTCGCCAAATGATTCATTCCTTCATTCATTCAATAATTGTTCATTTAAGCATCTACTGTATGCCAGACACTGGGGGAGTCTACAACAGTGAACATAAAAGACAAAAAAAAATCCACCCTCACAGAGATTACATTCCAATAGGGGGAGACAGATAGTAAATACATAACATAAATAATTTGTCCAGTGGTGAAAACTGCTATGGAAAAAATTAATGCAGAGAAGGGGAATAGACATGTCAGATCCTGTCACTCCTCTACCCCAAATGTTGCTGTGGCTTTCCATCTTCTCCACAAAGAAGCCAGAATCCTTACTGTAGCCCCTAGGCCCTATGAGTTCTGGCCCTTTGCCTCCTGACTCTTCTCCGCCTGCCCATTCCCAGCCACACTGGCCTTCTCGCTGTCCCTCGGGCATCAGGGTAGCTACTACTCATGGCACTTTCTTTTCTCTCTACTCAACTACTCTTCCTTCAGATAACCGTAAGACTCCCTCAGTTCTTTCTGGTCTTTGCTCAGATGTCACTTTCACTATCAGTGATGCCTTTCCTGCTCATCTTATTTAAAATTTCAATCACCTTCCTTACCCACCCCTAGCACTCCTTACTCTCAGGAGGTTGTGGTCCAGCAGAGGACGCCACCAGACACCACTGGTTGGACACAACCACTGGGAGAGCAGCACCACTGGCTTTCTCTCCAGTGTCCAGGTCTACTCTGAGCGTACCTCCGGCCTTCAGTGCTGTTGAGAAAGGCCCTGTTTCATGGCAACACCATGAGAATCTCCATGGTCTCTTTAGTGGCATCGATCCAACCCTGAGCTTAATTAGTGGGAATTCTCAGGGTGGCATTTGCCCTTGTCATACCATGGGACAGTACCTCTAATGGACTGGATGTATTTCTTGAAATAGAGGGCCCTCTTTCAGATGGCTTATTTCTGACTGGGTGTGGTTGGTATGTTTAGTCTGCTTCCCCTCCTTGGCAAGGCCATTCTTGTTTTCCTTCTCTCTGAGATATTTCTTGCTTTCATCACCCTCTAAAACGGCCTCATCTGTGTTCTCAGCTTTCAGTTTCACTGGCTGTACCAACCTTTTATGTATTTCTTGTTTTTGTTCAGAAACTGAAACTGCATCTCATACATATCTGATTTGTATCTGCCTCATTCCCATTTTATTAAAAATTTAGCTCTTTTTTCTTGTCTCTATCACTTCCTGGTCTCAAAACATTTAAAGGCTCACCACTGCTTCTACCAGCCCACAGTCAAAGTTCTATAGGGTATGATTTTTGTGATGTAGTAAGCAAAATGTAAAATGTTGTCACAGGTTGGTTTCCCTGGGAGCAGACTCTGAAGCAGGGTTTAATGTGCAGGGTGCTTTTAGGGAGTACCCTTTGAAGGATGGGAGGAAAGCAAGAGTGGCCAGAGAGAGAACTTGAGCTGTGATGAAGACCCGCTGATCGCCTTGGTTGGCACCACAGGAGGCCCTGGAGCTAAAATGGCCCTCAGGGTTGTCCTGACTTGGGTGAGAGGGCCAGGCCTTTACTGTTCTAGTTTGCTAATGCTGCCGGATGCAAAACACCAGAGATGGACAGGCTTTTATAAAATGGGGGTTTATTTCACTACACAGTTACAGTTTTAAGGCCACAAAACGTCCAAGGTAACACATCAGTAATCGGGTACCTTCACTGGAGATGGCCAATGGCGTCCGGAAAACCTCTGTTAACTGGGAAGGCACATGGCTGGCGTCTGCTCCAAAGTTCTGGTTTCAAAATGGCTTTCTCCCGGGATGTCCCTCTCTAGCAAGCTTGCTCCTCTTAAAAATGTCACTCATAGCTGCACTCTGTTCAGTCTCTTTGAGTCAGCATGTTTTATATGGCTCCACTGATCAAGGCCCACCCTGAATGGGTGGGGTCACACCTCCATAGAGTATCCCACCGAAGTCACCACCCACAGCTGGGTGGGGCACATTCCAAGCAAATCTAACCAGCACCAAAACGAATGTCCCACAAGACCACAAAGATAATGGCATTTGGGGGACACAATACATTCAAACCAGCACATTTACCTCCCCGCCTCCCTCAGTCATTGGATATTGGCCACCCTGGAAAAGTGCGAGACCTTGAGCAAAGAGCACTGCTGCAGCTGAGGCTGTCCCTGAAGATACCTCCAGCACTTCCCCAACAACAGCAACCACAAGGCTTTCCCTGAAGGGCATCTGGGTGGTGCCTCTCAGCTTCTTTCACATTATTGAAGGTGAAATTCAGCTATGGCTCTAAGTTGATGTAGTTTTTTTTTAGTTAAGAAATAACCTGTTTTGTCAGGTTTAGTTTGATTTTGAAATGTGTCTTATTTTATTGAAAGCATGGGATGTTAAAGCTGTAAGAGGCCATAGAGATCCTCTTTTCCAACCCTCTTCTTTGACAAGTAGAGCAGTAGAGGAGCAAAGGGAAAGAAAATCTCCATTTGGTTTCCCCAGAAATGGACCCTGAGACAAGGATTTGAGAGTAAAGGGTTTATTTGAGAGGTTAGCCCTGAAACATTAGCATGAAAGTACGGAAGTGAGACAAGGAAGAGAAAGAATCCCAGTAAAGGAGGCAGTTTCAAGAGAATCACTGTGAGGAAACTCAGGAAAACAGTCTGCACGCTTCAGAGTTATCCGATTTGTCCATCCATCGTTGACTGAGGGCTGTTTCTGGAAGCAATAACTTCCCTGCATTTCTGGCTCATCCTGTGAGTGGGTCCAGCTGCTCCCAGAGCCAGAATAAAAACTACAAGTGTTCACAGAGAACTCCATTGGGCAGGTTGAGGGGAACATTGAGGAAATATGAGGGAGGAAGAAAATGACAGCATCTTCTACAGGCTGTTGCCCAAAGCTGGACTAGAGCTCAGATGTCCTGATTACATGTAGGGCTCTTTACACTGATGATTGAGCATCTTACCACTCTGTGCCCAAAAGTGTTCTAAGTAAGCAAATGAGGAGAGTGAGAGTATGTAAAGAATAGGGGATAGAGTCTCCCTTTGTGAAAAACAGTCTAATTGGAGGATGAAGCACACATGAATGCCCAAAAGAATAAGAGAAGGTTTTATAAGTACTCAAATCAAGGTGCATGGATGATGCTGCATTGAAAACTGAGTATTGGCATTTGTCAGTGCTGAGATGCTGCTGTAAAGGGCTACTATGGAATGAAAAAAATTTTTTTAAGTGATTGAGTCTTGAACAGAGTTGGGGTGGAAATTTTGAACATGGATTGACATGGGCTCAGAAGCAGATTGCTTACTGGTTAAGAGTTGGAGGGCCTTTGGAGTTGGCTACCTGGTTTCCATCCTACCTCCATCACTTAATGGTCGTTGGACAACAGACAAATTAAAATTAAACCTTGGTTTCCTCCTCTAAAATAGGGCCAGTAGTAGAACCTAATTCATAGGGGTGTCAAGAATGCTCAGTGAGGAAATTAAAAACATTTCACCTAGAGCTTGCTGTGTAGAAAGAGCCTGATAAGGCTTAGCTGTAGTTATAATTATTGTTGACAGAGGAAAGTGGAAAGGTAGGATTGGGTGGGAGAATCCACAGGGCTCAAGATTCCAGAAACAGAAGGAGAAATGCTGTGAGATACAACTGTTGAGATGCTGGGGAAGTGACGGGGAAAGCTTTATGAAGTTGAGAAGGGCCGCCCACTTAGACTGAGTTCTCATGGGAACCTAGGTACCTACAAAATGAAACTCTTGGGGAAACCCAGTATGTAAAAAATATAAACAGAGCTGGTCTTTTGAAGGTGGAGTGGGGGACCAGGGTCCCTCTCTGCTCCCCTCCTCCCTCACCACCCATAGCCCCTGAGGGAATTCTCAGAAACCCCAGGTCTGCAAGAACAAAAACAATTTCTGTAGAAGGATTTTTAAAAGCTACTGTTAACACCTCATTTGTTCTGTATTGAGTCCATTTTCCAGAAAAACACTTTCTTTTAAAAAAGAAATTCATCTTGGATGAAATTTTGCATAAGTTTGTTATTTTTTGCCTTCTTAACAAGGTTGAATGAAAATCCTTTAATCTGATCTTGATGATTTTTGATTATAGTAATGAATATTTAGTTATGGTTCTGTGCTTTAATGTGGGGATTTCCAACCTCAGAGGTTCTTAAGAGTTGGGACTGTTTACTTGCACGTGCTTTTTAAAGTGTTGCAGGAAGCAGCGTGGCATCAAGGCAAGGCCCTGGACTTGAGAGACACACTGGGTTTGTATCCCAGCCTTGCATCTTATTAGCAGTTGACCTTGGGCAACTACCAACCCCTCATTGCCTCAATTTCTTCTCCTGTAAATAGGGAATAATAATTGTACTTACCACATAGGATTATTCTGAGAAATAAATAAACTTTTTAAAGTTCATTGTATAGAACAGTACCTGCATGCATGGACCATTTTTATTATTGTTGTTGTTATGATTATGATGATTTGCAATGATCTGTTTTTATAGTTCTTTTGTCTTCTTTTATGTAACCTGGTGATTAAGCCCGTGGTCTCTGAAGCTAAAAAAAAACCTGGATTTGAATCCTACCACTATTGTGAGTATGGGAAAGTTAGTTTAATTCTCATTCAGGTTATTCGTCTGAAAAATGGGGATAATAATACAAATAGTTCATAGGCTTGTTGTATTAAATGGGATAAACTATATAAAGACACTGTATCTGACACATGGTGAAGGTCATTCATTGTATAGTATCCATCATTATTGTTAATTACTAAAGGCCTAAATGAGGGATACTGTAATGTAATATACAGCCACATGTGTCTCCTATATTTGACCCCTTCAGAGCCTTTAACAATTTCATTTCTTAATTGGTTTTCAGTTAGTAGAGATGGCTAAGTTATTCATTCTGAACAATAAAAGTTTTCAATATACTTCTTACTGTCAGGATAAGTGTTGGGTGAGCAGAGGGATTAACTGTTTACGCTGTATAATACAGTGTTTATTATCAAACTGTGACTCAACGTGAGATGTATTTATGTTGAAGGAGTTAATATTCTTTGGCTAAAAGGTCGACATGATTAATATTCATACAGGAGTTGGAGGGTCTTTGGAGTTGGCTGCCTGGTTTCTCATCCTACCTCCATCACTTAGTGGCCATTGGACAACAGATAAATTAAATCTTAGTTTCCTCCTCTAAATTAGGGCCGGTAGTAGAACCTGATTCATAGGGGTGTCAAGAACACTCCGTAAGGTAATTCACATAAAGCATTTAACTTAAATTTGGGTTTCTGGAACATGCCACTATCCAGATTAACCCATTCATGATGGTATAGTATAGCAGAGGTTTCATTGTATTTTTAAGTGTTAAGAAAATTTACCCCATTCTTGAGAATAGCATAAAAGCAATGTCCTTTTAGTGTCATACTGGATCTTTGGTGGACAGACCCAACCAAGAATTACTTAATTCTTTAGGGAAATGTAGCTTTGTTTGATTTACTATTTGCTGTTGATGAAGACTCAGATTTTGTGGTTAGATGTTAGCTTGTAGATTGATAACTTGCAAATAATTTCTGATAGAGAAAAAAAACACCAAAGTTTACAGTCGAATTGCCCCCTAGAGTATTAACCAATTTGTATCTATATTGGTAATCTTATTTCAGCATCTTGGCTTTCATTGACTATATATACATCAGTCTTTCTTGTACTCCACTGAACCAGATTTATCATCCTGTTGGTTTCCTCATTAATGAGTTAAATAGATTTTTTGACACATGCTCAATTTATATTTATATAAAATCCATAGAAAACTATATTCTCAGATATCAAGTAGTTATGAAAATTTCCTTTCTTACTGTTTTCAACTTTCTCTAAAACTTTGGATTGCTTTCCATTCTAATTTTGAAATTGAAGTATATTTTATAGCTCTTATATTCTTTAATGTAGGTATTCTGTGAAGAACAGAAACAAGTATTGGTAGTTAAAAGTTTTGAACCAGGTTTTTTTTTTTCTTGGCTAAGTTTAATTTTGATGAACTTAATGATTTCTGCCAGACCCACATTTCTGCAATGAGTATTATGTCATCATAAGACAGTAACAATTTTATTCAGTTTTCATAATGTGATTGAAGAACTATATACTCTTTATTGTAGTTTATTATGTGTTTGTGGAGCATGACACAAAAAATTGTAAAAATGTTCCATTTCATATAACCAGAGCTACAAATGAGAAAGTGATAAAATTTAAAGAACATGTTTTTGAATAGTTATTTGCTCTAATAAAAATGTATTTTTTTTAGAATTATGGTTCTAATGTTTAAGTTGAATATATTTCTGTCTAGCTTTACTCCTTGTAGTAAGTAGAAGGCTATCTGTTAGAGATGTCTTAGACAAGGTTCCAGCGTTGGATGATCATTGAACTTATGACCTTTAAGGTCCCTTGGTTTGTCACAGTTCTGTGATGCTAAGATTTTCATGAAAAGTGTTTTATATTAGTCCCTCCTTCTTTGGTTAGAAGAGTGCGCCTAAGTAGTTGTCTTAGATACTCTTAACTAATATTTATTTAATGGATATTAATTTAATGTAATTAATATTTAATTCTTCTAAAATGTAAGGTCAGTGAGGACACAGCCATGTCTCTTATTCACCATTGTGTTCCAGGGACCTGACACACAACCTGGTACATGGTAGGCCCTTAAAATGTTTGTGGGATGATTGAATGAATGTGTTTTCAGTTTGACTTCACTACGAAACAAGAAATACATTTTGAACTTGAAAATGGACATATGATTTTAAATGCTGCAAATGGTCAACGTGGTTGGCTGTTTACTCCAGGGCTTTGACAAGCTGGGAGTATCATACAGACATAGTGCATCCTTTCAGTCCTCTTATTGGTCATCTGTGTTAACTCTCCATTCTCTGTAGCATTTTTTTTTAAAATTGGTCCATTTGGAAATTACTAAAACAGCAAATAAATTGAAATGAAATGATAAGCCATTTCTATCTAGACAAACTTTTGATTCTCAAAAGTCTTGGAAGACAATAAACCTGAGAATTCAAAAAATGCTAAGAGGCATAGAATAAAACCAATTAGTTTTACATAGTAAAGTTTGTCCACTCCCAATTCATTGTTGCTTTGCTATTTTTCTCTCTCTTCGTTAAGCACCGTCCCCTTTTAACTGCCTCAGTTTCTTTTCTGAAAATGGGTACTTCTGGTATTGATTTGATGCTGTACAGGTCACCAAGTTCAAGAAATGTAATAAACTGCCTTTGTTTGGGAACAATTTTGGAAGTTTCCTTGGCATTCAAGTTTCAGCCCCTTTCTATAAAATGCCTAAAGTAAAGATTTTCTGAAAAATTCAGAGTGTGCAATTATATTTAAATTAAAAAATATATATAAATTAGTAAATTTGTAATTTATATCTCCCTAAACAACTTTAAAAATTTCTATGGCTAAACCAAATTATATGTAATATAAACCAAATTATATGTAATATGGCCTTAGGGTCCTACTCCTTAGAATCCAATGAGATTAGATCTGTAAATATAATTATTTTTAAGGCATTGGATATAGTTTTGTTTCTCACCAGAGTCACAAGTTGGCAGAATTTTCATTTCTTTGATTCTCCGTATCACCCAGCCTTGAGCACAGTTGCTCCCAAATACTTTGAAAGGATATCATTGGACAAATTTCCTTTTTTCCTAGGTTTCCACATTACTGGAAAATTTTAATCTGTATATACTGGCTTAGCTAACATGGAGAAAATATCTGCTCCCCACCCACCCTTTCCCTCACACCCAAATCAGGTAGAGCACTCTATTCTTAATCCTTTACAAACAGTCTGTGAGTAAAAACCTACCTGTAGTCCCAGATATAAACATTACAAGTTACAACAAGTTTGTATTACAAAGTTCATTTGTAAGCTAATTGTTATGAGCCAAGCTCAAAGTACATTTTTATCCTTAAGAAACACTGTTATAATGATAAATGATAGGTTTCACAAGTCAGCCCACAAAATTCCTATGTGATCTGCAGTCATCCATCTAACCACCCATCCACCCTTCCACCCTTCCATCTGTCCAATACCTAGTGAGTTCCTGCTATGTACTGAGCACCATGCCCTGTACCAGACTGTATGAGTCCTTTATAGCATGTTTACAGTTAATAGATCTGGAAGATATGGTATGTCAATATTTTAGCAATTCCCATCAGCTTAACAAGAGATTGGCTAAATCTTTTATCTATAAAATAGTCCAGAAATATTTAAACTACTATGCAGGCTCTGTCCTTGTCATTAGAGAGAGATGGGTGAACAGTATGGTCTTCAGGAGCTTAACTACAGAACTTAACTATAGGGGATCTGAATAAAGGAAAGTGGAAAGATACATACAGGCTTTTTCTGAAGCCCTTTCTGGGCATTTTCAAAGATCTTTTTATGCTAACGACACTAATGCTTTACTATGCATCATTTCCCTTCAAAATGTAACATCCAGGAAGGGACGCTGACTTCTGTGGTGCTGGACGTTACAAATAGGACTCTTCAGCTTGTCAGCTGTGACTGGGATCACTGTTTTTTTTTTTGTTTTATTTTTCTCATCAGTTTTTTTTTTTTAATTTAAGCATTTAATAAATCTATTACAATAGTATACAGTATATACCATAATGAAAAATATATGTCAGGAAAATAATGAATTCTAGACTTAAAATTTTACTTTACAACAGGCATTTAACACATTGAAACAGTATAGTAAATTTCCAAAAGAATGCAATTGGCTACCTCTCCAACCTTGTAATTTTTTTTTTTTTTTTTTGTTTGGCTTTTATAAAGGGGATTTATTTGGTTACGCAGTTACAGTCCTTTTTTTTTTTTTTTTTTATTTTTTTCCCGATTGGTCATTGGTTTTTAAACCTCTCAAACCAAAGAGAAAAATTTTGAGACTTTTTAAATGAGGGTTGCAAGAGTGGGAAGGAAAAAGGAGTTAGGTAGAATGTGGGGTTGGGGGGGAGAATGAGGAAGAAATAACGTGTGTTGAAACTAGCTGCAAGGAAGTCTCCACAGTGCCTTGCATATTGTGGGGAGCCAACTTGGCTGCATTTCCCAACAGTAGTCCCTTCATATGGGACTACTTAGTTCAGCTGTCCAGAGCAAGCAGGACATTGGATAAATGAGAAAAGTAAGAAGCCACAATCAGTTTATCAGAGTAAATGAAGTCTCAATAACAATGTATGAAGGCCTTTGTGATCACCTCATCTCCTACACTCTCCCCTTACTCTTTCCACCCTAGCCTGAGCACTGTCCTGCCTCTGTGCCTTTGCACATGCTGTGTCCTCTGCCTGTTGTGCTCTTCCCCCAGTTACCTGCACAGTTGATCCTTCATCTCATTCAGGTGTCTGTTCAGTGTCACCTTAGTAGAGAGTCCGTCTCTGACCACCCTGTTTCAAATACCCCTTCCCCCATAGTCCCTCTCTGCTTTATTTTTCTTTATAGTACTTACTGTCCTCCACAATGTTTCTGTCTATTTCCTTCTATAAGAATATAGCCTCCAAAGATTTTATCTGGTTCACTGCTGTTTTCCCAGTGCTGAGAATATAGCCTGGCATGTTGTGGAAGGAATTTGGAAGCGCATTTTCAAAGCAGGGTCTTTTCCAAAACTCTTTTAAAAAAGAGAGATTTTGTCAGCCTATCATTTACAGTACTTGTATTCAATTTCAAGACCACAGGGAGGGGAGTGCAGTTAGTGTTAATATTCTGTATTCTTCTACTAGAAGGTTGGGGGATGAGGGCCATTTGTTTTTGCAGTATTTTTCAACCTTCTACTTCTATATTTCCAACTTTTTATTTTGACAAATTCAAAATCTACAGAACAGTTGCCAGAAGAGTTCAATGAACACCCATATACCTTCCACTTAGATTCACCATTCATTAATATTTGCCACATTTGCTTTATCTCTATATATTATTACAGTTTTCACTGAACCATTTAAGAATAAGTTGCAGATGTTACCTTCACCCTTAAATATTTCATTATGTATCACCTAAGAAGGAGGAGATACAATTACCATATTCAGGAAATTTAACATTGATATAATAGTGTTTTCTGATTTGCAGGTCTGTCCCAATAATGTCCTTTATAACAAGAATAGCAGCAACAACGAATTCTATGTCAGGAAACAGTTCAGGAAAAGATCATACATTGCATTTAATTTTCGAGCTTAATTTCCAGATTCTCAATCTTTCTTTGTCTTTCATCAAATTAATATTTTTGAAAATTACAGGACAGTTGTTCTGTAAACTGTCCCTCAATGTAGGCTTATTTTATGTTTCCTTATGATTAGAGTCGGGTCGTGCATTTTGGGCAGAAATATTACATAGGCGATGTTGTTTCCTCCTGTATGCATTGGATCAGAAGGTGCAAGATGTCAAATTGTTGTTACTAGTGACCTTAAATTTCATCACTTGGTTTAGGTAGTGTCCAACAGATTTCTCTAGTGTAAAGAGGAACTGTTTTCCTTTTTTAAGTCATAAACAATTTGTGGGGAATTACTGTAAAACTATGTAAATATCCTATTACCAAACTTTCACCTACTGATTTGAGGATCCTTGGAGATTCTTGCCTGAATCCATTATAAGAATGGTGATTGCAAAATGGTGATTTTCTAGCTCTTTGATTCCTTACACATTGATAAGTTAGCATTCTTCTGCAAAGAATTAGCTTTTCCGCCCCCTACCCTTGTTTACTTGCTAGTTTGTTTGTTATCAGTATGACTTCATGGACTCTTTTCTTTAAATTTCATGTGTTATAATTCATTACTGTCATTCGTTTTGATGTTCAAGTTGTCCTAGGTGTAGCTTATGTAACTGCACTGATCTCTAGCATCTGAGAAAGAGATACCTAATCCCAGGAATGAGAAATACTTTTAGTACATTCACAGTGCTTCTCAAATTTTAATTATACTTGGATAACCTGAGGATCTCATTAGATGCAGATCTAACTTGGTAGTTCTGGGTAAGGCCCCAGGATCTGCATTTCTAACAAGTTCCTTGATGATGCTGATGGTCAGAAAGGAGCAGTAAGGCTGTAGGAGTCTGTATGCTGGCTCTCCCTGTATTGCTGTGAAAACTGATATTTTGGAGAATGTATGACTCTGCTAGTTATGCAGGAGAGAAGAGCCCCACCCTGGCTACTTGATTCCCAGAAATCTTGATAATAAGGAATGCTGTATTCCCCTATCATGCTTGCTTTTGCATTTCCCTTGAAATCCTGACCTTTCAGGGAACTGGCTTCAGCTTCCATTTTCTGGGATCAGGGGAAATAGTGACGACCTCAGTGGTGGATACATTTCTCCCAGACTCTCCATTAGTCAGACCTAATGTTATTTATACCAAGAGAAGTTCAGCAGTTTTATCATTCTTCATTAAAAGAAAAAAAGTTAAAGTGTCATACTTTGAGTAAATATGAGCTTTCCGCCTTTGGCAGATTTCAGTGGCTTTAGGACAAATTATTTCTTTTTTCCACTTAATAGCCATTTCTAGAGAGATTGTTATTGGCACCCTGGCCATTTGCTGTTTGTTCATGACTACTACATTTGGAAAATTCTCCAGTGTATATGGTATTTTGTATTACCTAGTAATAATGTTTAATCTGTTTTTATTTTATCAGTAACCCATTTTTTCCGTAATGTAATTTCATTTACCTGTCATCTGACTTTTCTATTTCCCTTACTTCCTTTAGGAATTAATGGGGTTGCTTTGCAAGTGAAGGAATCCTTCTGTGGAGGTTTTAGAGTTGCATTGGAAATCAGATGACACCAGCTGATGTAAAACTACAGTGCAGTTATCCTGGGTTGGCAACTACCAGCATACCTTGGGGAATGAGTGAGTGCGGTGCTGATGTGTTTGCCAACTCATTTAACGGGATCCGGAGATTTCCACAATGAGTGTTTTTTGTCTTGATGTGTTTGTTTGTTGACTGCATCTTATGCATCTTATGATACTCCTGGCATTTAGATAGTTAGCTGATGATTGCATTAGACTTCAGTAAAGCTTGGGCAATTTCTGAATTAAATGATTCACAACTACATATGTCCCAGTGCTCTCTCTTAGCTCTGCCTTCTTTCTGGAAGGCTGACCCTCACCTTCCTGCTGAGGAATGGTAGACATCCTTGCCATTACTGTAAAGACCTTACCTGCTGCTAGAGCCCCCATCACTGCCAAAAAGTGCCATAGTTCTTGTGGCCCCTCTCCTGGTCACAGTGCATCCTGTCACAGTGCATCCTGTCACAGTGCATGTTTAAAGGCTCATCGAAATAAGTGGAATTAGGAAGGATTCTATTCTTCCTTTCTTGGTAATGAATGTATTACAGAGGGTGTTAAATATAGCCCCACTAGGAAAAATTACCTCTAAAAGCTAACCTGGAAATATCCTAGTAAGATACATAAACAAGTAGATACCCTGCATGTCTTTCTTTCAAGGGTGCCGCCTGAAGATTTCTAATGTCGAGCTGTAATTGTCATAACCTGGTAAGAGATGATTGTGTTAACAGTGGTTCAGTGGTTGCCATAGAAGCACGGGGCAGGCAGAATCTGAGGTGTGTGCACACACTCTCATGGTTTTCAGGGGCTTGGTGGTGGCTGGGTGCCAGGGCTCTGTGGAAAGCAGAGAGGCTGTTTCAATGCCTCTAGTGCTAGCTACCTGGTACCAATTAGAACACATCTGCTTTCTGTTGTTTGGTCTCCCTTTCTCTCTCCTGTGAGCTACACTTTAGAAAAAAAATCACAGAGTATCAGAAATGTTTCGGATTCTGGCCAGGATCTCTAGGTATCCTGTAGAATCTCAAAAATGAGTGTGCATTCCGGTAATAATAGTATATTGGAGAGCAAGTTTCCCTATGTTTTCATTCAAATGTGGAAGAACGTCTCATTCTTTCTAAATTGGAAACTTCTCAGACAGGTGAGCTGCTTCACAGAAAATCTAGGAGGACTATGACAGCCTCCTTCACAGTACCCTAAACAGTGTTTTCTATGCATTAGGTACTGGGAAACATTTGTTGGATAAGTGATCCAAGGAAAAAAGAGATGGAGACAGAATGCATTTTATTTTAATTTCCCATCTCATCAGTTATATTACCAAGCATTATTTTGATTCCAGCAAATTTGGATCCCTCATTTATATTTCCAGTGCTGTGTTTGGACAATGCTCCAATGTCTGACCCTGGCTGTTTAAGCACCCACATATGCGAAGACTGACTGGCTTTATCTAGATGTAGAAATGCATACTTAGTGTATGTAATTAGCTGGGGTAATTGGTCATTAAGTTGAAGAATACTCTGGAAGTTAGGTGGCACCTTTAATTTTTTTTTTTTCTCTTTTAAAAACACATGAATTTTTTATTAGTGAAGTTGTAGTCTCACAAAAAATCATACAGAAAATACAGAGTTCCTATTCACTCTCCTTACTCCCCTGGTTATTTATTTATTTATTTTTTGGCTTTATAATAAGCTTTATTTTTTTTAATCTTCATTTTATTGAGAGATATTCACATACCACACAGTCATACAAAACAAATCGTACATTCGATTGTTCACAGTACCGTCACATAGCTGTACATTCATCACCTAAATCAATCCCTGACACCTTCATTAGCACACACACAAAAATAACAAGAATAATAATTAAAGTGAAAAAGAGCAATTAAAGTAAAAAAGAACACTGGGTACCTTTGTCTGTTTGTTTGTTTGTTTGTTTCCTTCCCCTATTTTTCTACTCATCCATCCATAAACTAGACAAAATGGAGTGTGGTCCTTATGGCTGTCCCAATCCCATTGTCACCCCTCATAAGCTACATTTTTATACAATTGTCTTCGAGATTCATGGGTTCTGGGTTGTAGTTTGATAGTTTCAGGTATCCACCACCAGCTACCCCAATTCTTTAGAACCTAAAAAGGGTTGTCTAAAGTGTGCATAAGAGTGCCCACCTGAGTGATCTCTCAGCTCCTTTTGGAATCTCTCTGCCACTGAAGCTTATTTCATTTCCTTTCACATCCCCCTTTAGGTCAAGAAGATGTTCTCTGTCCCACGATGCCAGGTCTCCATCCTCCCCGGGAGTCATATTCCACGTTGCCAGGGAGATTCACTCCCCTGGGTGTCTGATCCCACGTGGGGGGGAGTGCAGTGATTTCACCTTTCAAGTTGGCTTAGCTAGAGAGGGCCGCATCTGAGCAACAGAGGCATTCGGGAAGAGGCTCCTAGGAACAATTATAGGGAGGCCTAGACTCTCCTTTACAGCAACCGTCTTCCCAAGGGTAAAACCTATGGTAGAGGGCTCAACCCACCAAACCACCAGTCCCCTATGTCTGTGGTCATGTTAGCAACCATCGAGGTGGGGTGGGCCAATACCGCTGCATTCTCCACAGGCTCCTCAAGGGTGCGATACATATTTTTTTTCCTTTTTTTTTTTTTGTTTTTTTTTTCTTTCTTAAATCAACTGTATGAAAAAAAAATTAAAAAAAGAAAACATACAATAAAAGAACATTTCAAAGAGACCATAACAAGGGAGTAAGAAAAAGACAACTTGCAGTCGTCGTTTATTTGTCTGAGGGGGGGGGGGGGGCGGCCGGTTGCTGAACCCTCGGCTCTCGGCGTTGCTCAGAGGGTACCGGCGGCAGGGGCTCTTTCCCGGAGGCGAGGGCGAGGCGGGGGACTGGGCCCTAGTCCCCGGCGGAGGCGTGCAAGGAGGGCGGCGAGAAGGAGCAGGCGGGACACGGTTCTTTGAGGGAGGATGAAACCAAGAGAGCTTTATTAGGGGAGAACACCAGCTTATATTGGGCGCTTAGGGGGCGGGGTAGCTGTAGAGGTCAAAGGCTTGGATTGGTTCAGAGAGGGCGCGGAGGTTGATAGACAAGGGGCGGGAGTAGTTCCGGTGACTGTGCATGCGCACTGGCGGTGGGGGAGTTGCTCTGGCAACGGGGAGTGTCCAGGCGAGATAAGGGGGTGGGGAAAAGGCGGTTCCCTCCGGCAAGCCTCTCCCAACAGTAGTATTTTGGGTGAGGAAATGGGGCCTGCCTCCAGCCTCACTTTCCCAGGCCCGGGGGGCTGTGGAGGGCGCTGTCGCCCGTGCCCACCACCCTCCCCAGGGGCTGATCAGGTCCCCCAGCCCAGGCCCGCCAAGTCAAAGCACGTAATCAGTGTCCCGCACAACTAACCTGAGATAACTGCTTTACTTCCAACCTGTTCCTACTTTACCCCAAGAAAGTTACCTAATATAGCAACATTTCTGTGAACTTGTTCCTACTATATCCATCAGAAATTAACAGACCATAGTCATTCCTGGGCATCCCCAGAACGTTAAATAGCTTATCTGTTCTTCTTGGATTATTGTTCCCCCTTCCTTAATTGCTCTCTATTGCTAGTTCCCCTACATTCTACATTATAAACCATTTGTTTTACATTTTTCAAAGTTCACATTAGTGGTAGCATATAATATTTGTCTTTTTGTGCCTGGCTTATTTCGCTCAGCATTATGTCTTCAAGGTTCATCCATGTTGTCATATGTTTCACGAGGTCGTTCCTTCTTACTGCCATGTAGTATTCCATCGTGTGTATATACCACATTTTATTTATCCACTCATCTGTTGAAGGACATTTGGGTTGTTTCCATCTCTTGGAAATTGTGAATAATGCTGCTATGAAGATTGGCATGCAGATATCTGTTCGTGTAACTGCTTTCCGATCTTCTGGGTATATACCGAGAAGTGCAATCGCTGAATCGAATGGTAACTCTATTATCTAGTTTTCTAAGGAAGTGCCAGACTGACTTCCAGAGTGGCTGAACCATTATACAGTCCCACCAACAATGAGTAAGAGTTCCAGTTTCTCCACATCCCGTCCAGCATTTGTAGTTTCCTGTTTGTTTAATGGCAGCCACTCTAATCGGTATTAGATGGTATCTCATTGTGGTCTTAATTTGCATCTCTAATAGCTAGTGAAGCTGAATATTTTTTCATGTGTTTCTTGGCCATTTGTATTTCTTCTTCAGAGAATTGTCTTTTCATATCTTTTGCCCATTTTATAATTGTGCTGTCTGTACTATTGTCATTGAATTGTAGGATTTCTTTATATATGCAGGATATCAGTCTTTTGTCACATACATGGTTTCCAAAAATTTTTTCCCATTGAGTTGGCTGCCTCTTTACCTTTTTGAGAAATTCCTTTGAGGTGCAGAAACTTCTAAGCTTGAGGAGTTCCCATTTATCTATTTTTTCTTTTGTTGCTTGTGCTTTGGGTGTAAAGTCTAGGAAGTGGTCGCCTAATACAAGGTCTTGAAGATGTTTTCCTACATTATCTTCCAGGAGTTTTATGGTACTGTCTTTTATATTGAGATCTTTCATCCATTTTGAGTTAATTTTTGTGTAGGGGGTGAGGTAGGGGTCCTCTTTCATTCTTTTGGATATGGATATCCAACTCTCCCAGCCCCATTTGTTGAAAAGACCATTATGACTCAGTTCAGTGACTTTGGGGGCCTTATCAAAGATCAGTCGGCCATAGATCTGAGGGTCTCTCTCTGAATTCTCATTTTGATTCCATTGATCTATATGTCTATCTTTGTGCCAGTACCATGCTGTTTTGACAACTGTGGCTTTATAATAAGCTTCAAAGTCAGGGAGTGTAAGTCCTCCCACTTCGTTTTTCTTTTTTAGAGTGTCTTTAGCAATTCGAGGCATCTTCCCGTTCCACATAAATTTGATAACTAGCTTTTCCGAGTCTGCAAAGTAGGTTGTTGGAATTTTGATTGGGATTGCATTGAATGTGTAGATGAGTTTGGGTAGAATTGACATCTTCATGACATTTAGCCTTCCTATCCATGAACATGGAATATTTTTCCATCTTTTAAGGTCCCCTTCTATTTCTTTTAGTAGAGTTAGGTAGTTTTCTTTGTATAGATCTTTTACATCTTTGGTTAAGTTTCTTCCTAGGTACTTGATTTTTTTAGTTGCTATTGAAAATGGTATCTTTTTCTTGAGTGTCTCTTCAGTTTGTTCATTTCTAGCATATAGAAACATTACTGACTTATGTGCATTAATATTGTATCCCGCTACATTGCTAAATTTGTTTATTAGCTCTAGTAGCTGTATCGTCGATTTCTCAGGGTTTTCCAGATATAAGATCATATCATCTGCAAACAATGACAGTTTTACTTCTTCTTTTCCAATTTGGATGCCTTTTATTTCTTTGTCTTGCTGGATTGCCCTGGCTAGCACTTCCAGCACAATGTTGAATAACAGTGGTGACAGCGGGCATCCTTGTCTTGTTCCTGATCTTAGAGGGAAGGCTTTCAGTCTCTCACCATTGAGTAGTATGCTGGCTGTGGGTTTTTCATATATGCTCTTTCTCATATTGAGGAAGTTTCCTTCAATTCCTACCTGTTGAAGTGTTTTTATCAAAAACGGATGTTGGATTTTGTCAAATGCTTTTTCAGCATCTGTTGAGATGATCATTTGATTTTTCCTTTTTGACTTGTTAATGTGTTGTAATACATTGATTGATTTTCTTATGTTGAACCATCCTTGCATGCCTGGAGTGAACCCCACTTGGTCATGGTGTATGATTTTTTTAATGTGTCTTTGGATTCGATTTGCAAGTATTTTGTTGAGGATTTTTGCATCTATATTCATTAGGGAGATTGGCCGGTAGTTTTCCTTTGTTGTAGCATCTTTGCCTGGTTTTGGTATTAGATTGATGTTAGCTTCATAAAATGAGTTAGGTAGTGTTCCATTTTCTTCAATGTTTTGAAAGAGTTTGAGTAAGATTGGTGTCAGTTCTTTCTGGAAAGTTTGGTAGAATTCCCCTGTGAAGCCATCTGGCCCTGGGCATTTATTTGTGGGAAGATTTTTGATGACTGATTGGATCTCTTTGTTTGTGATGGGTTGATTGAGGTCTTCTATTTCTTCTCTGGTCAGTCTAGGTTGTTCATATGTTTCCAGGAAATTGTCCATTTCCTCTACATTATCCAGTTTGTTGCCATACAGTTGTTCATAGTATCCTCTTATAATTTTTTTAATTTCTTCAGGATCTGCAGTTATGTCACCTTTCTCATTCATTATTTTGTTTATATGGGTCTTCTCTCTTTTTGATTTTTTCAGCCTAGCTATGGGCTTGTCAATCTTGTTGATCTTCTCAAAGAACCAACTTTTGGTGATATTTATCCTCTCTATTGTTTTCTTGTTCTCTATGTCATTTATTTCTGCTTTAATCCTTGTTATTTCTTTTCTTCTGCTTGGTTTAGGATTGGTTTGCTGTTCATTTTCTAGCTTCTTCAGTTGATCCATTAGTTCTTTGATTTTGGCTCTTTCTTCCTTTTTAATATATGCATTTAGTGCTATAAATTTCCCCCTTAGCACTGCTTTTGCTGCATCCCATAGGTTTTGGTATGTTGTGTTCTCATTTTCATTCGTCTCTATATATTTAGCAATTTCTCTTGCTATTTCTTCTTTAACCCACTGATTGTTTAGGAGTGTGTTATTTAACCTCCAGGTATTTGTGAATTTTCTAAGTCTCTGATGGTTATTGACTTCTAATTGTATTCCATTGTGGTCAGAGAATGTGCTTTGAATAATTTCAATCTTTTTAAATTTATTGAGGCTTGTTTTATGTCCCAGCATATAATCTATTCTGGAGAAAGTTCCATGAGCACTAGAAAAGTATGTGTATCCTGGTGATTTGGGATGTAATGTTCTGTATATATCTGTTAAATCTAATTCATTTATCAGATTGTTTAGGTTTTCAATTTCCTTATTGGTCTTCTGTCTGGTTGTTCTATCTATAGGAGAGAGTGATGTGTTGAAGTCTCCCACTATTATTGTGGAAACATCAATTGCTTCCTTTAGTTTTGCCAGTGTTTCTCTCATGTATTTTGTGGCACCTTGATTGGGTGCATAGACATTTATGATTGTTATTTCTTCTTGTTGAATTGCCCCTTTTATTAGTATGTAGTGGCCTTCTTTGTCTCTCAAAACATCCCTGCATTTAAAGTCTATTTTATCTGAGATTAATATTGCTACACCTGCTTTCTTTTGGCTGTAGCTTGCATGAAATATTTTTTTCCATCCTTTCACTTTCAATTTCTTTGTGTCCCTGTGTCTAAGATGAGTCTCTTGTATGCAACATGTTGATGGTTCATTTTTTTTTGATCCGTTCTGCGAATCTATATCTTTTAATTGGGGAGTTTAATCCATTTACATTCAACGTTATAACCGTGAAGGCATTTCTTGAATCAGCCATCTTATCCTTTGGTTTATGTTTGTCATATATATTTTTCCCCTCTCTCTATTAATATCCTTTATTGTACCCATACCAAATCTCTTTAGTACTGAACCTTTCTCCAATCTCTCTGTCCTTTCTTTGTTTCTCTGTCTGTAGGGCTCCCTTTAGTATCTCCAGTAGGGCAGGTCTCTTGTTAGCAAATTCTCTCAGCATTTGTTTGTCTGTGAAAAATTTAAGCTCTCCCTCAAATTTGAAGGAGAGCTTTGCTGGATAAAGTATTCTTGGTTGGAAATTTTTCTCACTCGGAATTTTAAATACATCGTGCCACTGCCTTCTCTCCTCCATGGTGGCTGCTGAGTAGTCACTGCTTAGTCTTATGCTGTTTTCTTTGTATGTGGTGAATTGCTTTTCTCTTGCTGCTTTCAGAACTTGCTCCTTCTCTTCCGTGTTTGACAGTGTGATCAGAATGTCTTGGAGTTGGTTTATTTGGATTCATTCTATTTGGAGTTCGCTGTGCATTTATGATTTGTGTATTTATGTTGTTTAGAAGATTTGGGAAGTTTTCCCCAACAATTTCTTTGAATACTCTTCCTAGACCTTTACCCTTTTCTTCCCCTTCTGGAACACCAATAAGTCTTATATTCGGACGTTTTATATTATTTGTCATTTCCCTGAGGTCCGTTTTGATTTTTTCGATTTTTTTCCCCATTCTTTCTTTTATGCTTTTATTTTCCATTCTGTCATCTTCCAGGTCACTGATTCATTGTTCAACTTCCTCTAGTCTCGTACTATGAGTGTCCAGAATCTTTTTAATTTGGTCAACAGTTTCTTTAATTTCCATAAGATCATCCATTTTTTTATTTAGTCTTGCAATGTCTTCTTTATGCTGTTCTAGGGTCTTCTTGATATCCTTTGTATCCCGTACTGTGGTCTCATTGTTCATCTTTAGTTCTTTGAGTAGCTGCTCTAGGTGCTGTGTCTCTTCTGATCTTTTGATTTGGGTGCTTGGGCTTGGGTTATCCATATCGTCTGGTTTTTTCATATGCTTTATAATTTTCTGTTGTTTTTGTCCTCTTGGCATTTGCTGAACTTGATAGGGTTCTTTTAGGATTTGTAGACCAATTGAAGTCCTTATCTCTAATTTATCAGATCTACAGCTTTGTGGAGTACAGTTTCTCTAACTAACCAGCAGGTGGCTTCCACAAGCCACCTGTTCTCCCCAAGCCAGTTCTCCCCTGCTTTGCCTTTGTGGTGAGTGGGGGAGTGAGTCTTGTGGGGTCCAATTGGTGTACCAAGCTTGCGTGTGTACTTGGTGTTGCCCGCCCTGTATATGGGGCGTGTTTCTGGGCAGTCAGGGAGGTGGGGTGGCTCTAACAATCAAATCTCCCTGGTGATCCTGAAGTTTTAAAGCTGCTGCAATAGTGTAATCCTTCAGTTCAGTCCTGTCACAGTTTGTCTCTGCCACTGACCCACAAGTCCTTGGTATTGGCGTATGGCTCCTGAGACTTGCAAATAGGTCCCTCTTCCAGGCCGTGCACCCTCTGGTCCTCCCTTGAGGGATGACTGTGCTATGTCACAGGTGAGTGCCGTCCCCCCAGGGCGGTTCTGGGCTGCTGGGCTATGTAGGGAGGCTCCCAGTCTGCTGAAATGATGGCTGAATGTGGCTTTGTTAATTCACACTGCTCCACCTTCCCAACTCTGGGACAATCAGCTGAGGTTGCAGGGAAGGCTAATGTCCACGCCCAGTTTTGTGATGTGTGCCTGTTATTTGAAGCACTTCCGTGTCACTGGGTTGTCTGGGGCAGCTCTGGGCTATGGGGCTGGCGATGGGCAGGAGTGTTTCCTGTCCACCAGGATGATGGCTGTGAGCGGACACCCCCTTTTCTTGGGAAGTTGTGGTGTTTAGTGAGTTTTCTCAGCCACTGGATTATTGCCTTTTGTCTCAGAGCTGTCTTAGTTCTGCTCTTGTCTTGACCTGCCCAGATTGCAAGTCTTTGAAGCTTTCTGTATTGGGCTTCTTAGAGTAATTGTTTTAGAAAAAGAAAAAAGGATTAAAAAAAAAAAAAAAAAGGGCCCTCCTCACATATCTAATGGGTTATTGAAATGCTAAGAGACAAAGCAATTAGGGCCATTAAGGAAAGGTCCACAGGGCAGAGAGATCAGCTTTTCTTTGGGATTTACATATCAGCCTCAGGGCCTGAGCTCTGCCCTTCCCCTTTCTATGTTCACCAGAACTCCAAAAATCCTCCGCTTTTATTTTGGAGTTTTTCCTGCTGTTTTTTTTTTCTATGCCTGTCTCCTCTCTGCTGGGCTGGCTGCTCTCAGATTCTCTGGTGTCTGGTCTCAGTCTATCTATGGTTGGAGTTTGGATCAGTAGAATGAGTTTCTGATATGGGCTGCCACTGCAGTTCTCCCTTCTCCTTCCCGGAGCTGACAGCCCCTCCTCCCATGGGACTGAACCTGGCAGGGAGGGGTACGGGTCCCCTGGCCACAAAAACTTACAGATTTCGCTGATCTCAGCAGTTCCACGTTTTCATGAGTGTTGTATGAAGTATGCCCAAAGTCAGATTGCTCTGCGGTGTCCAGTCCACGCAGTTCCTGGCTTTCTCCCTACTTTCCTGGAGGAGTAACTAAAACATACAGCTCACCAGTCCGGCATCTTGCCCTGGCACCTTTAATTTTATCTGAAAATTCTTGAGCTGATTTCCTGGAGTGTTAATCCATGATGGTGTGCTGTATTAATTTTACTTACTGTATTACCAAAGATGTTATTATAAACTCAGCCAGCATTTATTGAGTACCTGCTAGGTCACAGATCTGTGCTGGGCTCTGTCCCTGGCCTCAGATTGCTTGCCATCTGATCTAATCAACCACATAAACATGAAACATAGATACCAGTTCAAACTAGTTAATGACCAGATGCAGAAGTCCCCAGCAGTTCTCAGAAAAGAGAGACTCTTGTGAAGTGGAAAGGCTGGAAGAAGGAACATTTTTGGAAGATACAGGATCAGAACTGGCCTTAATGGGTGGTGAAGGGGAGGGGGAGCACTGCAGTTAGTGTGGAGCAGTGTAAGGAAAGGCTAGAGGTTGGATTCAGCATTGTGTTTGGGGGCAGGGAGAAGCCTGGAATCATTGTTAGAGTGGATTCTGTTTTGGAAAGAATGGAGAGGTTGTAAAGCTTTTGTAGTGCCAGGCCTGGAAGGCGTGATGCTGCCAACAGAGCACAGAGGTTTTGGGTGGAGGTTGAGGAGTATGGAGCTCTGGAACCACAAGGCCTGGGATCTCCTACTTCCTTTTGCTGTAAGCTGCTCCTGGCTGTCATGCAAACCGTCCTCATCTGGTTGTCATGCAAATGTTCCTCATTTGTCAAATGAGGCAATGAATTTATCTATCTCACTGGGATGCTGTGGAATAAAAGAAATAATCACATAAAGTGCCCATCCCAGTGCTGGGTCCTTGGTAGAGTTCATTACGTTATTAGGCAGGGAAGAGGAGGAGGGGAAGCTATGTTTAGGAAGCTGACTTTGGTATGCAGAATAGGTTGATTGGAACTTGTGTTGCTTCTGTTTGCCTAGAAGGAGTTGAAGCTAGCTAGCTTGTGACAGAATTTTGGAGCGTTGAGGTGCTTTCCACCCTCTGGTACAGGAAGGCACAAGAAGGTATATGGAATGAGGTGGTGAGAGAGGCCGTTTTGTTCCCACAACATCCCCATTTTACAGATTGGAGGAATGATCACACTTGTAAACTATTTGGAAATGATTTGGTACCTGTAATTTGCAGCGTCCCTTAATAGCCAAAGAAGTCTTAGACTGGGCAGTTAGAGGAAGTGAATTATTAGACCCAAAATAACTGGAAGTTTGTTTCCTTGCTTTTTTTACTTTGTTAATATTTTCTATTGTGTACCCAGAGGCTGCTGTGCTGACGGGGATGAGATAGAGAATTGAATCTGAATAAATCTAAATGGAAAATAACTATGAATATCCCTAGAAGAATCATAGAGTCTAACTTCGGTAGCTTATGCATGCTAATTCTGTTTTGTTGTATTCACACTTTGGGTGGATAAGAAAATGGAAGGCCGCTCTCTCTATAAAAACAGAAAATGTTTTAATACCCTTCCTTGAAGTTTTTCTTTCTTTTAACCTTAAGATATTCTAGCTGCAAGGAAGTTTAAACCATATTATAGGAAATTTGAGTTTTTACTAAGTTTGATTTCTTCTGTCTTTGTAAAGATATGTAGCTATGTTGCACTTCAGTCCTATCTTCATGGTGGAAACAAAAAATTTTTACAGCATGAACATTATACTACTTAAAGAAAAAATATCATTTTCAAAGGATAATAATACAAACTCCTCACATTTTACTTCCTAAATGGTGCATGCCAATATTTTGATTCTGAATGTTATAGATGTTTCCATATATGGCATAGAGGGTGTTTTTATGTGCAGCTTAAGTAGTTTCCAGGATCAAGGCTTATAAATGCTGATAGGGTCTGGTATAGTGCTCCAAATATAATGCCATGTATTTAACGACATCAATAATTGTTAGTCTTGATTATATTTGTGTCTTATGAAATATAGAAAAGACAAATCAGTTAAAAGTGTGTAATGTTTGAAGAAATACATCTCTCTAGTTCTTAGTCTGTGCAGTCTTTAAAATACAGTAGGTATATATTTTCATATATGTTGTATTTTTGTATGTATTTATGTATCAATAATGTCTAATTATTTGGCTATATGTAGTACAAATTAGTTCTATGTTAGATAAAAGTATTAATTTATTTCAGATTCCTTTATATTGAATCAAAAGAGGATATAGATTTAAGTACATTATAAACTCATGTAAAAATAACTGTATTCTGGCTTATTCACTTGGGAATTACATAGGCATGAATGGGGATTTGCTACTCAAAGCTTAAAATGATAGCCTTATTGGAAGTTAGCATTGTTGGTTTGTAGAAAGTTGATGTTTTTAATAAAATAAAAATACTGAGAAAATTATTTAAAAATACTTTGTTAGAGGTTATCATGAAGAGGCTCTTCAAAATGCACTGTTTCTTCAAAGTCCATCCTAACCTCTGAAATAGTTTAATAGATATGATAGTGATTTCAGAGAAATGTGGTAAATGGCTTTTTGGGAAGTCGTTTCTGTTCCCATTAGCAGTTTCAGCTGACACTAAATTTTGCCGTCCCCAAGAGTTATGACAGTTTGGTGGAAGTGGTGGTTAGACAAGATTAGGGCAGGACCAGGAGTCCCAGGAAGTTCCAGTTGTTCATCAGTGCAGCATTTTCTACATGTCCACCATGTATAAGGCTCTCTTATAAGTTGCCAGTCTAATGGCAGAGACTGGCATGGAAATAAATAGTTGCAGTGCATACATTCTCTAAGAGAGGTGAGTGATGGCATTTGGTTGTGGGGGAGGGGATGCTGGTGGATGGGTAGTGGTCAATTTAGTTTAGGGTGGAGAGGGCAAAGGATTTGTCAGGGCAGTGCTTTCGAGATAAGACACTTGAGCCAGGTCCTGAAGAACAAGTAAAAGTTTCACGTGGGCACAGACAGAGGAAGAGTATTTCAGTAAGAGGGACTGTGTGTGCAAAGCCAAGCAGGTGGGGGAGAAGCACAGTGAGTTTCAGAGCTCTCTATAAGTAGATTCCTTGAGCTGGAACAGTTGGAGATGTGAACAGACATGTAGGTCAGGGCTAGACCACAGCATGCTTTATAAACCCTGTTACAGAGCTTGAACTTCATCTCACAGATAACAGGTGATTATGATACTTTAAGCAGAGTAGTAACGTAATTTATATTCTGGAAAAATTATTCAGATTGGAGGATAGATTGGAGAGGATGGATAACAGAGAATTGTGTTTTCCTTGTGAGAGAAGATATAAGCCTGAAGTGTGACAGTGAACAAATAGAGGAAAAAGTAAGAAAAGCAGGTTTAATAGATGAGGTTCTAGACGTGTTGTTAAGTGCAAGAGTGTAAAGTTGAAGGCATTTGTTACCAGTAACTTCAGTTTTCTATCCTTTAAGAAAATGGGAAGCTGGAGGGACCTGTCATTGTTGCAGGCTTACTATTAGGGTTCAGACATGTGCTGGCCATTTTCTCTATTCATTCTCACTGCAACCCTGTAAAATGATTGTTTTAGTTTCCTAGCTGCTAAAATACTATACAATGCGTTGGCTTGAATAGTGGGAATTTATTGGCTCACTGTTTTGAGGCTAGAAGTCCAAAATTGAGGCGTCACCAAGGTGATGCTTTCTCCCTTGAAGACTGGAATTCTAGGACTGGCTGCCAGTGATCCTTGGTGCTTGGCTTTTCTGTCACATGGCAATGTACATGGTGGTGTCTTCTTTCTCTTCTGGGTTCTCTTGACTTCAACTTCTGGCTGCTTCCTCTGACTGCTTCTTCTGTGTCCAGTTTCCTTTGCTTGTCAGGGCTTCAGTCATATTGGATTAAGGCCCACCCTCATTCAGTTTTCACTTTAACCAATAGCGTCTTCAGAGATCCTATTACAAATGGGTTCATACCCACAGGACCAGAGGTTGGGACCTGAACATGCTTTTTGTGGGGGGCACGATTCAAATCCCCAAAAATGATATTCCCAAGAGGAAGGGAGCTGAGACCCATTCAATAAATGCTAAGTAGTTGGCCAAAGGTCAAATAGCTGGTTAATGGTAGAACTGAGGTTTAAACTCAAGACTAACTGACTCTACATGGTTATATTTCTTTGGTTGCAAATAACGTAAACTCTGTTCAATCCAACTTATTATTATTTTTTAATTGGGGAAGTCCAGGAGTTGTGCATTCTTCCAGGGCTCCAGGTTCTCAAATGATGTCATCAGGACTGTCTTGATATTGCTCAGCTCTGCCTCCCTCCATGTGTGGACATTATTCTCTTCTGCTGCAGTGAGGTTTTATACATGGAGGTTGGGGCAGGAGGTGAGGAGAGAAATGGATACAGACAGCTACAGGATTATACCATCCCAGCATAGTAGCCTCAAAGGCAGAGTTTCTTTTTTCTTGTGTTAGCCTATAAAATCCAAGAGAAGTACTCTGGCCAAGCCTGGGGCATATTCCCATTTCTGATGATTGGGGAGATGGCAAGTAACAGCACCAGAACTGCATGTTATAGGGGAAGGAAATTCCCTCCTGGGGTGTTTCCACCAGAAGAAAGAACTACATTCAACTGCCTCTGGGTTACAGATTCTGAGGAAATTGCTGAAGGTTTAGGATCATGGCTGTTGGGCATGGGAGAAGATTTGTCCAGGCACAGACAGAAAGATTAAAACCAGCACCGAGAATCCAGTTGAGTTGAATAGCATATTTTGAGTAGTACTGATCTGCAGACAGCTGCACTGGTAGAGGAGAAGGGCAAATGGATGATTGAACTGGCTGAAAAGCTAAAGGACTGCAGATCAGTGTAGAAGAACCGAGCTAGGAGAAGGTTAAGTAGATGGCACTGAGGGTATAAGGAAGAGAAGGAAGGAAATGGAGCCAGAAAGGGTTTGATTGAACTAAATAAAAAGGAAGATTTTGAGGGGTTCAGGGACTCAGTGTGTGGGGAAGGAAAAAAGTAGAAGATATGGAGGAAAAGAAGATCATGGTCAAATTTGAATTTATATTTCTAGCCTTGGGCCAGGACTGGTAAAGAACAGCATTTTATTCAATCCTTGATACCTTCCCAATGTTGTCAGGGACAAGGTGATAGCTAGATTGTGACAAGTGATTGAACAAATGCCATTTGGGGTCAGTAGTAAAAACAGTTACTCTGATGTCATATTATGAAGATACTACTACTAGGTGAGAAAGACCAGCAGGAAAAATAGCAGGACACATGGTTCTTGTATTCAAAGAACTTGTAACACATATAAACTGGAAATGGGTAAAACAATTAGAGAATAAAAAGAGTGTGTTTGTTAAGATTTTGGGTCTGGACGTAGACTCTTTGGATTCAAATCCTAGCTTGACCACTTACTAATTACTAGTTAACACTGTTCTGTCTCAGTGGCTTCATCTGTTAAGTGGGAAGTTATAAAGGATAAATGAGTTTATATATAAACATGCTTAGAATAGTGCCAGATATATACAGTTGCATTTAATTAATGTTAGTCATAATTGTATTAGTGTTCACTACTTTGAACTTTTTGAGGGCAGTTATTATATGTTTTGTTTACCACTGTATCCACAGTGCCCAGCAAGTAGTAGATGCTCAGTAGTGGTTGAATGAAAGTATAAAACTTTTGCTTTTGTGAGCTTGATATACTGGGAGGCACTAATACAGCTCTTTCCCATCCATCTCAGCATCGTCTTAATTTTCTGAGTTCTGTTTCTTTATTGTCTGTCTACCTAGACCATAAGGAGCTATGTTCCCCTTTCCCAGCCATGCATCTGTGATTAGATTATTCATTTGATCTTCTTCCTGTCTTAGCAAATCAGCAAAAAGAAGACATTGGCAGATGTCTATAGAAAGTATGAACTTTTCCTGAGGTTTGGGAATTGTAGGAAATCAGGCAGAATCAATTATTCCCGTAAACCAACCTTAATAGTCAGAAAGCTACAGTCCTCTTCAGTTTCTTACTGTATGGACAAGTCAGCCTTCTGCTTGGTGGTGCTGTTTAAAAACCTGCTCAGCCTGCTCATTGCTGAGGGTATTAGCTGGCTCTTACCTGATTAGCTATTCTGGTCTTCCACTGTGTCACTCCACTGTCTCCAGCTGGGCGTTGATCCTAACTGGATGTCTTGCTCAGCCCTTTAGCATGGTGCTTGCTGGAATGTACCCCATGGTAGATTTTGTTCTCCTTTCCTCATTTTGAAACTTGAAGGACCCATTGTCCCTGCTGCCTCATGGACATTTTGTTGGAAATCTCAAAACAACTAAGCTCAGAAAGGGCAAGAAGCCACTGACTCCACCTAGCCTGACTCGCCAGAACATGATATAATTGTTCCACTTGGTCTCTCTCTGAAGTTTGCTTGCTTTTTTTCTGAAGCCAGACACCACATAGTTCCTCCAAAGTCGCTTCAACACTCTGCTAACACTGTTAGTACAGGACAGTCTGATTCACTTCACCTCTCTTAAAGGAGCTGTTCTTACCAAAGACCAATCGTCTCAAATGAGGGAAGAGGAAAAGGAACCCTCTGTTATCAGAATGGTACTGGCATCCATGCTCTGGGACATCAACAGAGAGATCTTTGTGTGCTGTGGTAGCCAGAAAAGACTAGCATGGTTTTGACTTGAGAAGAGGGGCCATCTGGATAAAGAGTGAGCTATGTATAAAATCATGGAAGCCGGAATGGGGGTGACACATGTTGGGAGGGTAGGGAAGAAATGGGCAGTCTTGAGAAAGGAGCATTAGGGATTGGATGTTGGAAAAGAAGGGACAGTTGAAATCCTGGCTAATGAATGTGTATTTGATTTGATAAGAAATAGAAAATCATTATAAGTTCAAGATAGGGGAATTACATGATCTATAGGGAGTTCTAAGAAGATTACTGTGAAACTAGTATGAAGAGCAGTTGGGAGAAGGAAGAAATTAGACCCATGAAGGTGAATTAAGAAATAATTCTGGGAGTTTAGGCATGAGGTAATGAGGAATTGGGCAAGGGCAGAGTGAGAGGCAATAGAGAAGTGATTACAGGAGATAAGGAAGAAACAATGAGTCTTTGGAATTCATCAGCTGTGGGGACAAGTGAAAGGGTGTAAAATGACTCTAAAAGTTTCTTTGTAAATAAGGTAGAGGGGCATTTAGAGCAAATCAGTGTAGTACTTAATATAAAGAAGCAATATGGTATATTAAAATAATGAAGTTAATGAATAAGTATAGAAATTGAAACCTGCATATTATGTTGTCCAGTATGGTTATAATAAATGTCAACTTTTTAAAAAATGCAGTATTAATGAAATATATTCACACACCATATAATGCATCCCAAGTATACAGTCAGTGGCTCACAGTATCATCATACAGTTGTGTATTCATCACCACAATTTTAGAACAGTTTCATTACTCCACAATAAAGAAAAAAAATAAAAATAAAGAGAACACCCAAAACATCCCATTCCCCTTATGCCTCCTAATATATATATATATATATATATATATATATATATATATATAGAGAGAGAGAGAGAGAGAGAGAGAGAGAGAGAGAGTGTCTTTCTTGCTTATCTGCCCATACATTGGGTAAAGGGAGTGTCAGTCATAGGGTTTTCACAATCACACGGTCCCATGATAAAAGATACATAGTTATACAATCATCATTAAGAATAAAGTCTACAGGATTACTGTTCAATAGATTCAGGTATTACCTTTTAGCTATTCTAATTCATTAGAAACTAAAAAGGAATATCTATATAGTGCATAAGAATAACCTCCAGAATGATCTCTCAACTCTGAAATCTCTTAGCCACTGAAACTTTATTTTGTTTCATTTCTTTCTCCCCTTTTGGTCAAGAAGGCTTTCTCAATCCCACGATGCCAGGGCCAGTCTTATCCCTGGGAGTCATGTCCCACATTGCCACGGAGATTTACACTCCTGGGAGTGATGTCCCACGTTGGGCGGAGGGTAGTGAGTTTATTTGCAGAGTTGGCTGAGAGAGAGAGGCCACATGTAAGCAACAAAAGAGGTTTTCTGGGGGTGACTGTTAGGCCTAGTTACAAGTAGGTTTAGCTTTGCCATTGGAGAGAAAAGTTTCATAAGAACAAGCCTCTAGATTGAGGGCTTGACTTACTGAATTGAGAGTCCCTATTGCTTAAGAGAATAGCAGGAATTCCCCAGATGGTGAAGTTTAATAGTTCCACATTTTTCCCAGTCCCTCAAGGGGACTTTGCAAATACTTTTTTATTTTCTGCCCAAAATACTCTGGGATGTATTGAAGTCTTACACTAACCTGTACAGAATAACAAGATCTCATTCCCTTTTCTGGGTCTCATGTAATTTAGTTGTTTAAATAACCTGACCATACAGGTTAAATTAGATAGTGTGTTACAGAGAATATAAATTTTATACCAAATGAACAGCTCTTAAATAACAGTTAAAACTCAGGAATAGATATGACAACTATAAAAGCTTACAATTTAGAAATCTTTACAGTAAGCGTTATTGAACAATCTGTACTCCCACATAGTCGGTTGTCCAATCTCTGCCCAATAAAGATCAGCTTTTTAAAGCTAAATTCTATTTATTCAATTTTGTTAATGGCTAATTAATAGATACTTCTAAAGTGAAATTTCTTAACATATTTGACAACAAGCTTCATGCAAGTACTCATACTTGTGCTTATAAATTCCATTTCTAATCACAGAAATTTTTTTCCCTTTCCATTAAAAATGAGAGATCCACTTAAAACTTCAGACTTCATTGCTAAAAAGGATTGAAGAGTAAATAGTTCAGGAAATACTGTCGAGGAAATGATGATCTACTAATTTATAATCATCAAGTTCCATTGAACTTTCTTGCCAGTACTTGTGGTGGCATCATCATCCTAAAATTTTTAGGAAGTGAAGAATCTTTGTGAGTTCAAATCAGGAACAACAGTTTTTGACAAAACTTGTTTAAAAGCATAAGGGACTACATGTAATTATTTCTTTTCTAGGATTTTTCAGCAGTTTTTTGTGTTTTTTTTGGTTTTTGTTTTTTGTTTTGTGTTGTTTTTTGGCTATTCTAAGGTCTGTGACAGAGTTTTAAGAAAATAATCTGCTAATAAGTTAAAATGCCAGTATTCAAATTATCTGGTGTTAATACCTCTTCTTTCATAATTCAACAGTATAGGTAGTAAATGGACTTCAGCCTTGGTGGCTTGCGAAAAGTACTTTGAAACTCTTTTACCCTGTTCATAGATTCTCCTTGACTTTGCGTGTAACAGTCATTCCTCTGAAAGCTAGAAGGGGAGAATAACATCAAAATTCATCAGCAGCATACTTCCTTTGGTTAGCATCCGAGAAATCCCTTCTCCTTAGGCTCTCAGGACAGATCTACTTCCAACAGCTGCAGTATCCTTATTTTCAAATGTGTCCTCTCTTGTTGCAGCTGCTGTCCTTCAAAGGAGATGGGCTGGTGACCTCTCACCACCCTGCCCTTCAGGGTCTCCTCTCAGACCAGGATCCAGGCTGCTGAAGCTGGCCACAGTGAGGCTGGAGTTGGCATAGACACACACTCCAGCATGACTTCCCGAGGCCAGGCCAGCTTGCAGCACCATCTGTAAGTAAGTAAACTGATAGCTTACCACTCAAAACCCTGTGTTTTCTCCTAGATCAGCACCACTAGAATCCCCAGTACAATGAGAAAATATTCCTTCCTTAAATGTCACTAGGATCTATTTGATGTCTTGAAGTCAACGGTGGCAGGCTAAACCTGCTCTTTGGCAAATAGGAGAGAATGTTTTTGTTAATTATTCCTTTACTCTTTGTTGATAGACTTTCTCCATTGTGACCTAGGAGAAAGTTCAGATTATGGCAAAACTTTTTCAAAGAATAAAAGAATTTCTAACTCTCTGAGTTGTTAGAAATAATGATAATGATAATAATACCACCACTTTTTGATAGTTAAGCCATCATACTCTACTCATTGCCTGGAAAGTATAATTAGTAAAGTTAAGTTAAGACTTTGGACTAAAGGCCTCTTGGTTTGAAACGAGGTCATCAAGAGCTTATCAGAATTGTAGAAGTTATCAGCCCTGGGACACAGGAAGCTTTTTAATTGGTACCATCTCTGCATATTCACATAAGATTCTCTCTAGGTCAGGGGTGAGCAAATTACAGCCCAAGGGCCAAATCTGGCTCTCCACCTGATTTTTAAATAAAGTTTTATTGGAACACAGCCATATAAATTCTGTTTACATATATATATATATTTTTTTTGGCAGCTTTTACCTTACATGGGCAGAGATGAATGGTTGTAACAGAGACCATAGGCTTGCAAACCTAAAATATTTACTATTTCACCTTTTACAGATAAAGTTTTTTGACCCCTGCTCCAGCTAGTACATCCAAATTATGTAACCATATAATTGAAGATCCTGAAGGAACTGTAGAGATTATGTATCCCAAAACTAAAGTGGTTTTGTAGATAGAGACCAAAGTTCATGAAGTGCCTGGCTCAGGGCCTTACTGTTGACTGATGATATCCGCGCCCCCCTCCCCCTTTTTTTAAAGTTTTTAAAAATTTGCAATGGGATACAGTCACAAAGTATTATATTTGCAGTTAAGGGCATTTGCTTCTCAGTGCTTTAAGGTACAAGGGAAGACAAATTGATCAGAAAGTAACTTTGTGGGCATTGGAATCAGAGTCAAAGAAAGAGGATGGTAATTCAGGTCTAATGATCCCCTCTTTGGCAGCCTCTCTTGTGACTAATTCTGAGTTTGCCAAATTCTTTGTCTCTCTCCTAGACATTAATGTTGCGTATACACTTACACTGCCAGCATCTTGCTCTTTGCATTTCATACTTCGTTGGTTTTTTTTTTGTTTTTTTTTTGTTTTTTTTGCTCCTTGCTGATACTTTTTCCATTGACAAGAACTTTTTTCAGACAAGCTAGAATATAATTGGTTACATTTTAGTTTACTGAATTAAGTCGTATTTCAGTCCTGCCTCCTTAGGATTATATCCATGTCACTCAGTTGGAGTTTTAAATGTTCATAAAACTCTAGACTTTTGTGTATATCCTGTTTCTTGATTTCATCTTGAGATGGGTAATTTAAGCCATTATTTTAATATTTTATTCATCAGCTCCTTAGAGATTAACCTTATATCCAAATTCTTGTTGGGGAGGGGGTGGACTGGCACTTAGCAAGGAAGTTTAGGTGGCTTACTTTTGCCTCCATGTGCATCCTATATGCAAATAAATTGTATTAAGGTATTTTTTGTAAGTACTCATGGCCTTAAATTCTATCCTAATGTTTCATCACTGTTTTGTCCAAGTAATAGAGAAGGATGTAAAAATGACATTCTTAAACTTAATTCAGAAACATTTGTTGAGTGCTTACTATGTACTAAATGTATTACTTTTTTACATTCTTTTATTGTGAAGTATGACATATATACAGAAAAGTGATAACTTTCAAATTACAATGTAGCAGGTAGTTAGAGAGCAAATTTCAAAGAATGTTGTGGGTTACAGTTCCACAATTTTAGTTATTTCCTTATTGTGAAGTATAACATATATACAGAAAAGTGGTAACTTTCAAAGTACAATTTAACAAGTAGCTATACAGCAAATATCAAAGCATGTTATATGCTACAGTTCCACCATGTTAGTTATTTCCTTCTAGCTGTTCTAGTACCCTGGAAACTAAAAATAAATATTTATATAAAGATTCAGTATTTGTAATCCTTTGTTAAATCCTGTCTTGTCTGTTGCTTCCCCTCTCTCTCGTTTGATCACTGTGTCAATCTTCAGGATATCTGGGTAGTGACCACCCTAACTTGTTCATATTGAAAAGGGGTGTCGACATTATGGGAAACGGGGACATATCTGGTTGATGTTCATGAAGAGGCTGTTTCCTCTGAGTTTGAGGACTTATTTAGTGTAGGAACACTCTGGAGGATTTAAGTTTCTGAAAAATAAACTTAGTGAGTGAAACTTCTGTAAAGTGTCAGATAGGGACCTAGGTATTCTTAACATTTTTGGGACTACTGTTGATTAGGGATTGGCATATTGTGTCCATTGGAATATCTAGCGGTAGCTTGCATAGGAGTAACCTCCAGGATAGCCTCTCAGCTCTATATGAAATATCTCAACGACTGTAACCTTATTTTGTTACCTTTCCTTTTCCCTTTTTGGTCAAGAAGGCACTCTCAATGCCTCAATGCCAGGGCCAGGCTATTCCTGGGAGTCATGTTCCACATCAGTGGAGAGACTTACACCCCTGGGAGTCATGTCCCATGTCCCGTGTAGGGGGTAGGATAATGAATTTATTTGCAGAATTGGGTATATTGCTTTTATTGTCTCATACAATCCTCATAAAAACTCCTCTGAAGTATATACTTTTATTATATCTGTTTAAGTAACAAGAAAACTGAGGCAGAGGATAATTATTTGCCCTAGGACACACAGCAAGTAAGAGAATGTGCCAGAAGTTGAACTTGGGAAGTCTTGACTACAGAGTCAGACTTCATTTATTTTTTGTTCATTTGCCCATTCATTTGTTCATTTCTTTCTTTCTTTCTTTCAACATATATTTAATGAGAGCCTATTGCATTTCGTGGTTGATTCTAGGGATATAGCAGTGAAGACAAAGGCCTTGCCCTCATGGATGTGATGCTCTGCTAACCACTTTTTAATGCAGTCATTGTGTATTCTCTTCTGTCCTCTAATCTAAGATGGTTTGATGCTGTTGCTTTCTTCAGTTTCTCCTCAAGAAAGTACCAAAAAAAGGTTTGATAACTGGGTGGAGCTTTTCCAGTCAGCTGAGATAACCCTTTTGAACAGATAGAAATGAGAAAAGTATTCAAAATAGTTTCTGTCTTCTTGAACTACCAAGGACAAGATATCACAGCTTCGGAGACTATTATAGGGTTTATTATCCTGAAGGTCAAGAATTAAGAATTTCTACCTTATATTATGGCTAATGTCCCCTGTTTTAATTTTGGCTAATTTTGTCTTAGGTTTCTCTGCAAACTTGGTTAAAAATTATTCCGTATCCTAGTCATTAAGTCTTTGAGTGGTAAGGACAGTAAGAAAAACACTAATTTGCTTTTTGCTTTTAAGAGATTTTGTGTTTTGGCCCAAGATGTAATTGTGAAGTAGGACAGAGAAGGTCATCTTTGGTGCTCTGCCATCTCCTCTTTCCACTATGCTTTCCTTCCTCCTGCTAGCACCCTAGCCTCCCAGCCAGCAAACTGTTACCATTAATACCCTGCTAATGTATTAACTCATTTCTAAACTCCTTGCATCCTTTCTTGGCCTTTCTCCTTTCCTATAGACTAAGTCCGCTAATTCTGGCTAAGCTGGGAACAGAGAGTTCAAGTGATAGACCATAAAGGCTTAATTGTGATCCTGCCTGGAGAACATGCATTTTAATAGAAAATATCTCTGCTATCACCTCATTTGAAAGCAGTGAATAAATGAAACACACAACTTCTGCAATGTTGAACTAAATTATTAAACTTTTTATAGGACTAGTTTACTTTGCACAACTTTGTATTGCATATTGAAATATTTAGGTTTCCCCATACTGTTTTGAAAAATTGAGTGTGATGAATACTAAGTTCAGAGGAAGAGTACTTTTCTGACAATTGCATGTGTTACCTTTTACTGTATCTTAGGATCGATTACCCTGCCCAGAGTATCCCATTCTTTCTACAAACATTCTTTAAATGTGTGTTAGCATCAGAACATCTGCTGGATGGTACAGCATTGCTAAGTACCATTCAACTGCTGATGATCCACAAAATTACTTCTACTTTACATTTTTACAGCACTTTACTGTTTACAATTTAAAAAGCATTTCTTGCCTATCTCATCTAATCTCCTACATGACTATTATAACAACATACAAGTATGTAAAGAAAATCTTCCCTGTAGATGAGTAATTAAGATAATATTAATCCCAGTTTTCATGGGAAAAAAAATGAAGCACAGGGAAGTTAAGTGATTTGCCCTAACTAAAAACCAGGTTTTCTTGACTCCAGGTCTAGTGTGCTTTATTCTCAACCACAGCTACCTATAAAATCAGAACTTTTCTACAATTCATATGCCTGGTGTCCTCTGGCATTTGAATGTTTATGTCACTGAGTTTCTACATTGCATTTGCTCCAATTGAATTTCATCACTTTTTAAATAGGACTTTTTCTTTTTTCCTAGCTTCTATAAGCCATCCTAATTTAGAATCATCTACATTCAGATTTGATAGAATATTCTCAGTTTCTGCATTTAAGTCATTTGTCCATTTATGATCCTTAGGGATTTAATCTAACCTCACAAAATAACAGTTTTGGTTCTATACAGATATTTTTAAAAATCATAGCCCTGATGATTGGAATAAGTCCAATTTTTCCTTATAGTCCATAACTATTTTAGTTTCATTCTCTGTTCTTCTAGTCTAAATGGAACTTGCTCCATCCAACTGTTGAAATCACAGTAACGAAAACACAGATTTTTGCATCTCCCAAAGAAGAAAAAAAAAAAAAAAGTTTTGGTACCTCTCTTTAGCATAATGTTTTAAAGCACTTTAAAATATGTATTTCACTGGTTACACAGTTCCTCTTAGACTAATCTGGTCCTATACCCTGTTCTAGTTTGCTAATGCTGCTGGAATGCAAAACACTGGAGACGGATTGGCTTTTATAAAAGGGGGGTTATTTGGTTACACAGTTACAGTCAGGCCATAAAGTGTCCAAGGTAACACATCAGCAATCAGGTACCTTCACTGGAGGATGGTCAGTGGTGTCCGGAAAACCTCTGTTAGCTGGGAAGGCACGTGACTGGCATCTGCTCCAAAGTTCTGGTTTCAAAATGGCTTTCTCCCAGGACATTCCTCTCTAGGCTGCAGTTCCTCAAAAATGTCACTCTTAGTTGCACTTGGGGCGTTTTTCCTCTCACAGCTTCTCCAGAGCAAAGTCTGCCTTCAGCTGCTGTCTTCAAACTGTCCCATCATCTGCAGCATCTCTCTCAATTCCTTTGCATTCTTCAAAGTGTCCCTCTTGGCTGTAGCTCCTCTTCAAAATGTCACTCACAGCTGCACTGAGTTCCCTCTGCCTGTCAGCTCATTTATATGGCTCCACTGATCAAGGCCCACCCTGAATGGGTGGGGCCATGCCTCCATGGAAATATCTCATCAGAGATATCACCTACAGTTGGGTGGGGCTCATTTCCATGCAAATCTAATCAGCACCAAAATGTCTGCCCCACAAGACTGCATCAAAGAATATGGCTTTTTCTGGGGGACATAATACATTCAAACCAGCACAACCTGTTTCTCTGTATTCATTTTTAGTATGTTGACTTAATGTCTCTATTTTTCTGGATTTCCCATTTATCTTTTGTATCCATAGCTTTTGGGGTTTTGCCTTGTCATTGTATTTGGGAGCATCTGCTCTTAAGCAAGTAGAACTAACTTCTCAAGCACTCATAGTGCTCCTTCTTTCAACTGGAGTTTTTGTCACTTGGTCATATGCCATTTAACACTTTATTAATACATTTGGTGTATTGCTCCGTAGTTGTTTCTTGTGGGTAAGTCTTTACTCCCCACTGTGATTTTAATGAATAGTCCTAGAAGGCAGGGATTATGCCTTAATACATCCTTCAAGAAGAAACCCAAGAAAAACAGAATCTGTCTTAGAGTGTGTGCAGTAATTCAGTCTTTCAAGAAGTATTTACCTGAATGCTACTGTTTGCCTTTCATTCTGCTAGGGACACATAGTCAAGCAATGGGCTTACACTCTAGTAGGGTGTTCAGACAGATAAACCTGATAATTCAAAATACTGTGATATGTTATTTGAGAGAGTCAGTATGACATGTTATGTAGGTATATAGTGTATGTGTATAGAGGAGGCTCCTCAAAAGCTGTCTAGGAAGGTGGCTTCTGGGATCTAGCTGACACCTAAAGGATATATAAGAGTTCCTCATTTTTAGCAGGGGTGGGAAGGAGTTTAGGGGGCTGTTGGTATGGGTGCTCCTGTGGAAGAAGACCCATCAATCTAGCTGTGGGGTAAAGAGGTTCATTATAGCCGGAGCATGGGGTTCAAGTGAGGGGCTAAGATGTGACAGGGATCTGGGGTGGTCTTATTAATTGCTTGGGCTTTATCCTAAGAACAAGAGTTTTTTAAAGTCAGGGAGTGGCATGGTCAAATCTGTAGTTTAGGGTTTTCTAACTCTGCTGTGGAGAATGGTTTGCCCAGAGAAGAGCTGTAGGGAGACTACATAAGAGGTCACTGAAGTAAAACAGAGTAGAGATGATAGTGATGAGAACCAGCGTTAAGTGGAGGGATTCAACACATTTAGCAGAAAGTGTCCTTGACAATTATTAGATTGGGGTTGGAGTGCAGTAAGAGAAAAACAGACATGGTCAAGGGTGATTGGAAATCCTTCAGTATTCTGTTCCTCTTCCATTCCTCCATGCATTGATTTTAGGCAGCCATAGATTTTGATCTATAATATCCATGGCCATAAAATAAATACATTTGTACCCAGTATGACAATTATATTTTACCATTTTCTAAAGTCTCTAGAGGAAGACTTAGATTGTAGAGGATAGTTTATATGCTACAGATATTCTATATGTTAAAAGATCAAACAGCATACTTAGGTATATAAAATAATTTACAGTAATGAAAAAAGTCATCTTTTTATATTTCAGAGAAATATAAAGATATAATTCTATTTTTAAAATTGTATGCAATTAAAAATAAGTTAATTGGTGATATATTTATTAGTCAAAGAAGGAAAGTGGACTTTGCATTGCTCAGACTTAACTGAAATAAAAATCTAGACATAAAAAATAAAGTCAGTCTCTAATAAAGAAAAAATAAGTAAAAACAACAACAACAAAAAAAACAACACCCACATTTCTTAGAGATGCAGATGGCTCTAAGTGGCATCTAGAGTAACGAAAAGACATTTGTGGTTTCCTGGCAGAGTCTGGGTCAATAATGAATGAAACAAGTTATCTCTTTGGGATTCTGCTTCTTTAGTAGGGAATCCCCACTGGCCAGTTCACTCCTAAGTACCTTCTAGGAAGTGATTCTTTTATTTCCCTTGTTTTATTCTTTCCTTCCTTTTTAAAATGTTTTTTATCTATTATTATTATTGTTGTTAGTATTATTATGAAAATTAATCTGTTTCTTACCAGGCCTCCCTTAAATTCTTGGACTTGGGAAGTCCTCTTGAGAGGTGTACAATATACGGAACTGGCACCTTTGATTTTATCTTGGCACTGCCAGATCAGCTCTGTGATTCTGGATTTACCACTTCTCTGGATCTTAGTTTCTACATTTGAAAAATGAGAAGGCTCAAGTAGATTATTGATAAGGAACTCCCAGCTATGATTCCTCTGCCCTACCGTTTCTCTTTCCTGATCCTCTACATCCAGTTGCTTCCAGGCCTTTTTTTACTTGAGGGTCCCACTGGTACTGGAGATGTTATCAGAGCCACTTCTGTGACTTGTCCCCTGACCCCACTGGCAGAACCAAGGGAATAAGGATGGGTTACTAGAAGGCAGACCCAGGAGAGGAGAAATGGCAACACAGCAGTGGCAAGTCCTGTGTTTTAAATACTTGGAATCTAGGGAAACTTGCCCCTGTATAACATTCCCTCTTGCCATTTCTTTTGTTACTATTTTTAACCAGTGTTTGAGTTTTTTCTTTGTTTTGTTTTTCTTTTGTGTGTGTGCGAGTTTCTTTTCCTTGGGTGGGAAAGGTGGGAGTGGTTGCTGAAGAGGGGAAACGAGAAACATCAGAACTTCCTAGGGACACAAGGCATGGATTTCCTTCCAAAGGTTACAATTCTCTTCCCCTGAAGGCCACCATTTGCAATTTCTCTGCTGTTATGGCAACCCCATCTCACATCCATCTTTGGGTGCTGCTCTATAACATATTCATAACCCCTCCATAACCAGTGTCCTCCTAAAATCCAGCTAAGTTCATTTCCTCTCTAAATGCTAATTAACTCCACCAATCACCAATCACACTTAAGTCCCCTGGACTTATATTAAGTGTGATTCTTTTTAAAAATATATTTAAAATATGTTCAGATATGAAACAGGAAAACACCAAGTCATTTTGTATACATTGCAGTATATATAGTAATATCTTGCATTACATATTTTAAATACACTAGAAATAGGGTAACTTTTCACATATTGATCTGTTTATCCTCAGAGATGAAAGTTCTGAAGACTAGTCCTTCAGCCATCAAGTCATTTGACTTAATTTGTTTTCTGTGTACATCGTGTTAGCTGGGACTTATTGAAATTGATCCCAGTTTAGAAACTGGCATGTATATTTTTGTAAAGTGGTTTTTATTAGGACTACAAAAGTGTAGTTATTGAAAGCTCTTTCAGAAAATGTATTACTCCTGCTATGATACTAAAAAATGGTAAATTTTCTCTTTTATGTTATGTCTACTCTACAAAAGTTTAACTATAAAGGACAGTTTAAAAAGCAGACTTGGTTTGCTTGGTATATTTTAAAGTTGAGTGGATCTGCTGCTGGACCACTGGTTCTTGGTTTCACTGGTTTGCCACTAGAGCCACCTCCACAATCTATCATTCTATAAAGAAGGTTAGTCCTGTCAATGGGAAATAAAGAAAATAATTTTCATTCATTCTGCCGACCAGTCTTTACTATCAACTCCATATCCGTTACTGCTTTCCCTTCTACTAAAGCGAAGATGATTCAATTGCAACACCTTTTCCTGTTTCTGATACAGCTTATAAGGCTGATTCCCTTTTCTCCTCCAGCTACCTTGATGTTAGTTTTAACTTTGTTTCACCAGTGGACATCATACTGATTTGCCTGCTACCTAAGATTACTGGGTTGTAATCTTCTAGGAAGCCAAAGACCAGGTCTAATTTATTTTTAGCAAAATTGCGTTTGTAATAGATACTTGTGAGTTTGTGGAATCTGGTGGAATAGGATTGAATGACTTTATTGTGTGCTTTTGAGTTACCTTGTTTGCAAAGAATGGCCTCTTGTGGCTCTCAAAATCCCCTAGAAAGAGTTTTTTGTTTTGTTTTTATTTTTGAGCCTTGCAAAGAGTAATAATTCTTTACCCTTTAACCTTTCCACTCCTCGACCCTCGTTCTCCCACCGTGCTTGCTTATAGTTGCAAAGGATCATGATCTCTGGACCCACCCTTCAGTAACAACCTAGTTAAATAAGTTGAAAATGAAGGGATGTCTTGGTCTCTACCGTGGCCCGGGTGGGACTGGCTTGGATAAGACAGCCGAGTAGATTATTTCACAGGGTCAGTCAGTCTCAACCTTGACCGTTGCCTTTTCAACTCTCCAGGAAAAAAAATGTCAGTCTTTGTTATGATGAAAGCAACCGGGAGGGGCGGTGGTGGTGAGAAGAACCAAAATAAAATTTGTTTAAAGCTAAACGTCGCACAGAAGAACCACAGTAAAATTTGACCAAAGATAAATGTCGCACAGAAGCTGCAGTAGCGGGGCGGGGGGGCGACCACAGCACCTGCGAGGGCGGCGGCAGGCGGGCGGGGCGTGGCCGGCGGGCGGGGCGTGGCCGGCGGGCGGGTCGGCGGTAGGCGTGGCCGGCGGGCGGGGCGGCGGTGGGCGTGGTCGGCGGGCGGGGCGGTGGCGCCGGCGCCGGCAGTTGGAAGGGGGAGGAGTTGCCCTTGGAGGCGGCACCGGCCCTGGGCCCCGAGGCCCGCGGCGCCCTATCCGGCCCTAGCCGAGTGGCCCCGCGGAGCCGGCGCGCTCCCGCCTGCAGGGGGAGGGCAGACCGGGCGCGGGGACCGGCCAGGCCGCGACGGGCACTGTTTCTCTTTCACTTTCCTTCCCTTCGGGGCCGACGCGCTGGCAGGAGAGGAGCGGCGGTGGCCGTGGGGTAGGTACGGGCAGGCCTGGGAGCGGCGCCGAGGGGTCGGGATTCCGGCCGTCCCGCGCTCCCCGCCCAAGTTTGTGCCCTTTGCAGGAGCGGCGCCTCGAGGCACCTGCCGCGGCCGGTCCCGCCCGGAGCCGGGAAAGCTCCCTCCGGGTCGGGCGGGCCGGAGTCCGGGAGCTTCGAAGCGGCTCCCCGCTCTCGCGAGCAGAGAGGGCGGCCGGCTGCTGACTGAAGGCCGGGGAAGAGCAGGCGCGTCCTCCGTAGCGCAACTCCGGCCCGGCGCGAGTGGCGCGTCAGGCAGGCCCGGGCCCGCGCACCTGCCGGGCGGGCGGGGCGGACACCGGCTTGGACCGCGCGCCGCTGCGCCTACGGATCCTGCCGGAGGAAGACTAGTTCCCTACCGCCGCCGTCACTGCAAGTACTTGCTTCCTTTAACTGTCTTGGTGACAGTGCTTTATGGCTTATGATCTTAATTACTAACCCAGGTTGGGACCGTGTATTTCCGCTCTTAAAGGACTTTCTCTTACTTTGGAGCTTCCTGGCATACCTGTGGGAAAGGCAGGGCAGGTAATTCCAACGTACAGAGGACGAAACCGAGACCCAGGTACGGATGTTGAATGACTTGCTGAAGGTCATACAGGGCTGAGGACAAGAACCCAGACCAGACACATACACCCCCGCCCCCGTCTGTTAATGTTCTCCATCAGTGACACTCTCGATATGATTTCCCGAGTAGATGGGATGATTACACTTAGATCCTATCACGTGCACATTCGCAATGGCTATGCGTCGGTGGAATGTTGTTTTCCAGTTGCTTTATAATTGTCTATGAATTTTAACAGCTAAGCTAGAAGAAAAGTTCCTGTTTATAGAATGAACTTAGGAAAATCAACACCTTCTTTCAAGTTTGTTTTCTGAGAGGGCACACTCGTAACCTTTAAAACTTTTTTTAGTCATCTTATATACAAGCCAGCTATGCCAAACGTTTCAGAAAATGTTAATGTCATTTATTTCATTTTTACTGTGTGCTTGCTTTATGTGTATTGTCTCATTTAATCCTCACCACTCTAGATGGTTGGCACTCATTATTTCCATTTAACAGTTTAAAAAACCAAGACTTAGGATAAGTAATGTCCAGGTTATACATGTACTAAATGTGACTAGTCTAATAGAAGAGATAAAGAATTGAATGACTATAAACCAAAGTAAAAGAGAAACATAATAGAGAAGCAAAGGTTAAAGACTAGGAAGAGATTACACATGAAGATTGCATTGGAGATGGGTAGATCTGGCAAGAGAGGAAGGGCTTATTAGGCAGAGAGCATGGATCCTGGAGAGTAGACTGTGGGAGAGGAGTGATCAGCTCAGTTTGCCTGAAGAAAGGTGTTGAAGGTCAGCCTGTGGTGCGTCTTCTGTGACACACTGAGGAATTTAAACATATTTCTATTCATGAAGAGTTGTCGCTGGTATTTTTTGAGAATAGGACTCAAATATGATTGAATAAAATAAACCTGGTAGCAGAATGTAAGATGGCTGGAACCTGGAGCAGTAATACACAAGTAGCGTGACTGTGAATAGAATGGAAAAGGGCACAACTTGATTTAACTACTGACTGATGGTGGGGTAAAAAATGTAAAAGGAAACATCTTTTTAGGGAAGGTAATGTTTTCAGTTTTGAATCTGGTATTGACAGAAACTGATAGAACGATCAAACAAATAATCAAAATGGATTGCTGGAGAGGGGAAGATAATCAAAGCTGGAGTTAATAACCTGGTTCTCTTTTGCACAGAGGTGATGCTTGAGGCTCCAGGAGGAATTTTTCAGTTTCCAAATTATTGTAGCAGGTTTACAGATTAATGTTATAGTGAAGGAAACATTTTATTCACCTATTCATCAAGTTCAGAGCATGTAACACTTGCTGTTATTATAATGATATTATTGCAGTATGAGAAAGTTGACATCTTTTTCTGTCATCTTTTTGAAATTACTGTGTAAACAGATATGGAAAAGCAAAACCATCAGAAGGAGTGATGATCAGCGATCTCATGGTAAATCTGGATGTTGCTCCTATGCCTCAAGACATCCTATTGGGAACTGCACACCAGCTCCTAGGATCAGACTTGCATCCACTTAATACCCCTCTTTGCCTGAACTACTAAAACTAACCACGAATGGCTACCCAAAGGAAACACCTGGTGAAAGATTTCAATCCCTACATCACCTGCTATATCTGTAAAGGGTATCTGATCAAGCCAACTACGGTGACTGAATGCCTCCACACCTGTAAGTATTCTTTTGTGTCATCTACCCATCAAAAGTTATGCCTATACTTACCTTTTTAAAAACTGCCCTATTTTGGTTTTATCTAGATTTTAACTTTAAAAAAAATCAGTATTCTAAGAATTATCTTACTTTGAATTGGTTTTGGGGAGACTTGTCATTTAAATACCAGTGGCATGAATTTTTTTGTTATTTGAATCTTAATGGTTGACTTGTATTTGATTTGTAAAATGTCCTGAAAACCAGTTGCATATTGTTGGGTATGGTTTTTTTTGAAGTGAACTATTTTAGATTTTTTATTTAAAAAATTATACCAAAGGAATTTATCTGCTCAGAGGTTTTGCTGGGATAGGCATACTTTAGTTCAGTAGGTCTTAAAATGTGTTTCCTAGATGGGCAGCATCAGCATCACTTGGGAACCTGTTTGAAATGCAAATGATCAAGCCCCACTCCAGACCTACTGAATCTGAAGTTCTGGGGGTGCCACTGCTCTGGCATTAATACCTCTCCCATGAAAAGAGGAAGAGAATTTTTATAACCCCTTGTGCTAGGATTACACATACTTTTTCTGTTTCTGCCAGTATTTTTTTTTCCTATTTCTATTAAAGTAATCCCAATAAAAGTTCCAGCTTAATGGCTGTTATGTGCCTCAAATTAGGTACCTTAATACTTGGTTTCATTTTAGCTTTACAATAACCTTGAGCAGTGTGTAGTGGATGTGGAAAGGGACAGAAGATGCAGAGATTATCTTCTTTAGGATGTGAAATCTAAGAGGTTAAGTAACTTGCCCAGTGTCACAGCTAATGATTGAGGTGGAAATATATTCAACTCCAAAGTACAGGTTCTTTATAATATAACATAGTGTCTTTTTTTGTAAACCTTCCCTTTCAGCTATTCTCCATCTGCTAAACTGATACAATAATAAACAAGATTTAGTGGTTCTCCCTTCTTCAGTATTATATGGGTAACTGATGTTTCTTCAAGTCTTCTTTTAAATGACTGAAAAGCATTTCAGCTCTTTGCCTGTCCTCAAGCCAGCTAGGTTGGTACTCCATACTTCTCTCAGAGAGAAATTCTGCAGTTAACACTTCCTGGTTGCTCTCTGAATGTAGAAAGAAGGACACCAAAAAGCTGAGTAGGATGGCTGCCTGCAGCAGTCGTTGATGTTCTTAGCACTCCATTAGTGTGGAAGAGAAAGAGCTAGCCAGTCAGAAGTGAGGCAGAGGCAGAGACGGTAAGGCAGACTATGCATCCCATCCTTCTGACAAGGAGATGTAAAAAAAAGGGTTATGAAAGCCACACTTATAACTAAGCTCAGACTTCACCTGCAAAAAATCACTTCCCTTCAGCAGGCCAAGGACATTTGATAAAAAATAAAATCAAAAGATGAGTAAAACTGTAAAACACAAATGAGTTTTAGCTTTAAATGGTCACCTAATACTAGATGAACAAAATCCACGTTAACCATGGTTACATGTCTGTGAGGTAATTTTAATAACGTAATAAAATTAAATGTATTCACACAATAATTATTAGATATTTAAAAATAAATAATTAGATGTCAGGCACTTTGCTAGGCACTGGGGGATAAAGTGATAAATAGAATAAATTTGGAACTTACGCCCTATCAAGCAAAACTTCTCATAAGCCAAGAAGAAAGTTCACAGATGAATTTGTCTCTGTTTCTTTTCTGAGACCTCAATCAGCTATGCTGCCTCCCAGACCTTTATTTCTGACAACCTTTTTCTGAGCTTCAGATCAGCATTTCTACTGGCTGTCCACTTGGATGTCATAAAGTCACTTGGAATTCAACAAATCTGTGAATGAACAAATAGGATGCCAACACCCAGTTGTCTAAGCAAGAAATAGGCTCCACACTTGACTCTCTTTACCTTCACTAACAAAACTGGGACAAAGTCCTGTCTAGTCTCTCTCTTTAGTATTTTTTAAATCCGTCCGTTCACTTCCATCTGCCTGTTAACTGGTTTTGGTCAGGCCCTCATTACTTCTCAGGAAAGCCACTGCAGCAGACTCCTAACCCTTCCAGAGTTGTAACATTTAAAAGTTTACTGTTGTCATCACTGTTACTTTTCAGCCTACCCTAAAATTTGTTAAAGATATTCTGTTCCCCTCTGGATAAATTAAAACTCCTTAATGCTGGTCTGTTTCTGCGTATCTCTTTCTTCTCCACTGCCTAAGGCATGTAACTGATTCAGCTGCCTGTTCTGCTTGTAATGCACTTTTTCCTCTCTGGGCCTGGATAAGTTAACCGATTCTTTAAAACTCATCTCCTCAAAGATATACCACCCACCTGCTACCACAGACAGATTTGGATTAACTTTATCACTAGTTTGATTAAGTGCTTTATAAAACTTAAATGAATAACTAAGTTGATTATTTTATTGTGTTTTTCCCTTCAGAGATTCAAGTGCAGTGGTATGTAACATGAAAGGCATGTGGGCAATGTAGGTTAGGAGTTAAGAATTTTGAAAAACTACCTTCTAGAATCTAGGTAGGAGTCTTGTGGGTCTTAGGGAGAGGGAGTCTCTGGAATGGGAACTAATTGGCAGTCCTAGATTATGGGATGCTCTTTCTCTTATATCAGGGCCCTGAGAAATTTTTGAAGCTTCTTAAAATTATATAGGTTTGTTAACTTAAAATGAAAGACTTCTTACACAAACTAAGAACAAAGGAGCTTAACTAAGAATGAGTTCTTTGGGAAAATACATTGTTTTACTCAGTTTTTAACTTTACAAAGAAAGTTAATAATTAAATATAGTTGATGTAATAAGATGATTTTGGTAATACACAAGAATGAAGGAATAACTTAATCATGAGATGGTAAAACTTAATTACTGCCAACCATTTATAGTTTTTAAACAAGAATCATAAATGCATAAGTACAAATTCTTGATTCATTGATACTGTTTAAGAATCTTATGCCGCATGCACTTGCTGGTCAAATTGCAGTACTCAGGGTAGCAACAGCAAGCAGCAGCCACATCACCTGGGAATTGTTAGAAATGGAGATTCTTTAGCCTTATCTTAGACCTACTGAATCAGAATCTCTGAGGGCATGGTCATAAATCTATGAAATAACAAGCCCTCCAGGAAATTCTGTGGTGTATTGAAGTTTAAGAAGTACTGCTCTCTAAGTAACACAGTTGTTATGTGGTATAGCTGGGTTCTGAATCCTGGTTATCTGACTCAAACATGACTTCATAATAAATTATGATATTTCCCTAATTTTATTTTGTCTTCTTTGAACTGCTTGGCTGTATTTTCTAAAATTTCTTTAAGCAACATATCAATTTAAAATAAAGTACATTTAAAATTTATATTTAATCAGGCTGTGTTTTCATTGTCAATCAGGATCTGAATTTCTTATCAATTCTCAATGAATAAGCAATATATGAAGAAAAAATATATATTGAACTTTCCAATAAATATCTATATAATTTGATTTTTAGGATAAAAATAAAATACCTGTTTTTGGAATAAAAATCAAATACCTAAATAGAAATTATGTATATAGTTTCAATAGCTACAAATATAATGTTTGCAATAGCTACAAATATAATAGAAATGAGGTCAATGATAGAAAGATGTTACATGTTTCAGACCATATTTTGGCAGAAACCAGTCATTCATTTATGAAAGTGATTATAGTGTTCATTTTAATTACTTTTTAAAATAAGAGATCTTAATCTATGTATCATCATTCATAATAGTGTTAAAGAAGAATTGTATATTAGATGTATGATTCTTCTAGCTTTTGAAACCATGCTTTAGGTAGGAAAGAATGTTTAAACAATTAGTTGTAAAGCATCATAGTGAGCACTGAAACACAACACTCGGGGATAACAGAAATAAAAAATTTGAATTATCTTCTATACTGATTCCTGAAAATAAATTATATCTAGTTCAGAAAGAGTTGGAACTGAAACCAAGGATGGATTGAGAAAAAGCATGTAAGCTAAAATACAAATATGTCCAGGACTAGAAATCATGTTGAATATGCAGGTATTTTTAGGTCTAACACAAACATTAAATGTAAATATTATGAACAAGTGCAATTCAACTGGTAGAAAAGACAAAAGAATTTTCATTTAGATAGGTCCTATTCTAGGTACTTAGGACACATTGGGGAACATACAAGACAATAAGTTGTCAACAAATCAGAGTTGAGTTTGCAGACTACAGTGTTTTATTAAGGACACCAAAGTTTGGCTGCAGCCAAGGATGCGAGATCACTTGTTAAGAACAGAAGTAGTTTTGGGGTTCTAGGAATGGCAGACAATGTTTATAGACATAGAAAGGAAGTTAGCTTGACTCTTATTGATTAGATGAGGGTTAGGGCAAGTGGGTTTTATTTTGTATTGGGTCAAACATAATGAACCAGGGGTTTAATTGACTATCTGAGTCAGCTGCCTTGGTGGGGATTTCAAATTTCAAAAGTTATCAAAAGGAAACTCAAGCGAAAGTTCAAGCAGGAAGTGGGGCATGAGTTTTGTTTTTGTGTTTTGTGGCTCTGAAAGGTCCCCAGGGCTTTCTCTATATAATTTTATTAAAATAAATAGTATTGTTTATTAGAAGATAATAAATAATATAGAAAAAGGAAAAATCAAGCTGAGTAAGGGGAATTGGCAGCCAGTGAGAAGGTGTTAATAAACTGTGTTCAGGGTAGGCCTCATGAAGAAGGTGACATTTGAACGAAGACTTAAGGAGGTCAGATACCTGTTAGGTACCAGTTAGGTATCTGAGGGAAGAGTGTTCCAGATAGAGGGAATAGTGAGAGCAAAGCCTTGAAGGTAGAAATGTGCCTAACATTGAGAAGCAACCAGGAGGCTGATGTGGCTGGCCAGTAGTGAGTGAAGGAGAGTTCAAAGAGGTCATGGGATGAGTGTGTGCCAGAGGCACAGCCCACTGTTACTGTAGGGCTGTTTTAAGGATTTTGGCTTTTACTCTGAGAGAAGTGAAAATGAAGGCCCATTTCAGGCAGTGTTTTGAGCAGAGTAATGGCATGATTTCATGTATGTTTAAAAAGAATCGAACTACTGTAGCAGGGCAAGAGCGGAAGAGGGGAGACCTGTTAGGAAGCTGTTGCAATTATCCAGGCAAGATATGATGGTGGCTTGGAAAAGAATGGTAGTGGTGGTGAGAAGGGTTCAGATTCTAAATATATTTTAAAGATAGGGCCAACAAAATTTAGTAATGGATTGAATGTATGTTACAGAAGAAAAAGGAGTCAAGGATATCATCAAGATTTTTGGCCTGAGAAACTAGAAAGGTAAAGATGTCATCAAATGATATAGAAAAGGCTGAGGGTGAAGCTATTATGGGGGAAAGATCAGGACTTTATTTTTTGGAAATTGCATGTAAGCTATGAGACATCTTAGTGGAGATGGCCATTTGAGAGTTGGATATATGAGTTTGGAGATCATCAGCATATAAATCAAATTTAAACAGTTTACTAAGGGAACCAGTGTGGAAAAGAGGACCAAGGTCTGAACCCTGGGGCATTCCAGCATTAGCAAGTCAGAGAGAAAAGGAGGAGTCAAAGAGACGGAAAGAGTGGGGTCCTAGAACACAAAGTAAACAAATAGTGTTGAGTAGGAATCAGCTGCGTCAAATGTATCGAGTAAGATGGGACCAAAAAAGGACCACTGGATTAGCAGTGTGATGATTATAGATGATCTTGTCTAGCAGTTTCAATGGAGAGGTAGGAGCAAAAGTAAGGTTGGAGAGAGAATGGGAAAATTTTAATTTCCTGATTTTGATAATTGTACTGTGATTATATATGACGTTAACATGAGGTGAAGCTGGGTGAAGGATTCACAAGAACTGTACTATTTTTGCAACTTCTCTAAGTGTAAAATTATTTTTAAAATAGTTAAAAGTAATAAGGATGTGATCAGTATGTTTGCACATTTTTCTCCCATAATGTTCAGCTGTACTGTTGTAGAAGCGGATTAGATAAAGAGTTGGATTTAACCAAGGTTGTAATTTAACTGAGCCAAATATGACCAAAGAAGAGAAGGGCAGGGGAGTTGAAGTAGAGAAGAGCAGAGACATTAAGAATATGTGCAAGGAAGAGATTATTCTGATTGGTCATGGAACATATATTGGTAAGGAGGGGAATGAGCAGCACTCGCTGAGTTACCAGACTCTGTCCTGACCCTCGAGTCTCACTTGACTCTGTCAGCCTGCCTGTGGAAGTGGGTAACCTGTCCAGCCTTCCTGGACCGTCTGGTATCCTGGAATGCTTGTTTTAAGATCCCCCAGACTGTGCTTGAATCCCCAGACTCTGCCCTGTCCCTGTTCAACAAGCTTGGCTTTCCTGCCTTTTCTTTGTCCCAGCAAAACAAGAATAAAACATTCTACTCAGTAGAAAGTAATGCTATCCTCAGGTCCCCCATGAAATTCCAACTCACATAGACCTTTGAAGAAATGTGCCACATATAAAAACGTAAGAAAAATAAAGATGTTCATTATATAAGTAAATAAAAGAGAGATCATCTTTTGGAAGCTAATTACAGCTATTCTGGATTTCTTTTAGTCAGTTTCACACATAAGAATATCAAAAATAGGAAGCTGATGTCTCTTCTCTTTGCAGATGACCAGAGTTTACTTATAAACGATTATTTCAAAGGCAAAATGTGTAGAAAATGAATATTATCAAGAGCACATAAAGATAGTGAAGTGCTTAAGGAAAGAAAAAAAACATACATGTAAGTTGACAGATAAAACCTACAGATGATATGAACAAAGAAAATCAGCATTTGATCACTTCTGATAAACGAAGCATTACTAATGACAATGCCAAGGACTTGAGAGAAAAGACTTAGTGCTCAAGAAATTTTTGTTACATTACTTTGTCTTACCAGAGCTGGGTTGCTAGATATATAAAAGAGATGTGGTTGGGCCATACATCCAAGATAGCAAGAAGAAATGGTTCTTGTACCTGTTGTGAGAAAGCCCCCAGGCACTTGAAAATAAGGAAGATAACCCTTTAATAGTAAACTATGAAATTAACATTTAATGCTGTATCAGAGCAGATATATACAAAGTGATTGGAAAGAGACACAACAAAATAGCTAGTGAACTAGTAGGGCTGTACTAGAATTGGATTAAGCATATAAAGTTAAGGAAAGAATATATAACAGAGAAGTGTAAGTCAATATTGGGCCACCTAGAAATGGAAGTATTGTACAAGCAAAGATGGGCAGTTCCTAGTCAGGTAAAACTGTGTCTTAAACATCACACTTGAAAATCTGAGGACCCAGTTGAAAGGCTATCCTTATGGTAGAGATGACTGCAGGGGATTAAGACCAATAAATGGTAGATATTTCAGGTTCCATTTGCAAGATCATCTCTTATTTAAGATGGATTCCATAGTCTGATGCCATTAAATATACTTGAATTCTCCTTGTTACGATTTAGTCCTCATCCGGTGATTTAACTTATAGTAATACCTAACATTTATTGAATTCTTAATAAGTGTCACTCATTTACACACTATACATTTATCATCTCATTAATCCTGACAAGATCCCAGTGAGATAGGTACCTTTGTTTTCTCCCTTCACATTATGGCGGAGCTGGGATTCAGATCTAGCTAGTCTGACTCAAGATTATCTCTTATGTACTTCTATGCTGTCCTACCTTGGTTTCTCATATAGACCTGCATTATAGGGAGAGAGTACATTATTACATAGTCTTTTTTATTATGTATTGTCCTGTGACAGCTGACTTCTTAATGGCGAATTAATAAAGTAACTTATGGTTTGGTGGAGGGCCAAATCCTGGAATGAGGCATCCTAACAAAGGTACTAGCCAGTGAGGTTTTATTGGCTAGCTCCTGGCCTCTCCTTGACCAGTGTTTCCCAGTTATCTTCTGGCTGCATCAGAATAACCTGAGGGAATTGTGGAAAAGTTGAGAATCCTCATCCTAATCTCCCACAGGTTCTGATTTAACTGGTCTGGGATGGGGACTAAGGATCTGTACTTTAAAAAATCTCATGAATAATTTTATGCCCATCCAAATCACTGCTTTAGATGGCACAATGATCATTTCCCTATTGTACAGCAACCTAGTTCTTCAAATCTAAAAAATGGTTAAGTAAGGAATTCACTTGTAAACTTCAGGCAGAAGTTAAGTGATGTTCATGATGAGATAAATAAAAAGATTAATTAAAGATACAAAATCTTGATGCCAGGGACCAAATGTTACTGACTTTAACACACACACACACACACACACAGTGCGTAGACTTTAGGCCCTGGAGCTGCATGGCCTGGCTCAGTGCCATCTGTGCTCAGGCTATCCAGTACTGTATTCCTCGTTTGCCAAAGAAGGATGGTAATAGTCCATACTGTAGTCCTTACAAAACCGTGAGCCCAGAGCCTGATATTTGCTTAATACTCAGTATGTCTTAGCCCTTGTTGCTATTATTTAAGAGGTTTTCCAAATTGTAGTATCTTTGATGAGCTCACCTTCCCTCTTTCTGACCCAGGTGTTTCTTGTGGTTACAGAATCTTTCCTTCTATAAAGTGAGTGGTGAGAACTGAGATTCTAGTTGGTCTCCATACATAGGCTTAACAAAAGACTGGGACCTTTTTAACGTTATTTTCAATCAGTTGAGTTAACCAGTACAGCACTTGAGCAGTTTCTTTAGGATATTTTTAAAATATGCTTTATAGGTATACTTCAAATTATAAACTAGAATCAAAAGTCAGTCTTCTAGTAATGAACACATTTTTAAGCATCTAAAGGAATACAGCAAATCCTTGTTTTACTGTTTTCAGTTCCACTGAACTTCTGGATTGGATTTCCTTGGGTACTAATTTATATGATTATTGGGCTGTGCTTCATTTAACAGCTTTTTTAAAATGCAATTTTATTGAAATATGTTCACATATCATATAATCCATCCAAAGTATACAGTCAGTGGCTCACAGTATCATCGTATACTTGTGCATTCGTCAGTGCAATCAATTTTGGAATATCTTCATTACTCCAAAAAATAATTTTAAAAATTTTAAAAATAAAAAAGAACACCAAAACATCCCATACCCTCTCTCCCCCATTATTTATTTATTTTTGTCTTTATGTTATTACTCATCTGCCCATACACTTGATCCAAGGAGTGTCAGCCGTGGGGTTTTCACAATCACATGGTTATACAATAAAAGCTATATAGTTATACAGTCATCATCAAGAATCACGGCTACTGCATTACAATTCAACAGTTTCAGGTATTTCCTTCTAGCTATTCTAATACCCTAGAAACTTAAAGGAATATCTATATAAAGCATAAGAATAACCTCCAGAATGACCTCTTGACTCTGTTTGAAATTTAGCCACTGAAGCTTTATTTTGTTTCATTTCTATTCCTTCTTTTGATAGAGACAGCATTCTCAATCCCATGATGTCAGGACCAGGCTCATTCCTGGGAGTTGTGTCTCACATTGCCAGGGAGACTTAACCTCCTGGGAGTCATGTTCCACGTAGGTGGGGGTGGGGGGTTGCATAGTGAGTTAATTTGCAGAGTTGGCTTAGAGATACAGGCCATATTTGAGCAACATAAGAGGTTCTCTCACTCTTTAGGCGTAATTAAACATAGACTTAGCTTCATCATTGGAGAGATAAGTTTCATAAGGGCAATCTTATTAAATTGGGAACCCTAATGCTTAAGAGAATAGAAGGAATTCCCCAGATGGGGAAGTTTAATAGTTCCACATTTTCCCCCAGTCCCTCAAGGGGACTTTGCAAATACTTTTTTATTTTCTGCCCCAAATATTCTGGAATATATTGGAGTGTCACATTAGCATGTGTGGAATAACAAGATTTCATTCCCTATTCTATTCCATGTAATTACATTGTTTAAATAAACTGACCAGACAGGTTAAATTAGAGGTGTGCTACAGAAATACAAATTTTGTACCAAATAAACCGCTCTTCCTTTGGTCTCACACAGAAGTGGGAGTTTTAAAATACACTCAGTATCATCCTTTACCCTGTATTCCAGTTTACCTTGGGCCTAACCAAGTCCATTGCATTCACATCTCTAATTGTAGTCTGATCTCTTTTTCACTTTCTTTTAACGGTTGGTATAAGGAGCAGTGCTGACTTTCAGAGATGCAGAACTCCAACTCTGAGTCTCAGGTGTCACACAGATACCCAAATTTCCAGAAAACTTCCAGGGTATACACGAAGAGCTCAGCATCTCAGCATTTAAAAATAACAGTTAAAACTCAGGAATATATGTGACTTCTGTAAGAGCTGGACAACCTAGGAACTTCACAATAAGCCTTATTGAACATTCTTTACTCCTTAATCATTTCTATTCCCAGATAACCTGTGTTCTCAAATTCAGTTCTCAGTATTTGCTCATGATAGTTTATATAAGTGAGGGCTTACAGTAATTGTCCCTTCATTTTTGGCTTATTTCCCTCAACATAATGTCCTTAAGGCTCATTCACCTAGTTGCATGCCTCACAACTTCAGTCATTCTTGCAGCCACTCAATATTCTGTTGTTTGTATACACCACAATTCACCCCTCTGTTCAGTGATTGATGTACCCTTAGGCTATCTCCATCTTTACAAATCATGAATAATGCCACCATAAACATCAGTGTGCAAATGTCCATTTGTGTCCATGATTTCAGTTCTTCCAAGAATGTGCCACGTAACGGGGCTGCAGGATCATATGGCAGCCCTCCTGTGGAACCATTACACTGTCCTCCAAGAGGTATGCACCATTGTACTTTCCGAACAACAGTGAATAGGTATCTCTCTTTCTCCACATCTTCTCCAGCACTTGTATCTTTCTGTTTGTTTTTTAAACAGTTTTATTCACACACCATACAATCAATCTTAAATGAGCTATCAGTGGCTCCCGGTATAATCACGTAGTTATTTATTCACCACCACAGTCTATATGAGAACATTTTCATTTCTTCTGCAAAGAAGAAGAGGAAAAAATAAAAATAAAATAATAACAAATAATAAAAAAAATAAAAGAGACAACAGCAACAAGAATCCCATACCCCTGCCTTATATCTCCCTCTTATTTACATTTAGCTTTGGTATATTGCCTTTGTTACAATTAATGGAAGAATATTACGCTGTTACTGTTACCCATAGACCCTAATTTGCATTGACTGTAGTTTTTCCATATACCATCCCATTTTCAACACCTTGCAGTGGTGGCATACATTTGTTCTCCCTCATGTAAAAACTTTTAATATTTGTCCATTTAATCACCATCATTGTCCACTCTAGGTTTTGCTAAGTTATACAGTCCCAGTTTTTATCCCATATCTGTCCTTCTGGTGTCATACTTGCTCCTAGCCTTCCTCTTTCAACCATACTCACACTCAGCTTTGTTCATTATATTACAATATTGTGCTACCATCAGATAGTGCTATCCATTTCTGGAGCTTTGCAGTCAATCCTTTTGAACATTCTGACCTCCTTCAGCATCAAATGCCCAGTCTCCACCTTCTTTCTATCTCCTGTTAACTTGTGTCCTTAACTTTAGCTCTCAGGGTTTGCTCATTATAATTAGTTCATATTAGTGTCCATACAGTATTTGTCCTTTTGTTTCTGGCTAATTTCACTTAACATAATGTCCTCAAGGTTCATCAACATTGTTATATGCATCATGACTTTATTCCATCTGTAGCTATGTAATATTCCATCATATACATATACCAAAGTTTGTTTATTCACTTTTCTTTTGATGGACATTTGGGCTATTTCTATCTCTTGGCACTTGTGAATAAGGCCACTGTAAACATCAGTGTACAAATCGCATCCTAGCCTTCAGTTCCTCTGAGTGTATACCTAGTAATGGGATTGCTGGATCATACGGCAATTCTATACTTACCTTCCCGGGGAACCACCAAACTGTCTTCCAGACTGGTTGCAAGATTCTACATTCCCGAAGAGACTCGGGCAAGATGGCGGCATAGAGAGGAGTGGAAGCTAAGTAGTCCCCCTGGAACAACAACAAAAAACCAGAAACAACAAGTAAATAATCCAGAATAACTGCAGGGGGACAAACGAGACCATCCACTCATCATACACCAACCTGAATTGAGAGGAATGCCCGAGAACACAGCATAAAATCTGTAAGTAAAACCTGCGGAACCAAGTCGTGAGACCCCCTCCCCCATAGCCCGAGCTGCAAAATCTCGTGGTGCCAGAGAGAAGCTCTCTCCCAGCAAGCAGATATAGCTCAGCTGAGCTCCAACTGGGGTTTTAAGTAGCGAGTGTGAACTGCTCACTACAGGTACGCATCCCCAAAAAACAGACAGAGGCTTTGGGTGACGACTGACCTGGGAGAGCCGGAGAGTCGCCTTGGACTTGGTCTGAAGGGGACTGTTTCTTTTTTGGCTCAGTGGAGAAAGCCCCAGTCATTTTCAGTTTCCAGGGCTGTGACTCCGGGAAGGGTGGAGACAGCACAAGCAGAGAGCGAGACCATTGAAATGCTAATGACCTCCACCTGGGGGGGTCTGTCTTCTCTAGGAGGAAAGGGGTGGGGCCCTTTCCATTCAGAACCAGACCCCAGAGCCTGGGGGAACACAGCCACACCTCCTCACACCAGTCAAGAATTATAGACTAACAGGAGTCACTTGCTGGGCAGAAAAACACAGTGACCCAAGGCATCAAAGGGTGGAGCAATTTTCTAAGACACACCCTCAGGGAAACCAGATACTGAATATTTCTTCCCTCTGGGACCTGAGCCTGTTCTGGTCTGGGAAAACCTGATTTGGATAACCAAGGAAACCATGCCTAGACAACAGAAAATTACAACCTACACTAAGAAAAACAAAGTTATGGCCCAGTCAAAGGAACAAACGTACACTTCAACTGAGATACAGGAATTTAAACAACTAATGCTAAATCAGTTCAAAAAGTTTAGAGAAGATACTGCAAAAGAGATAGAGGCTGTAAAGGAAGCACTGGACATGTATACGGCAGAAATCAAAAGTTCAAAAAAACAACTAGAAGAATCTATGGAAATGAAAGACACAATGGAAACATACAACAGCAGATCTCAAGAGGCAGAAGAAAACACCCAGGAACTGGAGAACAAAACACCTGAAAGCCTACATGCAAAGGAGCAGATGGAGAAAAGAATGAAAAAATATGAGCAACGTCTCCGGGAACTCAAGGATGAAACAAAGTACAATAATGTACGTATCATTGGTGTCCCAGAAGGAGAAGAGAAGGGAAAGGGGGCAGAAGCAATAATAGAGGAAATAATTAATGAAAATTTCCCATCTCTTACGAAAGACATAAAATTACAGATCCAAGAAGCGCAGCATACTCCAAACAGAAGAGATATGAATAGGCCTACGCCAAGACACTTAATAATCAGATTATCAAATGTCAAAGACAAAGAGAGAATCCTGAAAGCAGCAAGAGAAAAGCAATCCATTACATACAAAGGAAGCTTAATAAGACTATGTGCGGATCTCTCAGCAGAAACCATGGAGGCAAGAAGGAAGTGGTGTGATATATTTAAGATACTGAAAGGGAAAAACTGCCAACCAAGAATCCTGTATCCAGCAAAGCTGTCCTTCAAATATGAGGGAGATCTCAAAATATTTTCTGACAAACAGACAATGAGAGACTTTGTGAACAAGACACCTGCCCTACAGGAAATACTAAAGGGAGCACTGCAGGGTGATAGAAGACAAGAGTGCGTGGTTTGGAACACAATTTTGGGAGATGGTAGCACAACAATGTAAGTACACTGAACAAAGGTAACTATGAATACGGTTGAGAGAGGAAGGTTGGGAGAATGTGAGACACCACAAGAAAGGAGGAAAGATAAAGACTGGGACTGTGTAACTTGGTGAAATCTAGAGTATTCAACAATTGTGATAAAATGTACAAATATGTTCTTTTACAAGGGAGAACAAGCAAATGTCAACCTTGCAAGGTGTTAAAAATGGGGAGGCATTGGGGGAGGGATGCATTCAGCATAAACTAGAGACTGTAACTAATAGAATCATTGTATTATGCTTCCTTTAATGTAACAAAGGTGATATACCAAGGTGAATGCAGATAAGAGGGGGGGATAGGGGAGGCATGTTAGACACTTGACATTGGTGGTATTGTCTGATTCTTTATTCTACTTTGATTTAAGGTTATTCTTCCTTTTGCTGCTTCCTAGCTGTCATTTTTTTTTTTCCTCTTTCTTTTGCCTCTCTACCTTCTTTGACTCTCCCTCCTGCCTTGTGGAAGAAATGTAGAGGCTCTTATATAGATAGTGGTGAAGGTGGTGAACACATAAATGTATGACCATGCAGAAAACCATCGATTATTTACTTGGGATGGAATGTATGGTGAGTGAACAAAATCATATTAAAAATAAAAAATGGGTTGATGACAAAACTTCGAGGGCAATGTACTGAGTGAAATAAGCCAGACACGTTAGGACAATTATTGCAGGGTCTCACTGACAGGAACTAATTATAATAGGTTAACTCATAGACATGAAATATAAGGTACCAAGATATAGGACGAGGCTTAAGAATGGGGAGTGGTTGCTTAATATGAGGAGAATGTTGAATTAGGATGAACTCAAATGTTTGGAAATGAACAGGGGTGTTGGTAGCAAGATGTGAGAATAACTAACAGCGCCGAATGGTGTGTGAATGAGGTAGAAAGGGGAAGCTCAGAGTCATATATGTCACCAGAAGGAAAGTTGGAGGTCAAAAGATGGGAATGTACAAAACTGAATCCTATGGTGGGCAATGTCCATGATCAACTGTACAAATACTAGAAATCACTTCCATGAACCAGAACAAATGTATGACAATACAATTAGAAATTAATAATAGAGGGGCATATAGGGAAGAACTATATACCTATTACAAACTATATACTACAGTTAGTAGTATTTCAACATTTTTTCATAAACAGTAACAAATGTACTATATCAATACTACGAGTCAACAATTGAGGGGGGTTGGTTAGGGATAGTGGAGGATTAGAGTTTCCTTTTCTTGTTTTTCTTTTTTCATCTTTCACTTTATTTCTTGTCTGGAGTAATGAAAAGTTTCTAAAAATTGAACAAAAATTAAGTGTGATGGATGCACAGCTGTATGAGGGTACCCACAGGCAAGTGATTGTACACTTTGGATCTTTGGATAATGTATGGTATCTGAACAATCTCAATAAAAATTAAAAAAAAAAAAAAAAAAAAAAACAAGCAGAAGGAGCTTCTGCAACTTATAGAGACATTTTAGAGATGGCCATTGAAAGCAGAGTTTTGCTGATGCTTTGGAGGTACTAGCCCAGAGTTTGCCCTAAGAAGCTGATACAGAGGAATTTTGGAGAACACCATTTTGAAACACAAAATGGGAGCAAGCAGACACCAGCTATGTGCCTTCACAGCTAAGAGAGGTTTTCTGGATGCCAATGGCCTTTCTCCAGTGAAGGTGTCCTATTGTTGATGGCCTTACCTTGGACACTTTATGAACTTAAGGCTATAACCTTGTAACCAAATAAAAACCCCCTTTATGAAAGCCAAAAAAAAAAAAAAAAAAAAAGATTCTATATTCCTACCAACAGTGAAAAAGTGTACCTCTTTCTCCACATCTTCTTCAGCACTTGTAGTTTTTTTTTGT